>NC_137962.1:32797380-32922380 GCF_963924665.1 Micromys minutus
CCTCTTTTTATTCCCAGTTTTGTGCCAGAGGAGATTTTATACTTACACTACAAGAGTGTAGATACAGACAGGCTCACGCCAGCTGTAGAACTGTTGGCAAAGGTTGTGGAGCTTTTAGGAGATGGAACCTTCTGAGAAAGATGATGAATTACTGGGGTCAGACCTTCGGGCTTTATATCTGAGCCCCACCTCCTGGTCACTGTCTACTCTCCTCAGTGGAAGCAGACAGGCTCCTGTTCCTGCTGCCGTGCCTCCCTCACCCTCATAAGCAGATCTCTCTGGAACCATGAGCCAAAAGAAATCCGCACTCTCCTAAGTTGCTTCTGACATAATATTTTATCACAGCCATGGGAAAGAAACGAAGACAAATGTTATAAAAAAAAAAATAGGTACACAAACCAAACATTTACCAATAATAAATCACACGAATTTTATTTTGAAACAACTCTTTAATAGACATATAATTTTACCAGTTATTAAAGACCAAAGCAGATCTGCCTGCTAATGAGAGGGACTGTTTATCTTTACATAAAGATTAAGTCTCCGCTGCATGTGTTATACTGCAGGATACAGACTGTCTTTAAGATTTTGCAGAGCTGATCGATATTTTGATCTTATCATTGTCAATGCCCAGAGCACCACTTCACACTGATATATACAAGATGGCACAAGTATGTTTACAGCCGTTTCAGAAACGGTTGGAAATTCTCTCTTAATTCCAAGCCAAAATTCATTTAATGATTTGTTTTTAATGACTCTAGACAACAACCAAAGCAGAAGTTTTAAAGATCCGCCATTCGGACATAAAACAATCCAGGGTTGTGCTAATTTTGAGATGCTCTGAGGATGGCAATAGAAAAATGTGACGCTCTTTTTTTTAATTGAACCACAGTAAGTTTGTAAGATCGGAACACTGTGTATGTACAGTAAGGACACTGCAGGGCATAGTGTGCAATAGTCTTGACCCTGAGCCCAGGCAGCTTTGGCTGGCTCTGGGTGGCATATGGCTAGGCACAGTGCAAGCAGCTCATGCTGGGCATTCAGAACCGAGGCTGCAGCAAGGCCAACAGCAATGGGATGGGCCAGTGCCGCAGAAACACCCAGATTCATTATGCCTCGGACGGTGCATTCATCTGTGGTTGAACTTTCTACTATCAGTCACTTTTTCAAACTCCACATCCTTTTAAGTGATCTCAGACAGGTGTGGCCACAGCTGGGCTTTCTCCAGCTAATAGACTACCATTTTTAGAGCAGTTTTGGGATTGTAACAAAATTCAGCAAAAGCATGACACTCTCAAACACCCTCTTCATGCCCCACAGACTTCCCTGTATTAATGTCCCACACGGCTGTATGGATGACTCAGTGCAGAGACATAGATCACGTCGGCCCCACAGCTCAAAGTCCGCTGTGTACCTTGGGCTGACTCTTGATGGTCTATGGCTTGGAGAAACTGTGTGGCCCCCTCCTCCATTACAGGTAGAGAATGGCACTGAAGACCCTCTCTGCTACCTGCCCATCCCTCTGCTCTGACTTCTGGCCACCACTGATCTTCCTAGGTGTCCACAGTTTGGTTTTTCCCAGAACTGGCTTTGCTCGTTGAATGCGCGAGTTTTGCCCCGTATGATTTTGAAGCTCATTTCCAAGGACAACTCGCCTAAACGATGCCACTGTGCAGGTGAACTATCCTGGCAAGTTCGCTTTATTGAAGAGATCTTCATGTCTCAACCTTTGGGGATTACACTTGAACAGCTGCCGTGGGTTTGGACTGACCATTAAGCTCCCAAGTCAACTGACTGCTCCTGGAGCCCACTGTGGAGCCCTGTGTACTGAGACTGTTCAGCATGGGAGACCCCACCAAACTGTAGCCAATGTGCTTGCACCACATGGTCTTCCTGCCTGTGGTGAATGTATGTTCCCAAGGCACCTAATCTTCACCTATACCCAATTTGGATACATTGTTCTGCTTTGTCTTGTTTTGTTTGAGACATGGTTTCTCACCGGAGTCCTGGTTATCCTGGAACAAAGTGATCTAAAATTTGACCCTTCTAACAGGTATAGAGGCACCTCACTATTTAAAACTGTAGTTCTTTAATAATATATGGAAGTTGGAGGAGGGGAAGGGGTAGTGGGAATGAAGGTGTAGGTGGGGAGGGGAGTTGGGGGTGGGATAGAGTTACTATTAGTGAGAATATGTGGGTACAGAGGTAGGAATGGGATAGGGTAGGATGGGCTGTAGGTGAAGATGGGGTTGAGGTAGAGACAAAGGTGGGGTGGGATAGGATGGGTTGAGAGTGGAGTAGAGGTTTAGCTGGGTGCACTAGGCGTGGTTCACTAGCTCAGGCATCTAGCAGCAATGGCGGAAGAGCCATGTGGAAGAATACTGGGAGTCCACAACACCTCTCACAGCCACGTTGGCAATGTAGAAGGAAAAGGAAGCAGCTTTCCTTATAATAAAGGAGTAAATAGATTATGTTAATCCACACAATGGCTATAGGCAGCCATTATAGTCAGGTTTTAAAGAATTTTAATGATTGAGGGTGGCGTCTCTGGCATCAGCACATCCAGACATCCTGAGAGGTCTCTCTGTCTGAGCTGCAGAAGGCCAGAGAAAGCCAGAGAGCTGGACTGAGTCATGCATAGGCCAAGCGGCTGCACACCCCACCCTGCAGCGTTCAGGCTCACCGCCTGTCTCCAGGGGAAGTGGGGAGCGAGAGCCCCACACCTTGCAATGTGGGAAGGTAATTTGTCAGTACCTATTACTGTGACAGATAGCCACCATCTGGCCCTGAGTTCCCATTTCTAAACCAACGCTCAGCCCAATGGTGGGCACTGGCCCTCTAGGAGATGCGCACACAGATGTTGTGAGCAACTCTGTTTATAACAGCTCCGACTAGAAACAGCCCAGAAGCCCACCAGAGTCACGAATCTTCACATGGTGCTCTTTTCACCTAGTGTCGAGCCACAGCAGCAATGGGAAAGCACCAGTGAAGACAAACCAAAGAAACTTCCTATCAGTGTACGCTGAGGGCCAGTGGGATGGCTCAGAGATAAAGGGACCTGCAGCTAAGCCTGCTGACCGAAGTACCATCTCTGGGACCTACCTAACAAAAGGAGACAATCAAGTCCTGCAAATTGTCCTTTGTCTTTTACAGGGGCACTTGCAACAGACACACACACACACACACACACACACACACACAATAAATAAACAAATAAATGTTTATTTATTTGTATCATACTCCCCATGTATTCAATAAAGGTTCAGGCAAACCAAACCATGAATGCATGAATGGTGGCTAGGGTGAGTTGTATATTCGTGTAAGGGGACCCTTCAGGGCTAGACCTGTTCTGTATGTCCATTTAAGCTGTGATCCCTTGCTGTGCATTTGGTGATTGTTTTCTGGGTGCCATAGTCAGGTCACACCCCCTTCAGCTGTGACAAACTTGACAGTGTTAAAGCAGAGACCAAGCTTTATCTTAGCAGAAGCTTCCTGAAAAGCAGAGACTAAGGTTAGTTTTCTGCTGCCGTGTAACAAATGAGTCCACCCGGAGCTCAGGGTCAATTGCCAAGCACCAATGGACGCAGATTTCCCAGGTCAGGCAGTGGGTACTGATGGGTCAAGCATCTCAGGTCACAAGCCAGGCACTGACGGACACATATCTCAGCATGGATTTCCCCCACATCTTAATGATTAGAGCGGTGAACGTGTTGTAGGTTCCCGTACCGTTTCTCTTCCTGCTGCGCTCACTTTTACTGATTGCAATGACCGTATGTGCTAAGGAATTCTGGGCAGTTGAGGAGTCAAGTAGGTAAAGGGCCCTGGCAACCTGAGTTCCATCCCTGAGAACCACATAGAAGGAGGACAGAACTGGCTCTTGCAAGCTGTCTTCTCATCTCCACTTTCCACGTCAGGAGTGTAACACACATTAATTACATATTAAAAGGAAGTATCCTAAGGGATTTCAATGACCTCTCAGTTGAGAGTGTGCTTACCCAGCTTGACTATTGCTCTCGTTCTGTGAGCTTTTCAAATTCAGGCAGGCCCTGTGGCCTTCTATTCTGGTCTGGGTCTGTCTTCACACCAGTTTTGTCATTGGCATGGGGCTCAACCCTTTGTCACCTCCAACTATAAAAACAGCCATCAACTCTTAATCTGGACATTTGGAAGGGTTGGCAGTCTCATGGACCAATTTGCTCACTGAGAGTTCATTTGCACACACACTCTTTTCTCCAAAGAGTAACCATTCTTCTGTACGCAGCTCGGCTTCTAATCTCCGTGGTCCCTTTGGCTAGGCAGTGTGTTATATTTACCAGTGTCATCCTGGCTGTCAACTTGTCTACATCTAGAGTCAACTGAAAGCCAAGCAGTTGGGTTCCCCTCTGAGGGGTTTTTCTTAACTCACCTGAAGTGGGAAGACCTTTAATCCAGAGCTTTTGAGGCATGAAGATACTTTACTCTTGGCCACACCTTCTGCTGGAACATATATAAAGGACTTGGAAGAAGAAAGCTCTCTTGCTTTGCCTGCCTGAATTCCCCTCACTTACAAGTCCATTCCTTCACTGGCATTAGAGCCTGCCTCTTTAGGATACTGGCATATATTGAAGACCAGCTGAGACATCCAGCCTTGTGAACTAAACTACTGGCTTCTTGGAATTTCTTCTGGTAGACTGCTATCCTTGGACTAGCTGGGCTACATAAGCCACTGAAATAAATCCCTGCCTCCCTCATTATCCATGTGTGTATATATGGAATTAAATGAATGGATGGATAGATGGATGGATGGATGGATGGATAGATGGATGGATGGATGGATGGATGGATGGATGGATGATAGATAGATAGATGGATGGATGGATGGATGGATGGATAAATGGATGGACAGACAGACAGACAGACAGATGGGCTTTTTCTATCAGTTCTGTTTCTCTAGAGAACTCTAACACACATACTGTATTAAGGCCCTTATCTCTGCAGTATAGTTGGCATCAAACAGTACGGTGCCTTCAGCTTTGCTTTCAACTCATTGGGTGGATCGAGTTTTCCATTCCAAATGTATTTTACGGTGTTTTCTTTCTGTGAGCTATGAGGTTGGGACTGCACAGTCTGGAAGACTTTTACAATCTCAGCTCTTCAGTCCATGGACAAAGGCATCTTTTGGTGTAGTCATACCTTCAATTTTTTCACCAATGCATTAGCCTTTAGGATAATAGGTTTCCCACTTTCTTGGTTAACTTTGCTGCTGTTTTATGATGTACTTTGCTTTATTGGAATCATTGTAAACAGGGTAAGTCTGTTGAGTCCTTCCTCTGAGTTTGCTGCTCTCACAGCAAATGCCATCACTGACCAGTTGTAATTTCTCTCTTTTGGTAGAATCTGTCATGCCGACAGCAAGTAGGGATGGATTACTGTCTTTTTTACTCCTTTTCCTTATCACCTTATCCAGGAAGGACTTCCAGCATTAGGCTGAGTACTTCCAGTGCTTTACTGAGTACCTCCAGTGCTGTACTGAGTTCCTCTAGTGGTGAAAGAAGGCAGCCCTCCTTGTCTCATTCCAGGCCTTAAAACGGGCTTCAGTTTTCTACTGTAAATTGTTGGGTATGAGCTTCTTACACAGGGTCTTCACTCTGCAGAAGTCCTCTATACTGTAAATAATTCCTCTATATCCAATTTGGATACAATTTTTTTTTTTGGTTTGTTTTTCAAGTCAGGGCTCTGTATAGCCCCAGCTGTCCTGGAACTCATGATGTAGACCAGGTTGGCCTCAAACTTGCAGAGATCCCACCTGCCTCTACCTTCCCAGTGCTGGGATTAAAGGTGCACAAAACCATCTAGCTTGAATAATGTTTCTGATTATGAAAGACTATTGAATTTTTCAGCTGCTCTTCCTGCATGTAAAACATGATCACATGGCTTTTTCATTCAGTTAATAGGGCATACTATATTTTGTGGTATGCTTAAGTTAAACCATCTTTGCACACTGGAAACAAATCCTACTCAGTCCTCATGGACTGTATTTCCACATGTAGTGAATTCGTGGAATTGTTAAGGATTTTCTTGAGTCTTTTGTCTTGTTCTTGTCCTTTCTTTGACTTTTGTTCTAGGGCCCTGACCTGTAGCTTAATTGTTTTATGAGGTCCTTGTCTGGTTTTGGTGCCAAGGAGACTGAACACTGGCCTTGTAAATGGAGTTTGGAAATGGTCCCTCGTCTTTGGGACCATTTTGAAGGAATGTGGGGGAAGACTGGTGGTAGCTCTTGAAACACTCAGCAGAATCCAGAAGTCAACCTCCCGGTCCCACCCTTTTCTCTGATGGGAGATGTTAGCCAATCTCAATCTTTCAGTGAAATGGACTCGAAGGCTCATTCATCTGTGTGCCTCCAAAGCTACCTGGTAAGCATCTCCCATGCCAGGGGTTGCAAGTGGGTCTGAAAGGCCTCCATGTTACATGGGGCGGACAGATGTGTGTGGCCAGTCCTGCTCTCTGAATGCCATATCAAAGGGAAGAATGCCTGGGGAGAGAGAGGAGCAGACCAGAGAAGAAGGAAGAACAGGGAGGCTACAGGAGGGCCTGCGTTCAGGACAACACATACCTGGAGGCCTTCTGGCTGCACTTGAGACAGGACCTATCTTTTTTGCAACTCATCTCCAAGCTCCCATGTAGACTTGCATGAGTGCTTTCACGTGATCAAGTCATTCCAGAAAACCCCCCTCTTGCCAACATGGCTGTCCTCGCCAGAGTGGCTGCCTCATGGGGTCACTTTAGGCATTTAACAACAGCAGAGCTAAGTAGACAGGGTCTGTTTTGTGAACTGGGTGTTCCTGGTTACCACCCAGGGTAGGGGCTTATCTGGGGACCCTGGGCCTCAGGTACCCATCCCAGGCAGAGAAGTACTCAATTAAGGAAATGTGTCAGATGTCTGACCAGGGTCTTGACTTGGGACTGAAGGTAGAGTGGCACGCCCTGGGTTCCTGGAGGTATGGCAAAGGGGCCTAGATCCCAGGGCCAACTCAGTATAGGCTTTTTACAAAGGAAACTTGGAGTTGCCTCTTGTCCAGAGCCTGACAGAAGGTCCAGAGACTCTGACACTTACTCTTCTGGCTCCTGGCAGTACCAGGTCTAGACCTGGGAGGATCAGAGTCAGGAAAGTGGCATTCTCACGCCACCTGGACACGTACTCCTTCCTCTCCCAAGGTCCCAAGCATGTCTGCAAGGCCACAGCATTGCTGTGATCAGGGCCAGGCCTAGAACACAAGGCCCAGTGTTGGGACAGGCCCTAAGCCTTGAAGAGTGAGTCAAGACCATAGGGCTGGCAAGGTGGGTGGCTCAGTGTATGGAGAAGCTTGCCTCCAAGCCTGGCATCTTGAGTTTGATCCCTGATACCCGTATGATAGAAGAGAATAGACTCCAGCAAGTTGTGCTCTGACTGCCACATTTGGACCATGGCACAGGTGCACCCCCACCCTCACCAAAGAAATGCAATAAAAAGACCACAGGCCATATGAAGCATCTTTATCTGTATTTTGTGTTTCCAACACATCACATTCAAAGTACACATCCTGCCTGGCTCAGCTCATGGGCTCAGCCACGAGACGGTCGCCCAGTCAAGCATTTGCACACATAAAAATACATTCAGGACTTGAGTTGACCTCATGGGTCCTTGTTATCTCATTAAAAAACACCATGGGGCAGATCTTTATGGGCCTACCCTTTGGGCTGAGGGGTGATCTGCACCATGGAAGGATCAGGAAAGATGGCGCTTCTCCACAGAGCCACAGAGGCAGCTTTCCTTATAACTGGGTGCCCCTCATCCAGGACAGGCACTAGTCTGAGGGAATACGTCCCTCTGCTGATCCAGGACACTGGACTGCCTGCATTGCACTCTGTTGATGTTACACCCCATCTGACCCAGGATGATCTGAACAGAAGCAGGCATACATCTTCCCCATGTCTTCCCACATAGCCTCTGGGCAGTCCTAGTGCCTGGGCAGTGGTGCGCTGCTCCTGAAGGAGGGGCAGGTCAGAGAGTGCTGCAGTGAGTAACTGAGGACAGGAGTCTGCTCTAGGAGTCTGAGGCTCTTGCCCTACAGGTGGCCTGGTGGTCCTTGGGGATCCCACATCACAGGGGCCAGGCAACCTGGGGGCATGTGTGGGACATACATGTGGGAAGCCAATCTGAGGGCCCTGAAAAATCCCAGCAACAGGGGGCAAAGGCTCCAACCCAGTGGATCTGGAAAGGGGCAGTAGGGCATGAAGGGATGCCAGCCCAGCAGCTCCTAGCTATTGCTATCCAGGTGGTGGTGGGAAAAACCTCTCTACACAAGGCTGGGATCATAGAAACTCACTCCTGCACTGTTGTGGCCAAGTTTGGGCCCATGAGATAATCTCTGGGGCCCTGACTGACAATAACCCCTGCCTACCTGAGGGTTCTCTGACCCTCCTCCCCACAGGACAGGGAGTGGGGTAATTAAAGACAGAAAGTAAGGTGACCGTGAAAAGCCTCAGCCTGCCCTGGTCTCTTATTGTTCCATGGCCTCCCAGGATCTAACTCCTGATCTAGCCGTGTTTAAACCAAGTCAAGCCTAAACATGGTGGCCATCAAAGGCTCTGTGTGCAGAAATTCTAGCTCAGCCTAAGTCATGCTCAGCATTTTTTCTGGACTTTATTCTTTCACTTGACAGAATAGATTTGTGCAATCAAGAGCAGGCTTGAGATGGCTGCCCACCTCTGCCTGGCACCCATATAGCAGGGCTCTCTGAGGGAAACTTCCTCTTGGCTGTCTGGACTAAGGGCTGTAGGAAGGGCATTTGGCAAGGTAGGGCCAGAGTGAGGGACACTCCTGGCCACACTGAGCTTCTGAAGCTAGGATTCTCTCCTGGGCTCTCTTTGGTATCTCATCAAACAAGGCTGCCTAATCTGCCAGCCCTGGACCATGCTGGGGCCCATTCTGCTAGGTCACACCAGGAAAGGACCAGTCCAGAGGCCAGCAACTGCCCAGGCAGGGAGGGGTGCTATCCCCAGGGTAAGGCCACTACCATGGGCCCCAGGCTCACTTCTTGTAGTGATTGGGGGCGTCTGCGAAGGCAAACTTGAGGCGGTAGGCCTCGGCCAGCAGCAGGCTGACTTCCTGGTCATCCCAGCGGGCAGTAGGCAGGTTCTGGAGGAAGAGCAGCAGCTCCTGGAGGGAGAGACAGACAGTTAGGGTCCAGGCTGCAGGCCAGGTTGCAAACACACAGGAGACTCTATCAGTAGCAGGGAAAGCTTGGCACAGTACCCTTAGTTGCTGTGGCCCCTCCTACTCACTTGGTCTTCAAGCCCACCCAGCCAGACTCTGGCTTTTACAGACTTATCTGCCTCCCAGCTCAGCATCTGAGAAGCCATACAGTGGGTCTTTTCCATACTTCAGTTGGGACCCCTTTATCTAGACACTCCAGGGAGGTAGTATCAGTTGTCCCCATGGCCAGGAAGGCTCCATAGGCCAGGCTGCAGGACAATTCTGAGAGCCAAAAAGCCTCCCTGAAAGCAGACAGTGACGCACGGCTTCTCGCTAACTGCCAGAGATACATACTTCCTGGTGTATCAGGTGACCACCTCAGGTCTCCGCAATGTGCTTATACCACAGGACAGAGCCAGCATAGAGGTCCCCCAACAGTCACCTCTCTCCTATATTCTTCCTAAACCAAAAGTAACAGGTTTTGACATTGGGGGGCTGGGCAACAAGATACCCTACTGAGCACCTGGGACAATCATTCATGTTACCTAAAAGTCCTAAGACCTCTTTTGTACACAGCATGCCTGGCCTGCCAGCCAATGGGATGACACATGGACTGCAGGGACATTTATCATCCCATTGGCTGGCACCAGATAGGTATACAATGAACACACTAGACACACCTGCACACAGTGGGCAGACAGCAGATACTGCATATACTGGGCATGCACTGAATACAACAAACATGCATTGCACACAGTGGGCATATAGTAGACACCAAATTCACACAGTGGGCATATACCGGACATGGGCTGCACACAGTATGTACACAGTATCTACACATTGCACACATTGAGCACACACCAAGTGAAGGCTGAGCACACACTGGATTGTTCCTGCCACTGTCACTCAGTACTGCTGGCACCAGGATAAGAAGCTCTGCTTTGAAATTCCCATGCTCCTCTGCTTCAGCCAGCACCCCAGGTATGCCCTGGGCCATGTCTCAGAGTGGGGACACCCCTACAGACTCAGGGATGTCTGAGGGCTAAAAGGACCAAGGACAGACAATATCTAGCCTGAGTTACAGACAACAGCTGAGGCCAGTGATGTATGAGAAAACACTGCCATGGTCTTGGGGGTGCCATGGCACGATGCACCCCACACACATCATAGCAGTGACAGCCTGGCCTCTCCTGTCAGATAATGGCTCACATAAAGCAACTCTGGGGACTTCGTCCAAGACTGAGAGGGTCTTGGGAGACTGCAATACTAAGAGGAATTAAGCAGACATGGGCCTTAGAGGATATGACAGCTTCCTGCAGGAGAGTCTGCAAAGAGCAATGGGTGAGAGCTAGGGCCTCCTCCAGGAAGCAGCACACTCCTTTCCAATGGTTCTGCACAGTAGCTCTGCAGGATTTGGGTCCTGAAGCTATCCTGCCCCAGCTCCAGACAGCTGACCAGAGACAGATGAACAGACAGAGACAGAAAACAGCTGGCCTCAAAAACATCCAGCCCAGTGCGCCTGGTTCCCAATCTATGGCAGCTGCCTGATTGGCCCACCAAGCTTCCAGATCCCTACTTCAATAGCACAGAAGGGCCAGAGCTGCCCACTACGGCGAAGCGAGATAGCACGGTCAGTATGGGTGGAACCAGGAGAGGCCACAGTGGGACTCAGGACAGTAGCCCAGGCTTGGCTCTGCTCCCATCATCTCTACGGGAGCCCAGGGCTGCACACCCCAACCACAAGAGCCATGTGCCAGGACGTTCTTTAATCGCCGTTTACTGTTGCTCCCCACCCCTGTTTCCTTTGCATTTTGGATACTTTCTGTGGGCCTCTAAATTGAATTCATGGAGCAGATCTCCCTGGCAGTATGTCCTCAGGGACACATCAACATCAATCTACTGTCTTCTACCATTAGATGCAACTTACACGGATGCCAATCCAATTCTGAGCAGGTCATAAATAAATACCTTTGGTTTTATTTTTAATCCACTTCGCTTCATATTATCATGACCTCGCTACTTGCAAGGTGAGAAGCAATACCCTCCCATTACGGTAACTTACCGACTCCACTGCACACTCAATTTCAGAATCTAATTTAGTCCCCCAGGTTCACTGGATGGAGGGAGAATGGAAATGCCCGGCTCTTCACGGCCTGCAATGCTAAAGAAGGAAAAATCTATCCAGGTGACCTTTAAGGCAGGCAAAGAACACAGACAAACACGGCCTTAAATACAGATTTCTTTTTTAGAAAGGCTTGTCTTCCTGCTGCAGCAGGCAGCGGCGTCTCCTATCTGAGAACATGACACATTTATTAGAGACTGTTGTCCGTCACCAACATGGTACATGAGGCTAGTAGTAACAACTCATGAAGCCATTGATGGCATGGTATAGAGGCCGTGGCTGTCAGGGGACAGCTCTGTACTGATCAACTACAGTGACTGAGTATGTCCCTCCATGGAGCACATTCTAGAACTCTGCAGGGAGCTCCTGGCCTTCTGTCTTAACTCCAGAACCAAGCGAATGCTATGACCACACTGGTGGCTGCGAAATGATCGGAGGTTTCTCTTATGACGCTGGCACTGTGGAAAGCCGCTGGGAGAGCACAGTGAGTGCTGCACACCTGCCTTTCTCAGCCAGCCCTGTCTTCCAGCGAACAAAGGGCCCTTGTGGGGTCTGTGGTCAGCAAGGAACCAAAAGGGACAGAAGCCACCGCATTCCCTGTGGGTCAGTGCTTCTCAGCCCTGAGCACATACTGTGGACTGTGGTCACCTGAGGAACTCTAGAGCCATGCTAATGCCTCTGAAACCGTTGCAGTTGTCAGTCTCTACTCAAATCAACCTGATGATGGTGCATCTCTCACTAACCACTCCACACTACCTGCCCCAGTGTTCTGGGTTCCCAAATGAAAGACACATACATGGAGCCTTAGACTTTAATATGTCTTAACAGCTCAATGACTGTGCCACTCCAGAACCTCCACATGGCTTATACTTCCCCTCCAATATTCCTGAGTTACCTACTAAAACCTATATTTCATCTTTGTTGCCCTAGATCCATTTAGGGGGTATTGGGCTGCTCTTCCCTGGCACTTCCATGTTGGCTGTCTCTCTGTCCTTTACTTCTCAAGTGTGGCAGCTATTCCTTTCCCGGCGTGGCGGCTCTATCTCCTCCTCCTCCCCCAGTCCTTTGTCTAAGAATCCTGAAGTCCCGCCTCTGTCTCCCTGTCCAACCATTGGCTGCTGGCAAGTTTATTTACCAATTAACATAATACAAGCATTAGACCAAATCCACAACATGATGCAACCCAGGTAGACATCCCAGACAAATGGGCTTAGAACCCCCGCAGTAGTAGCCCATGGCTAAGGGCAACGAGGCCATGTTCTGGACACTATGGCTCCCCAACAGAACAATCTGGATCCAGACAGTTTCTGTTTCACCTCAGGCATGGGCACTTTGGAAGATGCTGAATCAAGCCCCAAAAGCCAGGCTGCTTCATCCTGCTCCACATGAAGTGCTAAATAATACTCTCTTCAACACAGTCTTGCTGCCGAGGTGCCAAAGAAACTGGCTCTCTCTGCTCCTTGATGAAGACTTTATCTGTCCAGAGAGTCTGCAATTTGCAGTATCTTCTGCATACAAGTCCTTCCATAAAGGGCAATGTATGGCCTGCTTACACTCTTGGTCCCTCTTAGGACCCACTGCTGGGACTCTGAAGGCTAAGGCAGCAGTGATGGGGGCTGAAGGATCTTGGGACAGAGGTCAATGAATTTTCGTCCAGGCTCTGGCTCTGGCTCTGACCTTACCAACCTCACTAAATCCCATAGTTATGTCCAGGATGCTGTCACAGAGATCTATTTTCTCAGTTACTTCAGCAGCCCCATGTGTCTGTTGGTTCCTCAAACTTGGCGAATGGCCCTTTGTGGTCAATGAGTGTAGAGACCAGGCAGTATGGGGAGTCAATTCTTACAAGTGCTGGGCAAACAGGGCCGAATCTCACTCCTGCCTTTGTTGCTGTGTGACTCTGGGCAAATCTCATACCTCTATTACTTCTGTTTCTCATCTATAAAATAGAGACAATGCGGAGACTTCTGTTGGTTGCTGAGTGTATGCACACTGACCCAGAATGCTTACAGTACAAGGTTCAGTGACAGCAGCCTTCCGCTGCCACTGATTAACAGTACAATTGTCACTAGTGAGGAGGCCTGCACCCCAAGGACAGCAGGAGCTTCTCAGCAGTACCAGCTTGGAAGAAGAAATCTGCTGCTAAACCAATTCCCTATCTATGGGAAAGGATAAGTAATTTAACAGGTAGGCTGGGGTGGGGACGGACAGACAGACAGACAGACAGACAGACAGACAGACATTGGCATGTGTGTGGTTATGCCTGTGGAGGCCAGAAGACAATCATAGATGTTGCTCTCAGGAGCTGTCCACCTCAGTGAGACCTGGAGTTCACCTTAGGATTAGGGTAGGCTGGCCAGCCAGCAAGCCCTAGGGATACATCTGTGCCTGCCTCCCCAGTGTTGGAATTAAATGCATACACCACTCTACTTAGCTTTTTTACATGGGTTGTGGGGGTCCAACTTGGGTCCTCACCAGCACTTTATCAAGTGAGTCATCTCTGTAAGCAGCAGACAGGTTTACAAAAACAAGTCTGTTTGGCATAGTGCTGAAAGACGGAGGATAGTAGCACTTTGCTTTCCTGCTAGGGTGCTGGATGTGGCAGGGATGAGGTGGGCTCCATGGGAAGAACTGTCATTAAGGACTGTGATGCTACCATGGGGAGCCTCTGAGCTGGCACACCTGGCTCTTATGAGATAGTTACCCTGCTGCCTGCACCACACCTGGTGCTCCTGAGGCCACTGAGAGGCAGATGGAGGTGTCCTTCAACCTCATTAAACCTGCTCTTCAAATTCCAACCCAGATGCAAAATAAACTGTGTTTAATTAAAAACAATGTGCAAAGGGCTGGTGTGGGGGCAGGAACTGCTAAGTGAATAAAATGGGAGAAACTCCCCAACCCCACCCACCCCTGTCCTGGGAAAACCTGGTAGACCTTCAGGACAGGTGCACTTGGGGTACAGAAGGGCAGTGCTCTGGAAAGTGTTCTGAACTGCCTTGGCCTGGTGACAGTTCATAAGACTCTTCTATGAGGATGATATACCTGAGTTGGCTGAAGAGGGCCACTGCCTTGGCATGGACACAAAGCCCCAAGGCAGGTTTATTATATAAAAGGCAAAATGTGCACAGCCCTGAGAGGCACCATCAATGTGGCCCCGCCCTTATGGCATGACCAGGATCCACTGGATAGTCCAGGTACACTGGGATGTACAGGAGAAAGAAGGCAGAGGGCTGAGCCAGTGGCCAGGCAGGGTCAGGATGTAGGGCTCCCACTGCACCTTCCAGCTGGATGCTCCACACATGAGGGTTGGAGAGAAAGGGAGCAGCTTGGGACCCCCACAGCTCTAAGACCCCATGGGACAGAGCTGTGTGGCCAGCCGCACTGGACAGAGTAGCTGCCAGGTCACGGTGAACCTCCTGTTGTGTGAACTCCTGGGCACACCCTGGCCTCCATTTTCTGGAACAGCGTTTTTCTGTGGCTGTGGGGTGTACTGTGATTATGCCTGCATGCTGTCCTTCTGTGTGGCCACATGGATTCAGGGGCACGTATGATTGGACTTGATGTGACTGGTAGAGACAGGGAATAAGGTAGGCTCTTAAAACATAACACCTGTCTGTACTTTCTCACCTTTACAGAATTACACGCATTACCAAATGGAAGGCCCACTTTGGGTCAAGGGGTGACCTGACTGCTAGAGTGGCCACATCTGGTCTAGACTGGACCCTTCTTGTACAGGTCCTCTGACAGTGTCCCTGCCTGGCTACACAGACTCTCTATTTAATGGGACAGAGTGAAAGTCTGGGCAGTGTGGGACATCACACTGTCCTCCAGCAGACAGAGTGGGAAGGCCAAATTATTCATTCATACTTGCAGGCTTTGGTGGGGGCTGAAAAGAAAATGGTTATGGAGAAAAGGCCACTCCAGTGTTGGCAACAGCAACTAAACCCAAAAAAAAAAAAAAAAAAAAAATTGTGTACCTCAGTGGCTACTAACTGACCCAAAACACCTGACTTCTCTGTGTAACAAACACAAGTTTATTTTTTTTAACCTCTCTCTCTCTTTTAGTAATTTGCACATTTTGGTTACAGCGGGGCAGTCTGCACAGTAGATCCCAGAATGCATTGCAGCCAGTGCACACACAATAAGGGCTTGCATTCTTGGTAACCTCAAAACCCAATTCTCCTCTTCCCTGACTCATGGGAATGCTGTCCTCTGGTGTCTTTGGCTTCTCAGCAGTCAGCTACTGAGGAGATTTGGGGTCTGCTTAGCTCACTAGCTCCTGAAGAAAGGCTGACAGATGCTATGCAACAGGTGGTGGATGATGTCGGGGCTGCAGCCTACATGAAATCTCACACTGTGCTGGGGCTTTAGGCTAGGAAAGGATGCTGCTCTCACTGCTGTCTCTGGGGATGAGGAGATACTGTCCCCAGGCTGTTTTCCAGGACACAAGTGAGCTGTCCTGGGCAAAGACAAGCTTGCCAACTTGATCATTGTGGAACATTAACTCACTGTCAGACACTTTACAGTAGCTGAGATGTGGAAGGAAACCTTTAAGATATATTAGGATGTTAGGCCACACTCAATGCTAACTTTGAAAATTTGAAAGGGCTTCTTAGCCTGTAGAGTCTTGGTCTCTGAACTCTCTGGGCCTTCTCAGAGAGGGATCTTTCTATCCTCACAAGGGACCTTTTTGTTTCTTCCTGCCTCTGTTATGCAATGGCTACCACAGCACCCTTTCATACAAGCCAGAAATATTTCCCCAGGACATAGGGAAATGGGTTGCAGCTCAGGGCCTAGGGAAGGCTTGGCATCCTGACTCATGAACAACGTTCCATGCCCAGGTTTTCTTCAGGGATAATTGAGGCCCAGCTTGGAACCTCTCTCCTCCAGGCAGATATAAGGTGCCTTGGAAGGACGAGCCCTCATTCCTCTTTCCCGCCTGCCTCTCTGGTCAGATCTTGACTCTGTCTCCATTCGGCTGGAACAGTGCAAACCCATCCTCAAGCAACTTCAAGGAGTATGCTGGCTCTGCAGCCACCATCCTGGTTCTCTGCCAGCCTGAGTCACATCCTTTCCCTGAAATCTGGGCCTTACAGAGATTCAGAGAATGCCCCAGATGGAGCACTTATTTCCCAGGGTTGTCAGGGTGCCTCTAGGACTGCCACTCAGTCAGACTAGCTGTTTGCTCCAGCTGTGTTCTGCAGCTCCAGGTGGGATCTAATAACAGCCCCCAATCTAAGAAAGTCACCCAAGCTAGCAGCAGTCTGTGAGCATCCTCAGGAGAGCCTAAGCTTTGCCTGAAAGAATAACCGACCTTCCCAGAACTCTACCTGGGAAGGCAGATCCCTCCCTGCTGGCCCTGGGCTTGGAAGTAGGGGAACAGCATGGGGGACAGACAGTAAGTACAACCTGTGACTCTAAAAAATCCAGCCACCACTTCCAAATCAGCTCCTAACCATGATGGCCTCCAATTGCTTCATGGCCTTGAATCCTGGAAGAAGCTTTGGAGGCAGCTGTTGTACCTATTGGGGCAGGACTTCTAGGCACCAAGAACTCCTGGACACGTGGTGAGCAGGCTGACATCTCATCTGAATGGCTTGTATTTTATAAGCTGCTAATGGATCATATGCTGTGGGCGTCTTTTTTTTTTTTTAATACTGTATTTTTGTATGCTCTTTTGCAAAGTGGTGTTAACTGTTTTTGTATAAGAAAAAACAGAAAACCTCCTGTTGCAAGGGTCTGCTTTATTTGGAAAGGCAAATTTACCTGAAATTTTGTATTTAGTTGTAATCATTAATTGTTTGACTTTAAACTGTTGCCTTCTGGGACATCTTCTAATAAAAGATTTCTAAAAAAAAAAAAAAAAATTCATTCATTGGGAATTTAGTTGGACTGAGAACTGAACCTTACCCTGGGCCAGCCCTGAAATGATGGGAAGTCAGGAAACAAATAGAGATCATGTTTAGAGAAGCCAATGGGTATGACTGAGTGGCCTGCCTGGCTGCTATGGGCCACAGGACATCTGAAATGGGGCGACTCCAGCTGATATGTACTGCTGTCAGAAGCAGAGTAATTTTGGATGGTGGGTACAGACAAAAGAGGGCAAAGACTTCCTTTAATAATTCATTTATGGCGTTAAAATGATAGCATTTTGGCATTGCTGAGCTAAATAAAGAGGTTTGTTAGGCTTCATTAGATTATAATTTTATCTAGCACTATAAGACAGGTTTCATTATGACATTTTCAGATGCACAGATGACTGTCACTCACTTTGCTCTCCACTCCACTTCTGCTTTCCTATCATGTACAAACAGTTGGACCCAGGGTAACTGTGCAGACGGATCCCTGGCTACCAGCCTGCATCAGTCAGGGCTCTCTAGAGGAGCCGAACTTACAGAATATATATGTACCTGGAATTTAGTTGGCTCTAACGCCTGGGAACAAACAGACTTGCCAGCAAGAGCAAGCAGGCAGAATAGGAGCTTCCTTCTTCCACATCCTTTATAGAGGTGTGACCAGATTAAAGGTGGATCTTCCCACCTCAATAGACCTAGATTAAAAGTGGGTCTTTCCACTTCAGATGATTTAATTAAGAAAAACATTCCCTCGAGGGTATGCCTGGCCACTTGGCTTTTAGTTAATTCCAGATGTAGTCAGGCTGACAGCCAAGAATGGCCACCACACACCTTCTCTTGTCCCTCTTTCCCTTTCCATTCCCTAAATGGCACCAGATGTGTTAGTACATGTTTATAGCTCCAGTAGTTGAGGGCTGAGGTGGATGCAATCCAAGTTCAAGTCTAGCTTGGGCCATATACAGAATCCCTATCTGGGAAAACAAAGATAAATACATGGATGGATGAATATCCTGAGTGGCTCTGCCCCGAGCCATGCTGCTCCTGGCATCCAAGGCTCTGTGTGTGGAAAGACCATGGGCGCGGAGGAAATTTCATCAGCAGCTCCTGCGCTGCAGAGAACACACAGGTCTTAAAGCTACTCAAGCCAGAGTTTTACAAATTGCCAACACGTAAAGATGAATAAATTAATCAGGACAGGGCTAAAAGGGCCTGCTTGTCTCTTCTCATTGCTTTCTTCCCTAACTGGGAAAGATGAAGGAGGGGCCTCCCGCCTGACACATGAGGCGGAGAGCGGGGTTAATTGGTTTAACCCACCTCTCATCCTGCTCAGCTCTGTGTGCTGGCCAGAAACCCCAAGATCTGGAGGTGCTGCAAGGAGGCCCCCTGCCCTCTGCCTGGAAAGAAGGCCAGGTGCCATCTGGGCCACTGTTGGAGACATGCAGGACAGAGAACAGAATTTCATGGGAGATGGGCTCCTGACTCCTTTCTCCCAACTTGTCAGTCTTTTAAGATGAGGAAACGGAGGCAGACAGGCAGGAAGATGGTTGGGGGGTGTGAGGCACTCTACACACCTGTTAAAGCATGGTACAGCTTGTCCTTTTCTGCTCAGGAGACAGCAGGGGAACAATCAGACCCTCTGATGGCTACCCAGATATACAAGAGAGAAGAAAGGACCCCTCCAAGCAGGAGGGGACTGACCCCAAACCAACCACACAGAGGAACTCAGTTTCCTTGTCACCTTCACAATGACTGTCGATGACCATCAACCATACCCCTTCCTCAGAGCAGAGCAGGGGACAAACAGGACACACCTGAAGCACGTTACACAGGTTTTGTTAAGGGGTTGCCTGTTCTGTGTCCTCACTACTACAGTCCTGGCTATGTGAAACTTCACATGACCCTTTACAGAGCAGGAAATGGAATCTGAAATCCAAGATAAGATGAGGCAAGGGCCAGGACAGAAGCCTGCCTGCACCTGGCTCCGGGACCTGGACTTCCATGCCCTTTGCAGAGCCTCAAACCTTGATCTTGGGAAGCCACGGTCACAGCTCTGCTCGAGCCCAGACCTCGAGCAGAAGGCAGGGGACAGGACATTTGCCCTCATTTGCACTGCATTGCTGGGGTTGTGCCACAGTCAACGTGAAACATCTTGTGTTAGGCACATGTGTAAAATGGAAGTGTGTGGGGCTGGGGGGGGATTAGTGACACTCTGAAACAAACTGGCAAAAGACGGGGAGAGAAGGATTACAGGAGGCTAGTGAAGAGGTGTGCTCCAAAATGGACTGAAGACAATAGCCTGGAGACATCACTGCCACCAGCAAACCTGGCACAAATCCATAAGGTATGAGACCACTCAGCTGGCAAGAAGAGTTGTCAAACAGATCTGGAGCTAGGGAGGTGGCTCAGTAGGTGAGCTGTCTATTGCCCAAGCAGGCGAACCGGAGTTGGAGCCCTAGCACCCACATGAACACAGGACATGGTGGTGTGTGCTTGAAACCCCAGTGCAGGGAGACAAGATCCCTTGAACTTGTGGCCAGCTAGCCTTCCTTGGCAAACTTCATGCCCATGAGGTACCCAAGGCTGATGTGCACATTATACATAACAAGTGCACACACCCCAGACCTGGAAAGAAATGGAGAGAGGGCACTTGAGTACTGGCTGAGAGCAGGGAACCTGAGGGAATTCTGCCTGTGTGCACACACACATACAGACCACCTCAGGTATTTCTCTGATTGTTGTGAACAACTGAGACAAACAACTCAGTGAAGGAAGGATTTGTTTTACTTGTGGCTTCAGAGGGTTTGGCACAGCAGAGCAAGGCGGCCCTTGCTTTGATAGCCAGGAAGCAGAGCAGAGGCTGTGTTGACTGTGTTTCTCCTTAACTCCATCAGTCCATGGGATGCTGCAGCCCACAGCCAGAGTGGGTCTCCCCTCAGATAACTATTTTTGAAAACTTTATGGTGCCATGCAGAGATACACCTTGCCCATCTCCTAGGTGATTCTAAGGCCAATCATGTTGGCAGTGAGGGCTGCCTGTTGCGCTCCTGAAGGTGCTGGTCTTAATGATGGACTTCCAGTTGACTCACCCCACGCTCAACCCCTGACTAGCAATCAATAGCTGAACAAATCTGTCTGCTTGCCAAATCAAGGTGCTATTCTCTCAACCACGCCTTTCACTTCCCCATATTTAAATTTCTTTAGTAATAAAATGTCAGAGAAAAAGACCACCCCAGCTAGTGTACAAAAAGCCTTGGCACAGCCATACAATGGGGTGTTTATTTAGCAGTTTTTCTCAAGAGGCATTAAGATATCCTAGTGAGTGACAGCAAATGAGGTGACTAGGGGGCTATGCGGGCACTCGTGGCCCTTTTTATGCCAACAGAAGCAGAGCAGCGGGAAATGGTCCCTCTCTTGAAGAGCTGGCCTTCAGGTGGGAACAGCTACCCTATGGCTTTCTTTTAAAAATGCTTTTCTCTAAGGGTTGTATTTTTGCAGTGGAGAGTAATTCAAACCATGGTTTCTATTTTCAAGGACAAACCAAGCATGTCCTCCTTTGTAGCTGGCCTGGCAGTGTTTCCTTACCAGCAGGACTCAGCAAACTCTCCACTGCACAGTGGAGGGACTCGGACCATGCCACATGTCCTGAAGGAGGGCTGCCTTCTCACTTCTCAACATTCTGGCAGCCACAAAGTTTCTTAAACTGATGACTGATCCAGAGAGTAGTGTGCAGCCAAGACTCCATGTCCATCCTACACACAGACCAGCCTGTTTTCAGGGCTATGCACAGAAGATGCTGAGGGAAGGAAGTAGGACAGTTCTGCCTAGGAAATTTTGCCCATAGGATTTGTCCATGGGGAGACTCCAGCCTTCTGAAACCTACTCTAGAGGCTCAATAGTGTCAGGTGTGGGTTACAGATCGACTCTGAAGAGTCTGGTATAGAGCACATCCCTGACTTGGGGGATTTCTGCCAGGGGACTAGGCACCAGCCTAGGGGAGGAGCTCCCAGGGAATTGCAGCTCAGAATTACAGGTAACATCAGCTGAAGCCCAAGCCTACTAATGGGACAAAGCTGTAATTCTACAAAGACTGTAGGCCCTGGCTTCTAAGGTGTTTGCTACCGTCGTGACTGCTAAGTCACCCTTCTGACCCTGAGCTTTGTTGCAGTAAATATTAAAATTAAGATTAACCTTTTATTGGCCCCTGCACTCTCACTCCGAGGGCAACACTTTAGTGTGGAGATGAACACATGGGCTCCGTCACTAGGACCAAGTCAGTGCTGGGCTGACCTCAGTGCCTAAGGAGAGACCACAGCAAACTTTGCAGACTTGCATTGCGAGGCCCCCGTGGGTGTCCTGGGCCCTAGCTGGCCCCACACGTGCAGGAGGAGCTGTAGGGCCCCATAATCCCCCTATTTGCCCCACAGGACCTGTTCACAGTGGAGTCTACCCTGAAGTCCTTTCTTGCCTCACTCTCAGCCCATCTTGTGGGCTCAATCTCCAGCCTTGACAGTTGACTTCTTTGACAATATACTTATTAGTTTGAGAATCTTGTCAAGTTCAGTCCAGATCAGGACTAAAAGTAGGAAAAGTGACAGGCAGCTGGGACTGAGATACTGGCTGACCATCTCTGGAGCTTATATCCTACTCGTGGTGGAAAAAAGAGACGCCTCAACAGGACCATCCTCTGAAGAGCCTACAACAGCAGTGGGGACATGGGCAGTCCTTGTAATTAATTTCATTTTTTTTTTCCTAAAGAGAAAAAAATAGCATTTGGTGCTGAAACCAGGAGCTGACACAAAGGCACTAGCTGAGCCGGATCCCCTTTCATCTCCCAGCACAGCTGAGAGACTTCTGATCAACATACAGAGAAAGCTCACATCCAAGCCCTTCAATTAGAGTCTGTTTCATCCCCAAGCAGACTCCTTGCTTTGTGACACCTAAGGCCAGGATGTGAGGCCATGTGGTCCTGAGGCATTACTGGGAAGGTGGTGGGGCTTAAGGCAGGATGTGATCACAGGGAAGCAGCCCATACCTCCTCCCTTATCTACAAGGCAGCAGACTCGCTGCCCTCACACTGGGATCCCTAGAGTGAGATCCTGTCGGGTGGGCTCCTGTGAGGCCTCTGCCAGCTCCTAACCTCAGAGCTGTCACTAGGAGGCAGAGACAGGGTGGACAGGAGGGACTATGGCACTGTAACTGTGGGCCTGGCATCCTTGGCCTTACTCAGAGCAGCTGTCAACTCCACAATCTGATCCAGGCCCACAGGCAGTGGCAGTACCCAGGTACAGGCAAGCTGACTGGGAGGCACAGAGGGGGAGGTCCCCTAGCCTCCTAAAATATCCAGGCAGCCAGTCCTGACTCTGCTGGGCTGCACACAGGGAGCCTCAGGCAGTGCATGGGCTTGACCTGGTCATCCGGTCCTGTCATCACATCCAAAGGACATCTTTGGTAGTAGAGCAAGAATGTAGGGGGCACTGGATATTATTCTTGACTTCAGCAGCAAGCAGTGAGAAACACAGTGAGAACATGGTCCTGGGCTTAAGCAGGCCCAGACCTGACCAGCCCACACAAGCAACAGCTCCCCTCTCTACTGGTCACACTGTTACCCATCTCTAGACTCGTCTACGTATACTCCAGCAGCAGACCACACGTGCTGCCTTCCACCTGTCCATCAGGCCCAGCTTGCCTTTGCAGCTCTGCTTTGGAAATGACAGAGAAAACTCAGTCTGGCCATGAGAGGCCCTTTGATCTCAAGGTACATGCAGTGCCAGGTAGAGGCCACGCAAAGTACCAAGCTTCCTACTAAAATGAGAGCAAGGCGCAGACTCAGCTTGTTAGACATACTCAGGGGCAGCTGGTGAGTGCTGCCCCATCACTGCCTGATGGGCAACTGCTACCCAGTAAGCAGAAGAGCCAGAGCTGCAGCCAGCACGGCCCTGTTCCTGCATCACAGGGCTGTGAGGAAGCTGTATCCCAGAGACCCTAGTCCAAACAACGAGCAGGACAGAGTTCCTAGGCCATAGCACCTGGGCAATGTGTGACATGTGCTATGACACCTCACTCAAGACAGGGTCTCCCACTCCTTCTGTAAGTTCAGCCTTCCACTCCTTGCTCATCAAAGGTCCTCCTTATTCCCAGAGATGGAGACATTCTCGGTAAGGACTCTGTAATCACTGAAATCTGAAAGACCTTGGGGGAAAATGATATCCCAGAATGTCCCTAACCACAAGGCGAAGCCAGGCCTACTATTCACCACAACCCACAAAACTAGTACAACTCTGTGCCCATCAAAACTCAGCAGCCAACACAGCCCAGTGCTCCTCAGTCACCCAAGATTCCAGACAAGGGAGGGAGTTCCTGTCCTTCAGAGTGGGTCATGAGAGAGCTGGGCTTCAAGGTACCCTCCCAGAAATGGACCAGCATTGAAGGATGCACTTCAAGGCACAGATTACTGATTGTCAGAGCTGAGTTCACAGGCTCACTAGGAAGATGGCATTTTCCTTATAATATACTTTGTAAACATTCTTCAATTTCTAGAGTTGTCCAACTCTGAGTTCTCACATTGATTTTCTGCTGTTGGGGAAGTCAGGTGGAAAGGCACCCGGGGAGGTGGGCAGGAGGGAAGATCTGGAAAGGTCAATTTCTACACTAGTGCATCCAGGGAGCCATGACCTATCTCAGTTGAGAATGTGGGGAGTGGAAATAAAATCTCATACTGACCAGAGCACAAGAGGGCACTGGGCATCAGAAATCCCCTCAGAGTGATCAGCGGTGTATTGAGAACAGCAGTCCAGCCTGGACAGCCTGCCCTGCTGTGTATACATGGAAGACTAGACAGTGGTACATGCTCCTCCCCTCTGCAGATGCTGCAGAACTAGAATCTGCAGATCACAGGCTGAGTTAAGGGAACAGCCCCTGTTGTGGTCACAAGCCCAGGTTAGGGCAGATTCTATATAATGACATGCTGGCAGCACTTCTATATAATGACATGTTGGCATTCTGGATCAGTGCATCTTCCTTGAGCCTTGGATCTCTCTGCATACAGTGGGAGAAAGGGCTACGCCATCTTGTACCCACTTGGGCACGTGACCATCACTGTTGGTCACATCTATGGACTGCCAAAGGAGAGAGACATGGGTGGAATAGGGCTGGTCTCCTCCTTCCTGGCTCCAAGAGAAGGTAACACATGGGAGCTTTGTAGGTGTAGAGGAGGCAAGGTTTGCATCTAAGGGTCCAAAAGAAGGGTAGGCAGCAGGTAAGAAGCCACACAGAGGCCTGGAGGTCAGCACTGCTACCCACTCACTGTGTCCAAGAGGTCAATCTGGACTGGCCTATGACTGTATATAGCAAATGAATGGACCTGCAGGAGAGCCAGCTAAGGAACACACACAAGTTGGCAGGAAAGGCATTGGATGAGCAGGTACAAGAGGGCTGGGCAAGGGACCAAAGCGTAGAGCATCAGCACACTTGGTGAATCAGACGACATCAAAAAAGGTGCTGGGCAGTATTTTGGATGGAAGGGACAATCCTAGCACAGGCTGGCATGTTGGCAGAGTCATGACGTCAAACCCTTCACCCTCTAAGGATTTGAAAAGAGGAACTTGTAAATGGGAGACTGACTACTGACAGTGCCAAGTGCTCCAGCTGCTTAGTGTCACTAGATGAGTATTAAGAGTTCCCAGTGCTGGTAGCAGAGTCTGACCACCCACTTACATGGTATCCACTCTGAATAGAGCACTGACAGCACCACGGAGCCCAGTGTTGTTGGTCTCAGGGAAACACATAGCCCATAAGTTGTGAGATCCTTTCCTTACGCTATGGATAGGCTTAGGGAAAGTACAGGTAGAGAAAACTACACAGAGAGGCTGAGCCACGCCCAAGGCCCTAACTGCCCTTCAGGGTGCAGACACAGTTCTTCATGCCCTGGGGTTTCTGCTGTAAACCTCCGTGAGGCACCTGGTGGGCTCACTCGAGTCTGGACACTGCAGCAGAGGAGTGTGTCACACACTCTAACTTAAAGACTGCACCACAAGTGGCCACAGGCATACTATTGGGACACTTTCAGGAAGTCATTAGATCTTCACAAGACCAAATGCTACAAGGGCCACAGATCATCTTAGGTGCCCTAGCTCCAGCATTACTCCTTTCTTCCAGAACTTTCCTTCTTGAGCCTCCACAATGGACACACCTGCAGCTAACACACGTCTCATTCAGCCATTCCCTCTCCCAGCCCATCTGCAGAACATAGATCACCTCAGAGTGTTCACCTGCCATGCCATGAGGGTGCTACCCTACTGTGTGCTCTGAGTGCTATCCACTATGTTTGCATGTGCAAGGATATTTATTCACTTCTGCAAAACGAACAATGCAGCCAACTCTAAAGATAAATACTGGATGATATTTTACTAAATATCTAATTAAATTCCTATTTTTAGAGCTTTGGAAAAAATCATGTGAGGGAAATAAATGGAAGCCACATGCCATCTAGCAGCTGTGTATGCCACACAGGTTCTGTGCTAATGAGGCCTGGGGCACAAGGACATCCCTGCAAGCTTTGAGATGGTGCCATCATAAAGACCAACTACATCCTTAGCAGATCATGGATAGGTCACTTGACATGCCTGTCACCATGGGCCCTGTATGCATCCTTCAGGAGAGGGCCCCTCTTGTGTCACATGACCCAAGCCTTGGGGTGACTGGAGAAGTAGACACTGATCATGCATTGGAAGGGACAAGTTTGACCTGCACCCTTCTGCACTAAGCCTGTGAGAGTAAGCCCGAGAGAGACAGAGACAGAGACTGGGAGGGCGAACCTGAAAGAAGAGAGTCAGCCTGGGAGCACGGGCCTGGATAAGGTACCAGTCAAAAGGGAAGAGGAACCACAGGAAAGGCACTGGGAGAACTCTGATCCTTGCTCTACCCTCTGGGTAGTACTCAGTCCATCAAAGCCAGGCTATGGCACTAACCAGGGAAAGAGGAAGCTGGGACTCACTCCTTGTCTAGGGTCTCATGCAGAATCTACAAACAGCTTAGAGGCATTTAAAAAAAAAGCTTTCTGTTAAGTCCAACTGTTCTTTCTCTCTCATGCCATATGCTGTCCCTTTCTGCCTATATTTGTTTCAAATCTTCTTTCAAGTGTTTGCAAAGAGATGTGTAGACTGGGAGCAGCCTCCTCCTGGCAGGGTCTTCAGTAGATCATGGCCCTGTGGTGGGATCTCACCTTGGGAGGGTCCTCAAAGAAATCCCACTTGCTGCCTGACAGGACAGAGGGGGTCTCTCCCTGTTGGGCTGGGTTAAGTACTTCCTACCTTTCATGTGACTGTCCCAAGCCTCCCTTAGGATTTCAACAGCCTTCCTCTGGCTGCAGCATCAGTCTTCTGGGGAGCTTCCCCAGCTCTCAAACACATCAGGGGAGGTTCCAGACTCACGCTGCCCCTCATAGACTTGTTTTTCTACCCTCAGAATGGGTTCATCAGCCCATCCTGGTCCTCAGGCTTTGATTCAAGTGCTAGTTAATGAGGGCCATCCCCTAGGTGCAGCTCTGGTCCTCTTCTTTCTGGTCTCAAAGGCACTACTACCTGCTGAGCAATTTGGAGCCAGAAACCACATTTGGGCCACAATGTAACTGTCCCACTGTTTTCTCAAGAAGTAGCACAGCCCAGCTCATATTCCACGGGGAAAACAGGATAACTCTGAATAGAGGTCTCTATAGAAGGGAATCTTAGTCAGAGTTTTAGCTGCCACCCTACAGTCTCCAGACACCCAAGACAGCAACTGCTGGTCAGGGGTGCTAGCATGAAAGACTACCACTTTACTAGATTTTCCTTAAGACTCAAGGACACACAACAGGGTCATATGAAGGGAACAGTGCCCCAGTCCACCATTGTTTCCTTCAGTGGATAGCCCACAAAGGTTGACAACAATGATGGGCATATGCATCACTTGGATACAGAAGTTTTGATGGACAGGAAGAGGGTAACAGTGTTATAGACAGGAAGGTGGAACACATGTGCCGCTGCTTTGTAACCTCTCTTTCTAAGAGGCACCAGTTAACAAAAATCAGCTCAAAGTGGATCAAGGACCTTAACGGAAGAACTGAAAGTCTGAGTCACTAATGGGAAGCAGGGAGTGCATGTAAATCTGGACGTGTGCAAGGGCTTTCTGAGACAGACTCCACTGGCTCAGAAAATGACAGCAGCCATGACAAATGGGCAGCATTAAATTACTGTAATTCTGCACTGCAAAGGACAGTCAACGGTATGGAAAGACACCACAGAGCAGGAGGAAGCCCTGCAGACCGTCAGCCAACAGAGGATTAATACTCAACACAGAACTTCACTAGGGAAAATAATCTGATCAGGAACTGGGCAACTGAACAGAAAACGTTTCAAATGAAGACCTGGCCATGGACAATAAAGCTGGGGCTGCATCTTAATGTAGAGTACCTACTGAGCATGCTCAAGGCCTCAGTTTGATCTCCAGAGCTCTTACCCCCCCCCCCAAAAAAAAGAAAAAGAAAAAAAGCTCCTCTTTACCCACCAGGCAAATGCAAATCAACCACACTAAGATTCCATCTCGTCCCAGACAGAGGAGCTTCTCATCACAAAACAAACAACAGATGCTGGCAAGGTCTGGGGAAGAAGGAGAAGCATCCTCATCCACTGCTGCCAGGATGGAATTAGTACAGCTGCCATGGGAACCAGGACAGAGGTCCTTCAAGAAACTGAAAGAGACCTACAATGTGACTCAGCTATACTACCCCTGGCACACTAAGAGTAACCTATGTCCACTTCCCACAGCAGTACACAATAACCGCATGGAAGAACCAGCCTAGGTTCCTGTAGATGGATGAATGGACAAAGAAAAATGCGCTGTGTGCACACAGTGGAGTTTTACCCAGCCCGGCAGAATGAAGTTATGCTATTTGCAGGAAAATAGATCGAGCTGGAGATCATCATGTTAAGTGAAGTAAAGCAGCCTCAGACAGGCAAATGGATGGTCCTTTCTATTGCTGTGGTATAAATACCCTAGCAACAACAATTGAAATTTATCTTGGTTTATAATCCAGTCATGACAGCAGGAGCTTGAGACAGCTGGTCACATTGTATCCACGTTGAGAAGCAGATGAATATTGTCCCTCGGCTCACTTTCTCTGTTTATACAAACCAGGATTCCAGCCTAGAAAACGGGGCTCCCCACCTCAATTAACCTAATCCAGAAAATTCATCACAGGTATGCCCAGAGGCTAACTAACCTCATTTAGGTACCCTGTTACAGTTGCTCCTGGAGGGCTGTCCCTACAGAACTCTGGATCCTCTTAGGGTAACACCCAGTGTCACACAACAGAAGTGTTTTCTGTCCTATGTGGATCTAGGAGGAGAAAGGGGCATAGCAGTAAAAGGGAATATTTGGGTGGAAGGAGGAAAAGGGAGGGGCATATGCAAAGTAATGGAGAGATGAAGACAATCAAAGTACTTTATATGCATTTATACAAATGTTAAAATGAAACCCACTTCATCCAGCTAACTAATGAAAAGCAAAAATTTTAGTAGGACAGGAGTTCAGACATGAAGTCATTTCCTAGGAAGAGAAGTGTAGACATGAAGTTTCCTACTTCCTTTTTTTTTTTTTTTTTCGGTGTAGTGTTTGCTGGCTTTTTAATTCTGTAATCTGGTTCTGAATTCTTTTCCTAAACTAAACGGACATGGCCATCTAGCTTTGTTTATGGTTCATACTTTCTCACTGAGATGTCTTCCAAATCCTGTAGCTTTCAGGGACATGCCCACACCCCTACACCCTTCCACATGTGAGTCTCATGTGAGCGCACACCTTCCATAAGCAGGTGTCTGAGGGGAGGAGCTGTCCAGGAAGAGCACAAGCATGAGGAACCTATGTGCCTCCCTGCGTGTGTGGCCTGTGAGCAGGCAGCCTGGCCTGTCTAAGAGGCAGAAAGGCAAGTGAGGTCGGTGAGCCTTCCCACATCTACCTCTGTGAGGCCAGAGCCTTCTGACCACAGCTGCTAGGTAGAACTAATGAAGAGATTTAAGGAAAACTCTGTGAGGTTCATTCTGTAGATGGGAAGGGCTGGCCCACAGCCTCTTGGGCCAGGCAGACACAGCTGTTATCTTCCGTGTCGTCCCCACCAGCAGGGCCTCTTAATCTCCAGCCAGGGTGTCCAGCACCTCCGCCTTCCTGTAATAGTGCAGAGATAATCAAATCGGATTACCTCTCAGACAGGAATTGATTTTGGCTGGGCACTGGAGCAGGCAGCCAGATGTTTCTTCTGATACATGGTCTGTGACTCAGTGGCCAATTCTAGATTTGGCCAAAGGAGGGTTATGCATGCTGGGAAGCAGGGGGTCTTCTCAGAGAAGCAGGGACTCAGGCCAGGACTGGTATCTTCCTATAAACACTGTTCTGACACTGTAGCTAGCTGCAGATGGGGCTCTGGCCTCAGCCATGTACTGTGGGATATCTGCCATCAGTGGAGCCCACAGTTTAATGAAGATCATACCTCCTCTTCCTCATTCAGAAAACACTTTGAGCCATCAGCCTAAGGGTGACTCAGCTTGACCAGACCTAGGTTGTCCTGGAGCAGAGTTGGGGGAATGGGGAACGGGGCAGGAAGGAAAGTGGCCCTGCTGATAGTCTAGGCTGCATGTAAGCTGGACAGGAAAGGAGGAGACAGACAAACAGGGCTCACTGTCACAGGAGGTTCATGAGTGTCTGGTGAAGAGGAGATACACTGATGCAAAGCCAGTGCAGTCAGGGAAGGGAGTCCAGAGGATTGTGACAGTCCAGCCCGTGTCCAGGAAAGCTTGTGAGATAATGAAAAGCCAGTCTAGACTGTAACGGGTACCTGGCAGGTGAGTGACATGGTTATCTATCTGGAACCTAGGGAGACTCAGGTGTCCACTCTGACTGCCACCTCAGCACAGGCCTGCTCCTACCATGTCACAAACCTCAAGAGTTCCCTGATCTTCCCCAGCTTTCATGGGCACCATGGCCTACCCAGCTGTAGCTCTTGGTTGGAGGATTCCAGGCAACCACCTGGCCCACTCTTCACTCCCACAACCTCAGTGCCACCTACCTCCCAGGGTCCAGGTGATGCTGAGGCTAAGAAGCTAGGAGTAGGGCTGGCAGACTCTCAGAGGTTTTACAGAAACAGCCCCAGGGCCTCCTCTAGTGTCTCAGCTTATGCCAAGAGTCCTTCCTTCCCCGTTGGAACTGAGTTAGCTGGGCCCACCCAGACGCAGCCTCTGAGCTCAGAGAATTGGGAAGGCTGAATCCAGGACTCAATCACTGGAAAGACCCAGGCACTCCATGGATTTAGTCAATGAAGAATGAATGCCTGGCTCAGGAAGTGGGGGCGGAGGAGGTCAGGTCTTTTTCTGAAGAATCCACAGGTATAAGATCCTGAAAAAGCCCTCAGCCCTGTGTGCAGGGACTATCTGGCCTTTAAATCTCCTATAGTGCATGAAACTAGTTATCTAGAAGTTAGTTTGGGCAGGTAGTGAAGGTTACCAGTCTAAGAGCTAACATGCAGTGAACCCAGGCACCACTGGTGGAAGAGGGACTGGCTAGCATCCTACACAGTAGAGGTTCAAGCAAGAGGTGAGTTTTCCACCTTTCCCTATCTCTTCAGGAGAAGAACTGAACCATACCTCTTGTCTCCTGTGCCTGCCAGACTTTCTAAAATGTTCCAGGCAGGATTCTAGAGACCAGTATTGGGCAAGCTCCTCCTGACTAGTCCCACATTGCATATATATGCATAGGGTTTCCCACAGGATTCTAGGCAGGGCTACCTGCTGGAAGAAGGCCTCTGTACTTCCCAGGGCCCAGTTCTGTAAGCCACCCCAGGCTGTCACTGCACCAAAGGTGTGCAATGACACTGCCGGTGATACTTAAAATGCAAACTTATTCCTGGAAGCTGTTCAAAACTAATTAACTAGCCTGGACCTCAGGGCTTCTCACTTTCTGGTTCCAGTAAAACGCAGGCTGTAAATCCTCGGCTGTTAGGACACTTTCCTTTTGTTTTCAAGAATGTTAAAGGGTCACTGCCAACTACTCCAACCTGAGATTTATAGACTCATGAGGGCAAGCATTGCTTTTAGGGCTCCATCAATTTGTAGACCTGCATGTCTGTTCCTCAGAGGCAGGCCTTGAGCTGAGAACGGTGGACTTCTGCTGGCTCTGGGGTCCTGACACACCTGAATGGTTCTCCTGCCTGAGCATTTGTGGATCCCCTCAAAGTCAAGGCTGGGTAGGAACACACTCCTCCAGTGTCTCCCTCTAGGAAGCTGTGTGATTCTCAGTGTCTTCCACAGCATGTCTCCACATGCTCTGATGCAAAGGCTTAGAATGTCCCTGCACAAGGCTGAGAGGAGGAAGGTAGTAACCACACAACATGGGTTCCCACCTTGGGGAGTTAAAGCTATCATGCATGAACAAGACGCAAGAGCTGGAGCAGATGAGGTGACCTGTTTCTCAAGCAAGGCCTCCTTCAACAAAGTAAGCATGGACACCTCATGTACTGCGAGCCATGTACCCCCCTCATATAGGGGCTGTTCATTCCTGACCAATGCTGTTAAGCAGTTCACTTCTGAGCATGCTCAGTGTGTTGTAAATCAGAAGGAAAGAGAGTGGACACATTTGGGGACATACTTAGCTCAAGGTCACGGCACACAGGTGTAAAAATTAAAGTGGCAGACAAGAGTGCCTCCAGAAATTCTCAGCTTTCATAAAAACGTCTTAGCTGAAAATAAAATAAAGGTCATTTGAAGGTCCATTAACATAGAAGGCTGCCTCTAAAGCTGCCCAGCGCACGAAGGCCCCTAACAGGATGCTGTCCAAATGAATGTGGAGTGCAGGGTGGGCATGCAACTAAGTGGACGGACGGACGGGCGAACAGGCTGGTGCTGTGTGAGGGGGTGAGTAGGCGGATGTGTGGTGGGGTGAAGGGTAAGCGAAGGGGAGGGGTAGATAGCTGGATATGTGAGTGGAAGAGAGAAAATAAACAATTCAAGCTCTACAGCCCTAACTTTCCCACTAGGAATGTAAAAGCTGGCCAGTTCTAGGAGGAGCCAGCCTTTGCATGAAGGCTCCGGGCCCAGCAGTGGCAGGTACAGGCACACATTACTGCTCTGGCAGAAGGCTGTGCACACAGGAGGCTGATGTCATTCATGTTCTGTCAGCACTGTCAATGGCAAAACAACACACAAAGAGCGGGTGCATTCCATGACAGAGTACAGTCTGGAAGTGAGAGAATTTTAGTTAAGGCTTAAAACTATCACTGGGCAAAGCTATACTCTAGAACTAGTAGAATCCAATAGATAAAACTGTGGATTTTAGACCAAAATATTGGCCCTTTCTTTCTTTCCTCTTGCCCTGCCCTCCCTTCCTTATAAAAACCAAGCTCTCTGAAACAAATTATTGGTAAAACTTTTGTTTCTTACAGAATCTTGGTACCTGGTTTGCATATGGCATGCTGGCTGGGATTCCCCCAGGGAACCTAGGCTCAGCTCACCAAGCCAGGTGCCAGCTATGTGACCCTGGCCAAAGCCTGGAGCCTTCAAATGGAGGCCAACCTACTGCCCTGAAAGGATTAAAAACACACATGCACACACATAGCATATCATGCATGCACACGCATAGCACACCACGCAAGGTGCTCAGATCTTACACATACCAGTGACAACTGCCTTGAGGGTGGAGAAAGCAAAGCCATCCCACTGCAGTGTGCCAAGGAGAGGCAGAGATGAATGCCCCAGCTCTGAAGCCTAAGGTTCACATGCTCCTGGTCTGCCTACCTGTTCTAACCCTAACTGGCTGCTTGTGCAGGTAGGTAGGGAGTGTGTGTGTGTGTGTGTGTGTGTGTGTGTGTGTAACTACACAAACCAGCCACTCCATCACATGTCACCCATCACAGGGTCTTCAAGGCCACAGTAACTAAAAGACCCCAGAACCACCTATCCCTGGGCCACAGCCTCACTCAGACTTTCAGGGCCAGCAGGGACCCAACGAGGGTAGTTTGTGGGTAAACAAGACACATTCTCTGAACTGGCCTCTGCCATGAAGCATTTTTCACAACCGATGAGATCCGTCTGCAAATAAGTGGAGCAAGCAGTGCTGGGCTGGACAGAACAGATGGATTTGGCACTCACATCCAGAGCTGAGGGATGTGATCTCTTCAATTGATTTCTAAATGCATACATCTCAATTTCTGTTCCCAGTGATGTCCACTGTGCCCAGTGAGGGGAAACTGCTTTTAAACTTTTTTTTGCCGAGTTTCATTTGGGGTGTCACTGCTGTTTCTAGAGACCAGTCTCCACAGTGACAAAGTCGTCAGATAATAATTATAAAAGATGCTAATGTGGCAGGGAGTGCAGGCAGAATCACAGATAGGTACTTAGAGAAAGATTCCAGTTCTGTGTGATAAGGGAAGAGGGAATGTCAAATCATTTGACTCAGTGACAAGGCTCACAGGCTGCTTCTCATGGATGGCAGGAATTAGGTTTACTACAAAGGATTATCTGGAGACATAATATGTACCAAGAATGGGGCTGCTGGTAAGGGAGGATGGGTGAGAGGGGATGTAGTTTACCCTCCCTCCCTGCCTTCCCTTCCTCAGAGGATGTCAGTGTAGACCTGTAGCATGCCCCAGGAGAGGTGCTTCCCCATATCCAAACAGTGGGAGGCCCTTGTATCTTGTACTCTACATGCAAGAGCTGGGGAGACACCCTGTGTGAAGGAGCTGGGTAGAGCCCAGCAGGGTTAGGGGACCCTACAGGGACACTTGTGATCAGCCTGCCTAGGCAACAGGTCATCCTGAGCAATGAGGATCTAGGGCCACCCCAGCCAGTTTCTGACTCATGAGGCAATGGGAGCTGTGACTACCGTGGTACCTGTGGCTCGTGTCAGATTCTCTGAGGTACTGGCTTTGACAAACTCTGAAACGTGTTTATAGCAACCACTCTCCAGAGGCTTCAGATCATTGTACCCAAGCAAACCAAGGTTGGATGAGTAAAGAAAGCCGTCCAACAAACAAGCCAAAGGGCCCGAGTCCAGGTGGGTCAGCCATGGAAGGTGGCCATGGTCCAGATGGGCCAGCCATGGAGCATGGCCAGAGTTCAAAAAGCTGAGAGGGATGACTGAGTTTACAAACAAAGGTACTGGTGTCACCCAAGAGAGGAAATTTCTCAATTGAGTCATAACTTACAAAAAGGCCACTCTCTGCTGTGTTACCAGTTCTTAGCTCTTAGTGCTACCAACTCAGCTGAGTTCAAAGTCACAAAGAGGCTACACAGTATCATCCTGAGGCTTATACTGAGACACAAGGGGATGGAATTCCCAGACAGGCTCCCTAAGGACTGAGGAGTGAAGCACAGAGGCTGAGGTGGGCTGGTTGGCACCAGGTCTGCAGCACCTCTACATCGCCACATGCCATTGAGATCTGCATGTGCACAGTGGGTTGCAATGCATGCACTTGGCTGACCTAAAATGGAGGTGTTCACATTCTTTGGCAAGCTTGGACTGTCACCACCACCATTAGGTCTGTGGCAGCAGAAGTGGCAGCTGTGTCACCGCAGAGGCTGTGGAAGTGGTGGTGATGGCAGCAGTGGCAGTCTTTGCCCCAGTCAGTGCCATGCTGGTGGCTGGGGCCAGTATACAGCCTTGCAGGCAGCACAGCCCTGACTCCTCTCATACTCTACCCTATTCTGAGGCACTGCATGGCTACTGGGCCATACCTGGAGGTAGAGGGAGAGTGGGAGAGTGGTGGTGACCATCAGCTAGGTCATAGAGAGGGGGACTCCTGACTACACAGGCATCTCTGACCACCCTGAAAACACCCTTGGCAGTGCCAGGCCTTTTCTATTCTGCCTCACTATGATCTCAGTATGTTTACAGGGGAAGGTCTGAGGTCAAAGAAAATGTCTTCAGGGGTCAGTGGCCTAATAAAAGACTCGAGACACCTTGCCCCGTCCACCAACTAAGGCCATAGAAGAAGGCCTTGCCTGTCAGACCCCAGAGCCCTGGTCTTGGATGTCTAGCCTCCAGATGTTGGGAAACAGATGTTTGTTGTTTACAGGTTCCAGAGCCAGGGGGAGTTGTTACAGAAACCCATGGCTAACTCACATGGATGGCACTGGAAGCATATGGTTGCCAGACAGACACTGAGAAGACCAGAGGAAGAAGCAGTCAAGGGTAAGCTTTGGCCATACCTGCTCCAACATCTCAGGGAAGAAAAGCAACTGGGAACGGGGCTAGGAGCTAAAGACATGGTCCTGAGCTCATTTAGCATCTGTGGTACTCAGCTGGCACAGAGGCACACAGAGATACAGACTGGGTGCACTTGCTTGATAAGCTATCACTCCAGGGAATTTTCCTCTGACAAGGGATGAGGTGACTGCTGGACTTTCTCTGCTTGGTTAGCCTCTGAACTACAGGGAGACTAGGAGGGCCACTGGATGATAGACAAGTAACCATGGTGGTGACGGGCCATGAGCAGTTATGCTCCAAGACATTTCTGACGCCTCTAAGTATACCTCACTGACAGGTGAAAACCCTAGCCCTACAAGGAAAGCACTGAGCTCTGGTTAGGTCCAGGGAAGCAATGGCAGGACTCAGTCCCTGTCAGAAGAGGCAGTACTCTGGTCCTCTCAGTTTGTGCACCCTGTCTTCAGCCAGGGCACATAGTCCTCAGGGCCTACTGTATCTTGGGTTTTGCACAAATGTTCTTTACCCCAGGTAAGCAGTTCAGAGGCACTTGGAAGGTACAGCTCTCCCAGGCCCCTGGGCTGGAGTCTGTCTAGCACGGCTGTGGATACTGCTCACTGGCTCTGAAGGTAACTACAGTGAAGAAGCCATGGAGGAGAGGCAGGGCCAAGCTTCAAGATGCCGAGGGCAGGTATCACAGTACCCCAAAGTTAGGGCTCTCTAAAGCTGTCTCAGTGGAGGATGAAAGATGGAAATGTGGAGGGGAGGGAGCTCCTTGTTGAGGGACAGTGAGTGTTCCTTACTGTGGTAGGTCAAGGCTAAATGGCAGGTGTGACTGGAGCCCACCACTGTGCCGACCACAGAGAATCATACACACTAAGTGCAAGAGCAAATATATATATATATATATATAGGCATGAAGAATTAAAAATCAATGCAACTTCTTCTGTGTGCTTTATCTCAAAAAACAAACACCCCAAAGTTGAATTGAGAGATCCTTCGTATTTTCCCTAAAAGTCCTCACACCAATTAGGGTAACAAAATGAGCATATCATACAAATCAAGGGCCTCTATGTAGGGAGGCGAATGTTACGTAAGACAGCTCCCTCTGACCCAAGGTTTCCTGCTGAAATGAAATGAAATTTCATCTTGTTCTTTGATTTGTGCCAGACACGAGTGAGACTTAACAAGGTTCCTGTGGCAAGTGTTCCCTTCCTGCCCTGCTCCTGCTCCGGTGGTGGCTGAAGCACTATGCATTGTCTGAAACAGGTCTGCAGGGATTCAGACAGGAGGGAATGTGTACCACCCGTTGTTGAGATTCGGTCTGTTACTATATCCACTGTAATGTGAAATACTGGCCCCCAAGATCAGATGGCCTCGGGGATAAGGGAATCCTCACATACACCAAGTGATGCTATTGGTTGAATAAAGATGTTTATAGCCTATAGCAGGACTGAAGAGAGTTAGGTGGGGCTTCAGTTTCCAGGCTTAGGATCTGGGGCAGGGACCATGAGGAGAGGAGAAAGAGGTGGAGAAAGGAGAAGATACCATGGGGTAAGGGATCCTAAGAACTGGTCATGAGGGGTGGCCAGTCAGAGTAAGAGAGGCCCAGGCAGAACATGGTAAGCCATATCTCGGGGCTGTTGATAGGGAAGTAGACAAACTAATATAGGAGGTTGGTGTCTGCCTGAATCTAGTGCTGTTTAAAGCTTATTATAAATATAAAAGCTTTCTGTCTTTTATCTGGGAGATAAATAAACAACAGTGGGGCTGAAACATCCCCCATTGATATTAAATACTAGCCACAACAACCCACCACCGCTAATCTGGGCATCATCAGCACTTGCCACTGAAGGCTTCTGTAGCCTGGGCATCAGCAGTATCCTCACAGGAGGTCATCCTTCTTAGCACTACGTGGGTCTAAGGGGGACAGTAGGCAAATGGCTGCTCAGAGCCCCACAGTGAAGTGTCTAAGGCTTGAAGAGTGAAGATATATCTTCAGCCTGGCACCCTAGGTTTCTCTTACCACTCAACAAAGCCTCCCTAGCAGTCGGTCTTAGATGCTAGCTGGGGGTTTCACTGCATCACCCTCTGGTGTGAGCTGCCCTTCCCCAGCAGAGTCCAGAAGGCTGTCTCCCAGCCTGAGCCCCTTCTCTGGACATGGCAAAATAAACAAAATAAACACTGAACCAGCAGTTCTCCACCAAGAAGCCCAGAGGTTTGCTAGTCAAGGAAGTGGTTGTTGCAGGGTTTGGGGTGATAGTACACAGCAGCCCAGCCAGTTTCTCCCAGCTGCTTTTCACTCGGGCTACCTAAAGTGTCAAGTCCTCTCTCAGCCTTTGCAGGTCTGTGCTAGATTCTCCAAATGCTGGTAGCGCATGAGCTCTGCGCATGAGCTGTTGCAGCAGGTGGCCCCCAAGGACAGCAGGAAACCTTGGGTTTGAGGAAGCTGCAGGCTGCAGGCCCACCAGCCTCCAGCAGCACTTCTCTATGGCTGTGTTGTTTTTATTTCCAAGGAAAACTTGTCTCAGTGTCCACAAAAGGAAGCAAAATGGGACATGTGACAGCAGAGAGGGGACATCTTAATAATGGCCAAGCTGTAATTACATTTCGAGGACCAAGCAGTCAAGCTTCCTTTAGTTCATCTACCTTAGATATCAAACGCCATTAATGAGATAATAAGGCCTCTCAATTAATGATTTGAGTGGTGAGTCTAATTTTTTCCTTAATGGCAGGATTAATTCACAAGCAAATAAGTGAGAGATGCTGGCAAAGTTTTGAACACTTAGGTGCTTTCCAGCTCACTGATGGGCACTTCTTCTGAATCACCTGCTGCTGCCTAAGAAAAAGGGTCCTGGGGTCCAGGTGCCAATGTCACCCCACATGAGAGATGTTCTTTTATACAGGGAAGTGGGGAGGTAAGGCCGTGTAGACCTGCAAAGATTCACAGGAGCAGAATAACTGCAGTGGCCAAGCTGCTGCTGTATGAACACGACCCATCTACAGAGCCCACAGTGCATAGGCAGCCATGTTCCACGTGGCATAGCTAAAGCTCTGCTGACCCCCTGCCACCTGCCAGCCCAGCCCAGAACTCCAGATGGAGGTGATGGGCTATGGTGAAGCAGTGCACACAGGGGCCTGCGTGCTCTAGGAGAGCTGTTCCATAAGCTACTCCAGACAGCCACAGTCCCTTTCCAAGGAAGGCTGTCCCTCAGCTATTCTACAAAGGCATACTCCCCACTTCCCAAGGGGGACTGACTCCTATGCTAGTCTACATAACTGTAGGAGGAGCAGAAGGGTCCCACTGCTAGGGAGGTGGCTGCTTCCATATAAACTTTGGTAAACAGTGAGTGGAGCTGAGCAGCCTCAGAGCCAACTTCTCCACATGAGAGCCAAACTGAATCTTGTCTGAGAGTCTAGAGATGGGTGACACAGACAATGACAGCCAATCGGGAACTGTCACTTAGAAGACAGACTTGCATGGGACCAATGGGACCAGGGTAGAGGGTATAAAGGGTGCTCCCTGAGAATTAATAAAGGAGCTTGGTGCCTCATTCTCACCTAAGCAGTTGATTCTGAGTCTTCTCACCCAAGGGGACACCAGGCAGGACTGAGGACTCAAGCAACACATAACCACAGTCCTTTCCCAAGGAGGGCTGTCCCTTAAGCTACTCCACACAGTCACAGTCACTTCTCAAGGAGGAGTGTCCTGACACCCTACACAACTAACAGTCACTCCCTAAGTTTTTCAGTTCTACTGTGGGGCTGAAATTTCTACCAGACCCTAAATTCCGTCACTCAGTGACTAACAACACACAGGACACTGGTCCCATGAGATTATACCATCTAGTGATCTCATAACTTCTCAGCTTGTGCAACCGCATAGTGTGATGTTCACACACTGATGGAATTACCTGTTGATGGTATTAACTGTACATTAGCACTAAGCAACGCATTTTGGTGCCTGGCATTTCAGAAGTACCTGAAAGTAGAAGTTAAAACCAGGATCCACAGTCTAACATGTCACTCACGTGGCAGAGTCCTAGAACCACAGCAAGCACAGGTTCTGGGACCTCCTCGTGGCCAGGTAACAGCTGGTATGGCTCTTGTCCCTTGGGGGCCATTCTTATTCAAACCACCACATTCCACTCCATAGTCCTTATAGACTTGTAGCCACATCATTATGCAAAAATGCATTCAGTCTAACTTTAAAAGTCCCCATAGTCTTCCAGTCTCAAGGCTGCTTCAAAGTTTAAAGTCTCTGCCAAGACTCAAAGCATTCTCTTAACTGTAATCCCTGTAAAATCAAAATCACAATGTAGACTGCATACTTCCAACATACAGTGGCATAGAGTATATATTACAATTCCAAAAGGGAGGATATGAGGCACAATGAAGAAATACTGGACCAAAGCAAGACAAACATTCTGCATCTCCATGTCTGATGCTCTTCAGATCACCAACTTGTTCAGCTCTGATGGCTGCAATAGATTATCTCTCTTCGGCTGGTACTACATCCTGTTAGCAATTCTCCTTGGCAGTTATCCCACAGTTCTAGCATCTCCAACACCCTGTGATCTCCGACACAATCTAGGCTTCACCTTCACAGCTTCAGGTAACGGCTTCTCTGGGCATCCATGCAGGGACACCCCTAACATAACCTGGCCTTAGGGGCTTTCCTTAGCTGTGGAGGAAGATTCTACAACCCTTTTCTTGTATTGCTGACTCTAAAGACAGAACCATGAAGTCAAGACAAGGCAGAAGCTGCCAAGTTTTGCTGCTTGCTGGGGCTGGTACTTGGCCCCCTCTCTCAGTTAAATGTGCACCAGCCTTTAGTTATTGATGGTTCCTTTTCCTGCTTAAACTTTCCTTTAATCCCTTTTCACAAGTTGGAAGCTTAGCTGGGCTGGGTCTTGCCCTGAGGTCATCACTGCTTTTATTTTATTTGGCACCAGGATTTTCTTTGAGTTTTTTATTTCTTTGAGCACAGGACTTGGTTCCAACATCACCTTTCCTGGCTCTACTTTCCTCCTTACTCTGCACATTTTGTATTTCTCCCTGCCCCACTTGCACCTTTACATTGTAGATCTGTAAAAGAGTGGCTACTAGTAACCACATGACAAGGTCAATACTAGGTTATCTTGAAGTCTCCTCTGCCAATGCCATTAATCCAAAATACTTCAGATATATTTTTAGACAAGGACAAAAACCCACTTTCTTTGCCAAAATATCAAAAGAATGATCACTAGTCACTTATTCTTCCCCTCTGAAATGTCTTTCTGCCCTCAGCAGTGTCTTCCATGTTCATACTAGGATGGCCTCTTAAGTCATGCTTACAGTATCCAACCACTTTTCTAGTCCAAACTCACAAAGTATTCTACATTCCTCCAATAAACAGCCTAGTCTAGCCTACCAAAGCAAAACCCCATTCCTTGGTACCATTTTTAGTCTTAGTCACTTTTCTGTTGCTCTGAAGAGACACCATGACTAAGGCAACTAAGAAAACATTTAATTGGGTATTTGCTTACAGTTTCAGAGACTGGCCCATTATCATTATGGAGGGGAACATGGTAGCATTCAGATAGACAGGAGCTGAGCAGCTTTGCACCCTGATCCACAGGCAGAGAGAGGATCTAGGTTGGACATAGGCTTCTTCCTAAAGGCAGGCAGATTCCTGAGTTCAATGTTAATCTGAGACAGAGCAAATTTAGGTCCAGGCATGATGGAAATTGTTATCTCAGAATAGAATCCTGAGCTTATTGTCTATGCTTACAAAGGTAAGCAGATCTCTGAAATAATTTGCCATGTTTTTAAAATATGTACTTGTTATCTTCTAAGAAGCTAAGAAAGGGCTATTGTCATAAAATGCTAATTCATGGAATAATCAAAAGGAAACTTTGGTAAACACGGGGTATTGCTTTATATAAATATCACCTAAGCATGCTAATTCTATTTCTGGTATTGATTATTTTCAAGTCTCAATGTCCTAAAGCTGAACCAGCCACTTTGTTATACATTTACATGCTGGTTGGGTTGAAATTCCTCCCTGGACTGACATCTACCATGCAGATATCAAGGCCTTGGCTCAAAGTGAAATGCAACCAGAAGTTGAATCTGCTAGTAATGTGCTATGTTGAGGTTGAGCATCTCTATATTCTGGGTACTTTCCACCCCTTTAAATAGCAATGTAATGTTGGCCTGGGGGACAGATCCATACCATGTGCTGTCCACTAGGAAAGGTGGGAGCACTTCATGTCTAGGCTGTAATACTCTACCCTTAATTGTCTTACTAATTGTATTTTACTAATTGTTACTTTTGCTAATTGTTAATTAGTATGTTAAAAACGTCACCGTATGTTTATTAACCCAGTTTTTCATGTAAGTGACACATAAGTCGGACACAGAGGAGTGGTGTGGTCAATGGATACTCCAGGAAACTGCCTACTACATTCTGTCAGGCAGGAGGCAGAGCAGGGACAGAGGAACCAGTTCCTGGTAGAATGTAAGGAGGTGACATCATATAAGGGTGGCATGTGGAAGCGGCAGGGTGACGAGAAAACTGAGCATGAGTTTGACGTGAGGAAGAATAACTCCAGACTTGGAAACCTGAGCCATTACCCCATTCCATCCCCCAGTGCCCAGGGCCCTCTGCTGAGCACGCTTACAAACCTAAGGAAATGCTACCCTGCAGCGGTCCACTCTGGCTTCCTTCTGGGGAACAGGCACACCCTGAAGATACTAGGATCTTCTTTATTAAGCCCAATAAGGTTAAATGGTTGACAGTCTTCAAACTTCTTCTGCTATTTACATGAAGCTATAACACACTGCACATTGAAACACCCAGTGGCAGGACACAGCCACATGTCTAAAAGAGGACAGGATAGACCTGGTAAGCAGGTATGGGAGATGAGAGCCTGGCCACTTCAGATACAGGCATGTAACATACACGGATGATCATTAGGGTTATCTGGCCATGTTCACACTTCTTCACCTACCATACCTGACTCTGGAAGCACTGACCTTTCCCTGTGCATTGGAGGTGTGCCGACATCTGACCACCTTGAAAAACCACCTCACATGTTTCAGGTGTCTGTGTTGACCATTATCCCAGTCATGGTCAGGCATATGCATGAGGTTGTAGCTGCTCATCTCCCAAAGAAAGTAAACTCCAACACACAGAGAGATGACTTAATAGAATATGTAGGTGTATCTGAGCACAGTCACAGGATTCAAATAGATTTTCTACAGCCTCTAGACTTTCATTTCTTTCTCTGAGAACTGTCTGTGGGTTCATTTCTTAAAGGAAAAGTGACTACAATAACCCTGAACTAACAGCCCTCATACTTCTCCAAGGTAGGTGACGACTGAGAGGGCACATGGAGCCACAAGGGTTGGGAGTGGGGGACAGGAGCAGAAACTTGGAAACTGGAAAGGGACAGGCAACTCCTCTTACTACCAGCCACAATCCTTGTAAACAGTGAGAAACTGAGGACAGTGGGGTGTTGGGAAGGTTGGGGAGGTAACTCAGGGCAAAGATGAAGACTGGATGTCCTCAAAGGAAGGGTCAGTTGGTATTCCCAAGAAGGCAAATGACTCAGCCATCCCTGCCCATGAGTAGTCCACACTCTGCAAGTACACTCTAAGTACCTCCTATGGCTCTAGAGAACAGCTACAGCCACTCATGACATTTGGCTGAAGAACCATGAAAGAGAGGTTCCTCCTTCCCAAACACAAGCATGCATCTTCCTTTATGAACATGGAAAGAGTGAGCTGGCCTCATGTGAAAGTCAGATGTCCCTCAAAGACATAATTAAATCACTAAAGCACAGGGGTCATTGTGCCTATAGAAATCACTTTTCTTTATGACTATTTCAGCAAGAATTTCCTATTTGTAAAGAGAAAGGGTTTGTTTTTTCACATTAAGAAGGAAAAGAACAGGTCGAACTCCTCTACCCCTGCGTGGTGTATGAGTCTCGACCCCAGCATGCTGGCCTGAGATCTCACTCTTTCACTTTCAATAAACTTCCTCATGCGATTGCAAAAAAAAAAAAAAAAAAAAAAAGAAGGAAAAGAACAGCCACATTCTTCATACCTTGTTTCCTAAGAAATATGAAGAGCATGTATGCATGCTTGTGGATATATGTCTCTATATGTGTGCATGCTTATGTACCTGTGTGTGTGTGTGTGTGTGTGTGTGTGTGTGTGTGTGTGTTCATATTTATGAAGAAGCTGCAGGCTGAGCCCCTCCTTAGATGAGAAATTCAGACGCAGCAGAACACCGCCTTGGTGCTGCCTCTCTTTCTATGAACCTCCATCTAGGCTGGAAAGAGGCACCCCCCTGCATCAGCACTGCCATTCTCCTGGGCAGCAAGCCCCAGGCTATGGCTTCCTAGCTCTGATCCAGAGCTGTGCTTGACACTGCTCTTTGGTGGCATATACTCCTGAAGCTAGTATGCCAGAGGTCACTCTAGCTAGGGCTGTGAAGCCTGGTACAGGCCTCCATAGGACATCAGGCTGTCCTTGCAAGTCAAGCCATGCAGCAGCAGGAAGGGTGTTCTTGGGATGTGCCTTGTGCTTTCCTTGTTCAGCTGAGCCACAGGAAAGCAGCGCTCATTACTTCTCTGGGACTTAAAGACTGTAAGGCACTGGAGCCTCTCCCACAATCTGCTCCTTTCATCTTCCCTCACGCCTCATCTTCAGCCTTTAATCACTTCTCCTGATAAGAAAGTTGCTATTCAACTTTGTAGCCCACAGGATACTTCGCTCAGAAATGGCTCAGATCTTCAATGCCTGCTGCTATTACCATAATGAGCAGTAGGGCTTAATAAGGAGGGCACAGCTTCTGAGGTCTGAAAAGAAAATTACTGCCCATATTTGAACGTGCAGGCCAGGAAACAAACACTACCATGGCATAGGGCATGAGTGTTGGGGGTAGGGTCGGGGGAACACAGACAAGAACGGACATGACACAAGACACTCTGTTTCCTTCTCCATGAAAACTGAGTTCTATAACATGAGTTTGGGGTGGCAGGCTCTGTGCAACAGCTGTCCTCAAAGAACAAGGAGCTGGGAGTTGACTCTGAAGGAAGCAGGCCTTACTTAGAGCTGGGACGACTACCTAAGGTTGAGTCCCCTGGAGGAGTTAGACAACTCAGGCACAAATTTCTGTCCCCCTATACCTAAGTCTCCCCACTCTCTCCTGAACTCAAACTTTTCAAGCCCTCTACTACGTCTGAGGCTTGGCCTTTCTTCCCAGCAGGCCATGTGGCTGCTTTGACTTTCTCTGTCCCCACACTCTGGCAGCTACCCAGTTGGAAATCCTGCAGTTGCAGGCTCTGTTTTGCTCTGTGCGTGAACGTACCTGTCCTCGCAATTGCCCTGTGGCCTAGAATCACTAGCCCATATCTACAGACCAACTCCTCTCAGAATGTTCTCACCTGAATCCAAACCCATCTCTTTCTCTCTGCCATCCCATGGGGCTAAGCAGTCTATGCCCTCAGCCTGTGGCCACTGTTCCCCACTTCTGGGCCCAGCTATTCTGGACATCCCTCTGCCTCCTTTAACATAGCTCCTACCCAGCTGGCTTACCAGACATCATTCACACTGCAGGCCCTCAAGGCCTCCACTCAGAGCTCCCACCTCTACCAACTGTTCCTTGCTCTATTGCAGGCTATGCCCACAGCCTTTCCTGGACATGCTGTCTCCTCAGCACTCTGGCCCTCTCATTTCAGGAGACACAGCAGCCTCGTACCTTTGTTGCTGTGTCATTGTCTTGCATGGCCCCAGACTCTGATGATGATGAGCCCCCAGTGGGCAAGAGTAGACAGAGAACTAGAGAAGACTCCATGGAGTCAACCTGAGGGTGAGCAAGGATCACCCCAGTAGAATCAGTCATTCTAGTCAGTCCTGCCCTCACCATGTGTGTGGTCTAGGACTCTGTCCTCTCTCTGAAAGAATGGCTGATGCCAGGAAGTACCCAAAACTGATCTGGCACAAGGCTAGAAAGTATAGGCAGTGTCCCTCATACATTTCACTATATCTCATAAGGACTCAACAAGCCAGGGCCTGGGCCCCAAGGTCCTGTTCAAGAAGTTAAAGTAGCTAAAAATCACCAGGCAACCACAGGAGCCCCACAACAACACATCTCCACTATAGCATATGAACCTCACAGCAACACACCCACACTACAGCACACAAACCCCACACACCATGCTCACACTATAGTACACAAACCCCACATACCATGCTCACACTATAGCACACAAACCCCACACACCATGCTCACACTATAGCACACAAACCCCACACACCATGCTCAAACTATACAGCACACAAACCCCACACACTACAACCACACTACAGCACATGATCCCCACTGCAACACATCCACCACATTACAGAGCAACAGCCCTACATAACAGCACACCCAAACTAGAACATACAAATGCTGCCCACACAGCATCACACACCGTAAGTTCAGTAGCCAAGCACAGCAACACACTCACACTACAGCACGGGGCCCTACCTACTCAGCACCACAACACACTCACACTACAGCACGGGACCCTACCTACTCAGCACCACAACACACTCACAGTACAGCACGGGACCCTGCCTACTCAGCACCACAACACACTCACAGTACAGCACGGGACCCTACCTACTCAGCACCACAACACACTCACAGTACAGCACGGGACCCTGCCTACTCAGCACCACAACACACTCACAGTACAGCACGGGACCCTACCTACTCAGCACCACAACACACTCACAGTACAGCACGGGACCCTGCCTACTCAGCACCACAACACACTCACAGTACAGCACGGGACCCTGCCTACTCAGCACCACAACACACTCACACTACAGCACGGGACCCTGCCTACTCAGCACCACAACACACTCACAGTACAGCACGGGACCCTGCCTACTCAGCACCACAACACACTCACACTATAGCACGGGACCCTACCTACTCAGCACCACAACACACTCACACTACAGCACAGGGCTCTGCCTACTCAGCACCACAGGTGGCTCCACCTACCCATACAACTCACTTTGCAACAAGCTGCCAGAGCAAAGAAGAAATAACAATTCATTTTAAAGATCACTTTTTTTATTGACCAATTTTGTCTTTAAAAATGTCTGGAAATGATAAAGAAGATGATCTTTAGTTTGGCATTTTGTGACATTTGCTGCTTTAAGGGTACACTGGGTGAGAGAGACATCAACCTGTATAAAGCCATTATCCTACCGTGGCTGTTCATACACTCAGTTAGGCACTGGACAGGAAAGCACATGCTGCCTCAAGTCCTCTAGATGGCCCAGGAGGCAGGACGGCCTCTGAATAATTAGCTGAGATAGACTTGAGGACCTGAATAGCAGTTCGTCCAGAGAGACGCTATAGGGCCTTGCCAGCAAGGCCATGCAGATGCAGGTATGCCAGGACCAATGTCATCTAGAGTGCCATCTCCAAGTGGTGTTTTCATGTTTGCTCCCAGCTGTAGATGGGAAGCTGTGGTTCAAGGGCTTGAGGGAAAAGAACAGACAGGTACAAGGCACAGTGCCTTTCCAGCTACCACAGTTCCTACCAGGATCTCTAGCCTCTGGCCTGGCTCTGATCTTGGTGATCCTTGAGTGTCTGGCATCCTAGCTGACCTGACCTCACAAACACAAAAGAGCTAGCCTCCACCACTCTCAAGGAGCATCTGCTGTAGGGTGCACCTGCTGTCCCTTTCTCACCAGTGGACGGACACACGGGTTTCCTATGCTGGGCAGTGGGACTTTCACACTGTGCCACCTCTACCGACTGAGGCTGTCTGTGAGCGAGTCCTGCCTCCGGATCCCAGTAGCATCACTTACAGCTGGATCGTTAGTTGTCAGGCTCACTGGCTGGGAGCTGTTTCTCCTTTTTATGTGTGAACAATAAACTGTGTTAAAGATACCTGACTGACTGCATCTCTGTGATACATAAGATGCCTTTGAGACAGACACCTAGAAAGAAGTTGTCTGGATTAATGCTTAGAGAACAGGTGATGGGGATGCTCCCTCCTCACCCCATTCCCAGCAGACAAATATCCACGAGGACCTATGCATGGTTCCTCTAATAAGTAGGTTGGAAGCTGGAGTAAGTGGTCTTCTCAACACCTTCAGGCAGAATGCCAAAGCTGTTGCCAAGTTGAAGACAGCTTCAATTACTGAGACGCCATACATGCCAAGAGGTCAAGGCCTCAGCCATGGAGCCCACTGCTTTGAGGCTGCTCAGGAGGCAACAGAGTGAAGCTCAGGGTCTGTGTCCCAGGAGGCTGTCCATTCCTCAGCAATTGTGTCTTAGGCCCAGAAGGCAAGGCCCATACTGAAGCTACTGGATTTCTGCCAGGATCCTGCTCTTTCATAAAGTCAGGCTGTCGGGGGCAGGGTAGGGGTAGTCTTGCAGATAGGACACCAGTGACACAGGAAGAAGCCTGTCCCAGGGAGTAGCCTTGACAGTCATCTATGGATGAGCTAACAGTCCCAGAGGTTTCTTCACAGTGGCTACCGGAGGGAAAAAGTGTCAGCCACCATAGTACATCATACAGCTTGGGATATGTGGAGGAACTGCAACATCCGCTTGTGCTTGTCTTGCTGTGTGATCTCCTACCCCCACACAACTCTCACCCTGCCTCCCAGGTCCTCCCCTGTGATTCAGAGATACACACAACCATTACTGTGCACAGACATCTGTGAACAACAAGGTCCCCAGAAGAGTAGGGCACATACCCTACCTTATACCCACCAGTAAATTCTATGCATATGTGTATCTACCCACATGCCTGACTCCTGCACTACATCCCATAAAGTCTGTGGGCTCAGATTCAGCAACCCTGAGCCATGAACTCACAGAGCAGGGGCTGCCCTGAGAGTGGGCACTGCCATGGTTGGAGAATCACAACTGTGCATAATGGATGGAAGCAGGGGAACTGAAAGGAAAGGGCCAAACAAGAATAAAAGTATCTAGACACTACTAACTTAATCTGAATAGTGATTCCACTGTGGCCCCTTTTGTTCAAACACAAGCCAAATCTGAGGTCATCTTTGCACTGCTGCTCCTGTGTATAGGAATGTAATTCTGCCCAGCGTTTCCAAACCCATCACAGTTATTTAAGACCAGTTTGAGTAGTTATAAAGTATTCCATACAGCCATTCACATGGCTTGGATACAGACTGAAAGTATCCTGTTCTCGATCACTCTCAGGCTGGTGCTGGGTCAGAAGTCAGCCCCGGACTGAGGTCACCAGAACGGCTCTATACCTTGGCCTCCAGGAGGGGCATAGCACAGCCTGATCTACACCTGCTGATCTTGAAGGATACTTTACAAAGCACTGTCTGCTGACAGCACTGCCTGTGTTCATTTTCACTTCTATATTAATGACTGGATTTTTTCTAAACAGTTGCATAATTTTTCTGTGACATGTCTGACTGCTCTGGGTGTCTTCATTCATTTTCCATGGGAACATTTCATTTTTATTCCTTCTGTGTGCGAATTCCCTGTATATTAAGGACACAGGGTGTGTTTTAATTCCAGCTAAGAACCAATCCCCCCACAAAAAGCTATTTCTGATTCTCACCTGCCCTTAATTTGTGACGCTTCAAACAAACATTTAGGTTGTCAGTATATACTCAGAATAATCTAGGGCAATACCTTCCCCTGAGGCTCTTGTCAGTTAAAAACCAACATTTTAGTATCAAGTGTCATAAAAGTAATATAAATGCTACCCCAAATGTGTGCTGAGTGGGCTGCGGCACTGCTGCTAGAAGAGGCTCTGACTCTTGCTCCATTTAAGCTAAGCCACAGATAAGCAAGAAGCCAGGAGCCCACTCCTGCCTGTGCCCTGGTTCTTGGTCAGGGCTCTAGACTCTTACTTCAGGGAAAGGGCCTGACTCTCCTTTGCTAGGCCTGCTTCCCCTGGTCCTGTGCCAACTATTTATATAGGGGCTGGGCCCACAGCAGAAAGAAGTGTGTGCCTTCAGGGCACAAGCTTCTCCTGGCCTACTCTGAAGAGCTCATGCGTCTGAAATGTCCACATTGTGTATATGCCCATGTGTGCATGCAGGGGAAAGCAAGCCTTTCCATGCTGACTCCTCACACTACACATGTGGCATGCACTTCTGTTTCCATCCCTTGGTGGAGTGGAGGCTGCCCGTTTCAGACATCTCAGCACTCTAAGACAACGTTGCCATTTCTACTTAACAACAGAGCTGTTCTTCCTCCTGTTACATTTGGGGAACACTACCTTATGTTATAGGAGGTTATGTGATTCTGCCTTTATTTCATTGTCAGGATGTTGTAACAAGTGTGGGAAAGTGGTTACCCCTTGCATGGCATCTAGGAAAATAACTTGACGTACTCTGTAGGTGCTGAAGGCAAAGACCAGGCCAACTTACCTGGACTATTCACACACATGTGGCAAAACACAAGAGTTTCCTACCTGATTTGAGAGTGCAGACAATGCCCCATGACTAGACCACAATAAAAGTCTAAGTTCCTGGATCCCAAATGGGCATGGCCGCTCATTTTCTGTCGGAAGAGTGTTCCCTGTGTCTCTTGTCAGGAATATGTGGGGAGCCTGCCCTGTGTGTCTTTCCTTCCTACTGATCTGGTCAGGTCTCAGTGACATTCCCACTCAGCATGAGTATGACCAAGGCTTAGTCATTAGCTCTTCTAATGGAGCCCAGATGTAAAGAGACCGGGGGACTCCAATACAAATAGACTTGCAAACAGCAAACTAGCTTAACACACCTCAGTAAACAAGGGATTATGAAATACTAGAACAGTATATTAATAAACTCAAGAGTATCTGTATTTAGACTGTGAGTGGAATTAGACTGTTATATGGTCTGCACATGGGCTTTCTTTCATGTTAGTTACCTCTATTCAGTTACGCTTGTGTTCCTACCTGGTGTCTGATAAATCTGTGAGACATGCTTGACCTGTGGACCTCATATAGTCACATGTAACTCCATGCCTAACTTTTGATGCCTCCAGCATTCATATGGGGGCACTCAGTCCCCAAGTTGCTAGTACTAAGAGTTAGTACTTCCAGGAATTTAGTCCACCTCACAAGTAGAGCAACACCCTTACCAAAGCACTGGCCTTAGCTACATAAAGACACAGCACCAAGGGACTGTCTTAGAATCAGACCCCAAGCTGCCAAAGCTCTTGGCCATCCCTGCTTCCAGAAGCATGAGAAACATTTCTATTACTTATAAATTCTCTCATCTCAGAGACCTATGGAGACCTGGAATGGATACAGACATGGAGGGAGACGGACAAGCAGACAGAGGCATACTGCACAGCAGTCCAGTGTCCAAGACGAGGACAGACTGACATGCCTGAGCTGTTAAATGGATCGTGAAGTTCTCTCTGGGGGAACGAACTCTCAGAAGGACACATGCCAGAGGTAACAGGTATGATCCAGCTTTATCTTACTCATCCACAAAGTGTGCATCTACCAGGCCGCAAGGATTGAAAAAATAAAATCACTGAGGCAATTTTAGCAGTGCATGTTTTCCCCAATACCTAAATTCCTCTTTCTCCATACACCTGCTTCTTGGTCTGCCTGTCACCAGCAGTTTTAAATACACCTAGCAACTTACTTATCAGCTCCAATTTTTTTCTTTTAAATTGTGTGTGTGAGGTGTGTATAGGTGTATGTGTGTGTGTGTGTGTATGTGTGTGTGTGTGTGTGTGTGTGTGTCTCTGTGTGTGTGTGTGTATGTGTTTGTTTTTATATGTGTGAAAGTACATGTGTGTCAAAGGTGTAGGTGGGGAGACAAAGGACAACTTCCTTCTAGACAGGGTCTCTATGTACACCAGACTAGCAGTCTCTCACGGATCCTCCGGCCTCCTCCTATGCCCCAGCAGGGAGGAGGTACAAGGTCACAGACAGGATTTCCAGGTGTCCAGCTCTGCATGGGCTCTGGTAGTCATGGCCAGTGCTTTCCCCGCTGAGTCAGCTCCCTCACCCTCGACTCTGACTTCTAACCTACTCGTTTTTACTTATTGATTTCTTTGTTGTTATAAATGGACTAATGTCTCCTCTTTTTGAGCTAAAGGTGAACTAGGTTTATTTTGGAAAGTTTTAAATGAAATCACTTGAGCTTGACATCTACTCACAAGTCTAAGGCCCTTTCTGTAGCTCCACGGCCGTGCTCACCCTGACCCATGCCAATGCCTGATCTTCAGTTCCCAGCTAGCTGGTATCTGGTGTTTTATTTTGTTTGTTTTTTTTTTTTGTTTTGTTTTGTTTTTTAATTTTATTTATTTACTCTTTTCTCATCCTGACCACAGTTTCTCCTCCTTCCTCCCCCACCCCTCCCCATGTCTCCCCTCCCTCCCAGATCTACCATCCCCCTTGTGTCCCTTCAGAAAAAAAGCAGGCCTCCCAGGGATATCAACCAAACATGGCACAGCAAATTTTAGTAAGACTGGGCACATGCCCTCATTCAAGGCTGGATGAAGTGACCTATAGGAGGAAAGGGGTCCCAAAAGTAGACAAAAAAGTTAGAGACAGCCCTGCTCCCACTGTTAAGAGTCCAACTTGAGCACAAGTTATAAACCCTAACATATATGTAGAGGACCTAGGTCAGACCCACACAGGTTCTCTGACTGTCATCCTACAGTCTTTGTGAGTCTCTATGAGCTCTGGTTAGTTCTGTGGACCATGTTCTCCTGGTGTCCTTGACCCCCCTGACCCCTATAGTCCTTCCTCCCCCTCTTCTGCAGGATTCCTCAAGCTCTGCCTGATGTTTAGCTGTGGGTCTTTGCATCTGCTCCTGTCAGTGGCTAGATGAAGCCTCTCTGTCAACAGTTATGTTAGACTCCAGTCTAAGAGAACAGCAGAATATCATCAGGAATCCTTTCATTGACTTTTTCTTCCAGTCATGTTTGGTTCTACCCTAGGTCTCTGAGCTATCCAATCTCTGGTTCCTGGCTGTCCAGGCAGTGTCAGGAGTGGGTCTCAAGTTGGAGCTGTCACTGGGTGTCTGTTTTGAAGAACTGTGTTGGGGAAGGCCGACTACGTGGATGGCTACTCTGATTCTGAAAGCTTTCTGGCTAAGGCTGGATGACTTGTTTCTGTAAATGTTACAGTACCTTAAAAGATGAATTCTCTGTTAAAAATTAGTTTCTACCCAGAGCTTGTCAGCCCCTCTCATTATCAGACTCACAGTGACGTCATTTATCCAGATAAATCAGGACTTGGTTTCCTCCTGCAGGTGCTCTGCTCAGTTCCTGTATGTCCACACACCTGGAGAAGTGCAAGGCTCATGGCTTCCATGGTGATACATTTGCAGCTACCACTCAGCACCACAGGAGGCATGAGGGCCTGGACCATCAAGGCTGCTGTCTGTCTACTGCCCATCTGAGATGCTCTGCCTCTGAGCTGAGGTGGCAATCCCAATGCAGGTCTGTGCTTGGACCACACAGGATCCACACTGACTCCCCCAAATAGAACATGTCTCCTCCTCAACCTGAATGGCAACTGCACAGCTTCTTTGCACAGGGAAGCCCCTGTCCTTTCACTGTGACTGACAGGCTCTTCTTCTACTCAGTGGTTATCTCTGGAAATACTGCTTCCCTCTGCCCTGAAGCTCCTTCAGTTGCCCGATCCCATTTCATCCCATCAGGCTTTTCTCTCAGACCCACTCCTGTTGCCTCCTATGTACTATTGCTATGGAGTAGACTAGGTCCTCTTTTCAATGTGCCTGTCTGGTCATCCCTTCTCTGCTTAACCTCAATATTCCTTACTCAGGGTATAAGGTCCCGTCAGGACAAAAAAAAAAAAAAAAGAGGGCTGTCCCTGCCTGTCTTCCCCTTCTCCATTTGCAGGATAGCAGTCACCAAGCTTATCTACAACAGCAACACTCCTCTCTTCTCTCTTCTGCTATTCCTCATTGCCTGATCTTATTTCTCTTCCCTGTCCCCACAGGGGACAGGAGGTGGCAGCCACCTATGGCATTGTTTAAATGACATCTCCTGGACAATCTTGGGCCTTTCTGTGGACCCCAGCTGCTGAGGAGGCTATGTAGGTCATCAAGAGTGTTCACAGACCACAGAATTTGTATCTTTAAGAGTGAGAATAAAAGTTCTATTCCTTCCACGGGCAGAATCTCACCAACATATTAGCTTACTACTCCTCTGGGCCAGCTGTCTCTGTCTGGGCTAATAAACACACGGGTGCCAGGTGACCAGCTCTGGAGGCAGGGAGGAATAAGAATGTAGCCAAAGCCTCAGTGAACCCTAGCCAAGAAGCTAAGAAATCAGGAATAAGACAGACACAAAGCACATTTTACAATACTGCACTTGGAAAGCACAGTCCAAAGGCCAGGAGAGAGCCCCGTGGGTCAGACTATGAACACGATGCCTCCTGGGGAGGTTATCAGCCATCTTGTGTGGGGTCCTGCATGGTCCATGTCTCAGTTATGCAGACACTGAAGAGTGTCACACTCTTGGCAAGGGTGTGTCACACTGTAGCCAGCACTTTGGAGTCATGTGTACTGGAGGGAACAACAGGCACTAAGGGAAGACACAGGCTTCCTTCCCCTCATTCCCAAAGATACTTACTGGGTTAAAAAAAAAAGCCATAGAAACTAAGGAAGTCAAAGAGCGACAAGTCTTCCCTTCTCCCCCAGAGATACAAGACATTCTCTACCTCATCACAAGACAAACAAAGGCTGCACCTAAGAGCCCATGATCTCTGTTTCTGGTCTGGTCTGAGCCAGTGAGTGGGGAGAGGTATAGACAGCCCCTTGCTAAAGGCTGCTGAGCACATGTGGTCTAGGGTCTTTCTGGGGAGCTGCAGAGGTACTGGTGTACGGAGGGGGGAATTCCTCCTCTAAGCACATGGCTGTGCATAGCATGAGTTCTCTGCTACCCCATCTCCAACCCTAGGCTAGCCTACCCTGGAAGGCAGCCAAGTCCCCCAACTGCCTCTTAGACACTGTGCCCAGATAGTGAGACCAGATTCAAGATGGCAGTAACCTGAAAGCCTACCTCTGACCCTCAGGAAGTTGGGAAGCAATGTGAGTCTGGCACAAATTCTCCTGGAGGCTTCTGGGAACCAGTCAGGCCAGGAGTGCATATATTGTCCAGTGGGAACCCAACATACTGGCCAGTACATTGAGTAGCCACCGTACCTCAGAAAAGCTGAGCCCTTCTCTCTTCTCTAAGCAGGCAGTTGTAACAGGTCAAGCCAGTGTGTCCAGGTGACAAGCATACTGTGGGAGACGGAGCTGAGCATTTAGGACATTTTATTCTAAGTTACTTGGTGACAGGACAAGTCACGCTCCCTAGGGCCTCCATGTTCTCAGGATGCAGCAAGAAGGGCCAGGTAGGCTGGATGGCTTCAGCTTCAGGAACCTCATATACACCTAGTGGGACAGGCAGCCAGTGCATCTCATCCACTTATAAACCATATGCATGAGGCTAGAAGAGGGAACCTGGAGTCCTGGCCAGCTTACAACCACAGCCAGCACCTCCAGCAGCCCACAGGACAACTGAGTTCTGTAATGACAGGGGCAGCAACTGAGAAAAAAGACAACCTCACATCCCACTTACTTAAAACACTGTGGACTGGTGGGCAGGCAGGTCCTCTGCCAAACCAAGGGTAGCCTTGGCAACTCCTTCCCCTGGCCAATGCCCTCACCTGTCCTCAGACCTTCCTTCTACCATGCCCTTTTCTGGGCTGCCACCCTCACAAGGAGTGGGTTTTCACATATCGGTTGAGACAGTCGGGGCAGCTCTTCAGTGAGATCCCTACACAGGTCATTCTAATTTTCAGCAAGTGGACACTAAACCAACGGTTACTTCTGAGGTCTCAGCAGGCCTCTGTGAGACTGGGCAGGACTTTACTGAGTCCTCCTACAGTTATTAGATGGGGAGCAGGGAGCTCAGAGCCATCTGAGAGGAACAGAGCTGAGGAACGAGGTCACTGAGCTGCCACAAGTTACCACACTAGGAACTCCAAGGATCATAGGCCATCTAGCCTACTGAGAGCTGGAGGGAAGTGAGTAGACACGGATAGTCAGTGCAGAGTCCTGTCCTTAAATTGCTGGTGTTTTCTTTGCTGTACCCTAGAATGCCTCACCCTGCCCAGCATTGGCCACTACGCCTTATGAGCCTGACTCAAGGACTCTCTGACACCTCAGTAATAGCAGAAAGCACCTGGGAAGGGTCAACAGTCCTCACAATACCTAGGCCACCTCTTGAGGGACTCAGATAGTCCAGGATTTGGGAACCTGAACCACCGGGCTTCCTGGTGGAACACAAAGCTGGCGGGACATATGGTCAGCAGGTCAGTGACAAGTGGGTTCCTTACATCTCTGCAGTTAAGTGGTGAGGGAACTTGCACAGAGAGGCTAAACAGTGCCTCCCAATTCACACAGCTACTGAGTGACTACTTACTGTGTGGTTTCTTTTCCAACTCAGGCCCCAACATATCACAGGCTCTGTGATGAGGAACTGCAGGTTACACCAGGTCCCCCACGGTCACACTGGTGAAGACACACAGCTCAGGAAGCCTGGGACTTGATATATAATAACTCACCAGTTCACACCATGGTGGCCAAGTGCCATCAGCTCTGTGTCCCAGCAGCAGGAGGTCAGCGGTGAGCCACAAGCAGTGATCCTCACAGCTCTTCCAGAAATCAGGCATGAACTGCAATCTAATAACCCTTTTTCCCAACAGAAATCCTAACTCAGGCTCTTCTGAACAGCGGTTACTTACTTGAAAATCTCTTTCTTCTAGAATTTCTCTCCTCCATCTCACGAGGAAAGCAGCACAAACATATAAGTGGAAGTGAGAAAAGCCCTCGGGTTCAGACTGAAAGAGAAAAGACAAGGACAGTTGCTTAGCGTACGGAGCTGTCAGCCAATGGGTAAAGCCACCTGGGTGGGCTCTCAGTCACTTTCAGGAGACTGCACTGCAACGTGCCCATCTCATTACAATAGGTGCCAAGACACTTGGGCTCTACTTCCTGACCGTGAGGGATCAACTGCCATCATTTCATTGCAGAGAATGCTGTCCACTGAGGCCTGGCATCACAGCAGGCTAGGAAAGTCTCCTGTGCTCCAGGCTGAAGAGAGCTCTGATCACAGCCACAGATGATGTCTGTATCCACCAAGATGATAAACGGTGCTCATTCATCTGATGATGGAAAAGAAGCCCTGAGATTCTTTGACTGAACCAACCTTACATTCTCAGCATAAACTGCATCCAGTTACAATGTACTCTAGCTTTGAATGATATCTATCTAGGTCCTGACTGTACTCTAGATGTCTTTTCTCTAACTTCTTTGTAGGGTATAAGCATTAGGCTGTTTGCCTCTTTCCCTTGTCCTTTCTCAGAAGGGCACACATAAGTTTGGGATGTGTTTCTCTTGACTCCTGATAGACAGTCCCCATATGGTGAGGACTCTTCTATGAGACACACTGCACCCCTGAATTAATTTCTATATGGTTACAAAACAATCCAGACTTCCTCGAAGTTTATATATTCTTATTTTTTCCAGAAATGTTTTATCAAAGTTTCAAACTTGCTCATTATATATTTTTTCTCTTGATTTCTGTGCATTTAACAGTAATATTCTATTTGGAAATCCATGGTCCCTACACACCATTATTTTAGACAGGGTCTCACTAAGTAGCCCAGGCTGGCCCTGAAGTTATAATTCTTCATTCCACTTTAGTTGTCTTTTCCTTGTCTTAGAGCAGTTGAGCAGAATTAAGCTCAACTGTTTTCTAAAAACAAACAAACAATGTAAGATTTCAATGATAGTGTTCTGGCTGATTTTGTGTCAACCTGGCACAAGTTAGAGTCACCAGAGAGGAAGGATCCTCCCTCGAGAAAATGCCTCATGAGATCCAGCTGTAAGGCATTTATTTTCTCAATTGGTGATCAGTGGGGAAGGGCCCAGCCTATTGTGGGTGGTGCCATCCCTAGGCTGGTAGTTCTGGGTTCTATAAGAAAGCAGGCTGAGCAAACCTGGGGAAGCAAGTCAGTAAGCAATACCCCTTGCTGGCCTCTGTGTCTTCTCCTGCTTCCAGAATCCTGCCCTGTCTGCTCTGAGTTCCTGTCCTGACTTCCTTAAATAATGAACAGTGGGTGATCTGGAAGTGTGAGCCAAATAAACCATTTTCTCCCCAACTTGCCTTTTGATCATGGTGTTTCCTCACAACAATAAAACCCCTAAGACACTAGGTACTTTGTCAACTTCCTGTGTCACCTTGATTATTCCCTTCCTCTAAATGTGGCTTTCTCTTGTAGTCTGGTGTGGCTTATCAAATGCAGACAAAAGTACTTTCTTTATCCAGTTCCTTTTCTAACGTACAGGAGCTGGCTGCAAGCTCATTAGTGTCTGTTGTGTGGGGTTTTTGTCCTTCCATTTCTGATACAAGCAAGCACTACAAGTCTGTCAGTCACCCTCAGAAACCACACTCCAGGGGTACTCCAGTTTTAATGAATCTTTATCATCCTGATGTCTGAGAACATGCCACTAGCTTTTAGAGGTCTTTTCTGGATCATACCTGATTTGTCAGTACATTTTCCAATCTGAAAATGCATGACTCATTTTATCCCTTAAGCTTCTAAGTTACTGACTGCTGTTAATCGAGTTCTTATAGGATGGGACTTAAGGACTCCAGTTGTTTGAAGGTAATTTGGATTTGGGTTGGATTAGAACACAGATTCCACAAATGTTTCCTAAGACAGCATCCTTGGAGGACAGAACGTGAACAGTGAGGCCACAGTCCTGGTCCTGACACAGACATGACTAGGCTGCCAGTATAAGTGACCCACGTGGACCAGCCCACACTCTGTGAGTAGCCATAACAGACTCCCTGGCTCACCAACCTGGACCTGACAGGGTCCTTCCTTTGCTTTGCTGTTGTCTGGAGTGAGTATTCCTTTAGATAGAAAAAGTCATGCCATAAAATGCCTGTTGTTCTTAAATACATGGGTGGAGTTCCTGGAGCAATTCATATATGTCTATTGAAGAAAATTAACTCATAGTGTTAACTAATCTTCAATCTACCAGAAAATAAGGATGTCTTAAAAAAATCCCTATGACAACAGTAGATTTATTTTCTCCTCACTGGAAGGTATGCTATTGGGTACATACAAATTCAAAGTGTCTTCTATATCGGTCTGTAAGCATCGCCCCCTTCATCTCAAGCAATCCACTGGGAAAGTCTCTGGCTTAGAGCAGCAGTGGACTAGCAAGACACACTGATCATCTATCAGCTTTGCTCATAATCTATTTTAAAATGAATTACATCCTCTATGTGCGCCCTGTGAAAACATCATCACAGTTAAGATAGTGCACACATCTATCACCCTATCACATCTGGCACATGTGTCCTTTCGGGCCATTTAGAAATCCTCCCACAGTACCATGTAACTACAGAGCTGTTCTTCAACACACACAACTGTATGACTCATGCTTGCATAGAGCCGCCACTGTACTGTATAGACTGTTTTCTTAATCTCCTTTGTTCAGAGCTACTATTTGTAAATTTGTCAATCATGTGCCATGAGCCCAGAGTTCATTCTCTGCAAAGTCCACAGAGCCTTCTGCTGAACAGCACACCACAGTTTGTGTTTTCCATTCCCTGTGAATGCTAAGCTACCTCCTGAATGGGCATACCACAATTTATTCCCCACAAATACTAAGGTGTTTCCCTGTATCTATTCCCTGCAAAGGCTGAGGCATCCTTTTCTGGATGGGCATATCAAAATCTATCCATTCATCTATCTAAAGACACTGAGCTGCTTCCAGCTCAGGACTATGATGCAGAGTTGTGTGCACATCTGTGCATTAGTCTCCCCATGGAAACATGTTGCCAAACTACTTTCCAAAGTGGTTCTACCACTTTATGTTCCCAGGAGCAGTGAACAAAGTACATGCTGCAACCCATCCTAGCCAGCATTCTACCAGCCAAACAACTGTTGAACTGAGATTCTAATAGCCTGCAGTGGGGTTTCACTGTGGCTTCTAGGCTCCTAGCCACACTTCCCAAATGACCACTAAGTGTCCCTCATGTCACCCAACATCTTTTGGTGCTTGGAGCTCTTTCTGGCCGTTTGCTATTCTTGAGCTTTACAGATTGTTTTCTTATATTCATCATGATAAGTCTTTTGAAAGCCTCTGTTGGGAAAATGTGACTAGAGTAGACCTTGTCTTTCCACACTCTGAAGAGTGACTTTGGGGAAATGTGTCTTAAATTCTGCTGGAGGTTCCATTTTAATTTGTTACATCTAAGAAACCTTTCTCCAATGCAAGGGCACACAAGGTTTGCTTCTATTAGCTTCTATTAGACGTTTACATTTTCTGTGTAGGTCTCTGGTCCATTGCCAATCGCTTTTTCACAAGTGAAAAGAAGCTGAGGGGTTGCTTATGCACATAAACATTGCTCCAACAGTTTGCTAAGAAGTTGATGCCCACCCCCCTGAGTTAAGGTTGAGGTCACCCTGGCTTTCATTTTTACCCTTCTGCAGAGCCCTGCTGGCTCACATCTCCTCCATTCTGTACTGACTGCACTGTCAGTTTGTCAATTACTGCAAAAGAGCTTGTGAATCAACCTCTGTGTGTGTGTGTGTGTGTGGGCATGTGTATACATGTACATGTATGTATCTATGTGTGTGTGCATGTATATGTGTGTCTGTGTATGCATGTGTGTCTGTGTATGTGTATGCACATGTGTGTATATTCGTATGTGTCTATGTGTATGTCTGTTTAAGCAAGTGTGTCTATTTGTATGAGTACACCTATGTGTGTCTATGTGTATGTGTCTGTATGTGTATATATGTGTGTATGCATGTATGTGTATGTGTCTATGTGTGTCTGTGTCTCTGTATGTTTATCTGTGTGCATGGTTATGTCTCTATGCATCTAGAATTGCATACATGCCCATCTTAGAAACCCTGAGCTATATGACCCTTCACTCACTTAGGTCTTTTTTTTTTTTTTTTTTTTTTTTGGGGGGGGGGGAACATTTTACAGTTTTCAGGATTCTGGTAAACTGCTATGTTTGCCAGAATGCCCCTAAAAATGTCATTTGTTCTGATGATACTGAAAATATTGTCCTGAAATCTTCCATTTCTGCTTCCTTATGGTAATTGTTGGCTAATTTCTGGAACATGTTTTTCTTTTTAAATCCTTAATTTCTCTTTGTCTCTATAGTGACAGATCTTTCCAAATGAAGTCAAGGTCTCTAATTCAGCAGCTTGGTCCCCACCAACCATGACTGACACTTTCTGTTATTCTGCATCCTAAGACTCTCAGCCTGCTGGTGGCTCCATGTCCTCACTTCCTCTCCTCCTTGTAGTGAACTGACTTGTCTTTGCTCATTATTCCAAGGTCTACCTCTAATTGACCCAGAAATTAGCAAGTTTCTGCTCTTAGCTTAGCAGTAGCCTTATTTTATCAGACAAGCTTAACTCCATGGTTAGAATAGGGTCTGCAAGATGATGTATGGAGTAAAGGTGACTACCGCCTGCCTAATAACCTGAATTCCACCACTGGGCTACACACACTGAAGGAGAGAACAGGCTCCTACAAGTTGTCCTCTGACCTCCTGTGCACTGTGACACACACAGATACACACTGTACAATAAAAGAAAATTAATCATTATCTTTATTTTAACCCCAACCAACACAGAGAGTTAGGAATAGCTTCACTGTGGTCACAGCCAAGACACGGATTTCGTTCTTCTTCCCCAGCTTCACGTGAGGGGTCTGCGGCATCTTGGCTATCTTCCGTAGAACCTGGGCTGCCCTTTGTGTTGCTTTCTGTATCAACACTCACTTGGATTTGCTCAGAGACCTGTCCTGTCTTTTGAGGGTCACCACTTTCATGAAATCCAGGAGCCCAACTTTAATGTGGTCTTCTCAGACCCCCCTTTTCTCCATTGCCAGCCTCGGTGCGGTGCTAGGTTATTCGATGGTAATAGTTCACTGCACTGCACTCTAGCTTTTGCTATTTAATGCTTTCAGCCTTTGTTATGTAGACCCAGGAACTAACTCTTCTTGGCTGCTCTCTAAAACCTTCCTTGTGCATCTTTATGATGGTTACTTTGTCAGAGATGCCTTATCTTTTGGAATCTAGGGGGTAGCATTTTTTTAAGATTTATTTATTTATATGAGTACACTCTGTACTCTGTAGCTGTCTTCAGACACACCAGAAGAGGGCATCAGATCCCATTACTGATGGTTGTGAGCTACCATGTGGCGGCTGGGAATTGAACTCAGGACCTCTGGAAGAGCAGTCACTGCTCTTAACCACTGAGCCATCTCTCCAGCACCAGGGGCAGTTCTTATGAGAGGGAACCATGATCAGATCTGTTAACTTCACACCAAGAATTCACCAGTCCCTCTGATGGTCTCTGCACATTCTCAGAATTTTGGTGGGGTTGGTTTGGGTTCTTGTCATTCTATTTCCCATTTCTTTTATATTTTATATCCCCGTGGGCAATTGATTTTCTTTAAGTCTTTACTCTAGCTAATTAATCTCTCCTTCTGTGTCACAATTTCCTTTAAAATTTTTCTATGACATGTATTTGCCCATGTATAGGTACACACTGGTGCACCATATGCAAATGCATAGCATAGCATGACATGCATGTGGAGCTCAGAGGACCACCTGTGGGAGTCTTTCCTCTCCTTCCACCATGTAAATTCTGATGATCAGACTCAGATCATTAGGCGTGGCAGCAGGCACCCTTACCTGCTAAGGGATCCTGCACAGGCCCCATGTTATGTTGTCTGTTTAATTCATTTATCACATTTGACTCTGAGGATTTTTCAATCTTTCACACTGTGACGGCTTCCTTTCCTTCTCCTTTCATTTAAGATCTTTCATACTCTAGGCTGTGTCTCAGCACCTCCTCACACCCCTCTCTGAGGCTGTCTTTTCTGTAGAATTCCCTGAAGCTGCTTTCAAAAATGCCTTTCCTTTGCCTGGTGTCTTACAGGACTTTGAGCCAGGCTACTTAAAGTACATTTTCATTGGGCAACTTGTCTAGGTAACAGTCATGTGACCTGGAGCCTCAAGCCCACCTGAATGTAGGACAATGGTTGGAAAGTGTGTGGGGGGGTGGATCCTTCTTTTTCTCATTACCTTCATGGCCAAAGCTAAGAGAGGAAAGCCTAGCACCTGGTAGCTCTGAACAGTGTCCAGGTTGCAGCAGTTGGCTCTTTAAAAGTGGTCGGCAGATCCCAGAAATCACAGGGCAGACGTCTGAGTAATACAGCTTTCAAGTTTCTCAATACATTCTTTCAAGTTTCTAAACTTAGAGTTCCCCCAGATGTCTGGTTTCTGAAGTGGTGTTCATGTTTGTAAGAATCGTACCAGCCCTGTGGTGTGTCCTGGAAGAGAAGGACCTTATGGATTTCACCTCTGTCATCTTACTTCCTTTAAACAGTTCCAACTTCTTCGAAAATATGGATTCAGTCCTGCTAGCCTGTAGCATGTCTACTGTGTGAGCTGCCACAGCACCAACAACACAAAATCTACATATAGAAACAAGCAGCAACTGAGTAAATGTGGTAAGATATTGTAAGAGCTTCACCCAGTGTCCTTGGCACTGTGCCACGGTGTGACTAGGATGCCTTCTCTAAGGGGTACTGTCATGTACTATCATATCATTTCACTACCCATGGAGGACCATGGTTGCCACTAGCCTTTTGTCTGATATTCCTGACCTTTGACCTTCTCTTCCAGACCTGCAGCCTGCCTGGCTTGTGCAGAGCTGCTAGCGTACTCCACAAATGTTGGTTCTACCAGAGAAACCCACTCTCTCTTTTCAGTCAGCTGAGTGCCACCTCTCCTCCTGGGACCCTCACCAAGTCTGCTGCCATTTCCCACACTGTGATCATTGATGGCTACACACTCTGTCTTCTAGTCCTCTGTTCCACCTACTATGAGGTCCCTGGGACCCCTTTTCTTTGCAATCCCTGTCCCCAAACCCAACAGTAGAGACAGAATGAAGCCCCATTCTCCCAGTCTTCTGGCTCCCCTGAGAGTCCAGTGTGGCTGGCAGGCAGCATTAGTGGACAAGACGGTGAGCAGTATCTAAAGACACAGGCATTGTTTTCCTTTCTAATCAATACAAAAGAGGAGCTGATCCTAAGGGCTGGAGGGAAGATCCCTAAGGAACACTGGGCAGAGCTCAACTTTGGAAGCACTGAGAGGACCAGGGCGCAGGAGTGCTGGGGACGTTCCAGATTGATGGTTTCTCTGTGGAGTCTTAGACACACTCTTAGTTCACTCATTAGCCTTTTATTAACCAAAGAAGGCTCAGGTGGGTTGCAGGACACCCTTAGAGGCCAACCACAGAGGAAGTCAAGAGCTAGGCTGTGAATCCTGAAGCCTGTACTGTCTCCAGCTGAGAGTGGAACAAGGCTTGAGCAGAACTCCGCAAAATAGGCGTTGTGGACAAATGCAGTATTACGGCTTGGTCTAAGTGAATTATTTGTCTTCAGTGACTTGGTAAATTATATTAGAGCAACAATTTGATAAATAGAAAATTCTCATCATAAATGGAAAATGGGCCTCTGCTGTAATGAAGCTTAACCCAGATGATTCATAGCAGCATCTCAGGAAGGGTGCGTGCACAGTGGGGCAGAGGGAGGGCAGCAGCTAAAGACATATCACAGGCCAGACTTGCTCAATCATTTTATCTGTGTGCTCAACCAGTTTAGATTCTACATGCTACTGAGATCATGCAGTGCTTGTCTTTCTGTGCCTAGCTTAGTGCAATGTCCTCCAAGGGACCATGAAAGACAAAACCTCCTCCCTAGATAATACACACTTAATGTTCATATATGTTGTATACCGATACACAGAATATGCATATGGCTGCATGCAACATATGGCTAGAATCACAGGCAATTTTACATACCATGTCTTGTTAAGAATGGACATCAAGGAACTTTACTCCCTTGGTTATCAGGAATAATGTTGCAATGACCCTAGGTGCAGACGTCCCTCAGGACTGACTTCACCCACAACAGGATCACAGAGCATATGGTAAGTAGTTCTATCTGTAATTTTCATGAGCCTGCAAACTGGTTTCTATAATGACTATGCCAACTTAACATCCCACCAACCTTGTAGAAAAGGAAATGTTATTCTTCAAGTTCTCTAGGGCAGGGGCATGTGGAGATCAGTACAAGGTCAGAGGTGAAGACTAGTAGGAAGTTAGTGGTGGAGACGGGTCAGAGGTTAGAGGTCAGAGGTCAGAGGTCTGGCTGAGAGTTATTTGTAGTTGCAACATACTCAGGAACAGTTGAGCCCTGTGACTGAGAAACAAATAGAGCCCAGCTCTTCCAGATACTGAGGAACTGAAGTACCGGAGCAACAGAGCCAAATCCATCATGACTGGCCAACACTAGCAACACAAAGCTGCATTAATCATGTTGTGAGTGAGGTTTAAGCGTGATGCTATTAACAGACTGTGTGTCCAGTGTAGTACTAAATTGTTTATGGATATATACATTTGATTAATAGACTAACATTTTACAAAGGGGATAATAAAAGCCGATTTCAAGGCATTTAGCTATAGAAAGAAAGAGTAAAGACTTTGAGGTACATATAAAACTTAATTTCTAAATAAATAAACAAAAGACCCAAGGCAGGATATTAAAAAAAAAAAACTTTTAGGTTGAATATCGTAGGTATTGAGTACATGAGTACTTGTTGAATTATTACCTAGACTTTTCTATGTATTACACATTTCTCATAATTAAGAAAAACACCAGAGACCAATTTTGCATGGTGTTCCATAGTTATCAACAGTCGTACCTATTTATAGGGTCCCTCCACCTGGACATCCCAGGCCTGGGAACCACAGGACATGAAGATAGGAGTAGACTGCTCAGCCTCCTGCCCTGCCAGGCCGACTCTACGGCCTTACCTTCTTGCAATCTTGTTATCATGACCTTGGGTAGTCCTGCCCAGTGCATTCATTCTGCCGAAGCTGCTCCTCCTCTCCTGGTCACACCTCTTCCTCTGGCCCAGAGCTATGGGACTTCGGCCCACTGGTTATTTTAGAGACTGTCCCTGGCCTCAGAATCAGCATCCTGTATTACAGATTGAAGTCACTCCTGTCCATCGGCTACCTCTGACCACCAGCTTCTCCTGTCTGTCAGCTACTCTTGTTCATCAGCAACTCCCCTCCATCAGTTACCAGAGGAGAGAAGAAAGGAAACCCTGATACTAGTGACATCAGGTTTCCCAAACCTGCACACCAGCTTCCAGTAGTTTTCATGTGGCTTTCCAAATAAAATTAAGTTCAAAGGCGACTACAGATTAACTAAATGCAAATTACATATGACATGCAGTTTTTAAAATGTAGTAAATAAGGCAGAAAAAATAGACAAACCCACCCATACTTGCCTTCAGTTTTTTTGAGAGTATGGTGTGTGTGTGTGTGTGTGTGTATGTATGTGTGTGTGTGTGTGTGTGTGTTAAAAGGAACAATTTTTCACCTTTAATTGCATCATTAAATTATACTTATAAGTTTTGGCACTGGAAAAACTGACTGGCCTTTTGGCATCAGGAGATTCCCCAATGTACATGTATTTACATAGACGTATTCGGAGGCCATTCAAATGAAGGAAACTATTTCCTAGTCTCTGCTCAGATTCAAATACACCAACTTCAGCTGTGCAGGCAAATGCTGGGCCATGATTTCCTTTGAAATATTCATCAGCAGGCCACTGCATGACACAATTACCTGCCGGTAATGCAGAGCACGGCCTTTTAAAATTCACACCAACATCCCTATGTTTGGTGCATAGGCCAGTAATGAGAACTGTAAATCACACTTCATTATGCGGCCAAATCGTGGAGCACAAATGAGCCAGCTTCAAAGTGACCGATCTATCAACTCCATGCCAGCCTGCATTAGCTTTGGCCAGATACTTATTGGCAGGTGTCTGTCCATGTCTGAGAGCATTCCAGCTGCTTAAATGACAAAGGTCACAGGCTATCACATCTGTGTGTCATGAGGCAGATTCTCATCTCTGCAATCTTGGAAAGGAAGCCCTTGGGAAAAAGATGACCCTCATGGTCTGTGCCAGCCCCTGGGATTCTGGTTGGTGCCCTCAGTATATCAGGACTCCCTGACTGAAGCTACTCTTCAAAAACCAGCAGGAAAGAATACTGTCGGGAATTTTTGGTTAATGTATTCATAAGGAATATCCAGAAAAACAAAGCCAGAGAGAAAGAGGGGTGGGGGTGGGGAAATCATCTGTATGTGTCCCCATCCACACATACAAGTTCGTGCTAGGAGCTGATCTGAAGGAAGTGCCACATGCACCCAGAGACCCAGAGAAAGCAGTTCAAGGCCAAAGGCCAAATGCCAGCAGACTTCCTACTTGCTTATAAGGTCAGTCTTTCATTTATTATGGCCTTCACAGAGTGGATAAGTCCCCTCTACGTGATAATGAGCCATCTGCCTTATAAAAACTCCCCTAGTTTAAGTGTTAATCTCACTCTAAAAATACTCACAGAAACTTCTAGAACACTGCTTGTCTAACTATCTGAGCATGATGGATCAGCAAACTGAAGTATAAATTCATCATCATAGTCAGTAGCCATGCAGGTCAAGGTCTGCCTGCGAATCTGAAGGTGTTTTCTGGTGCTATGTCTTTAGGCCCCTTTAATATTCCATTAGCTAACAAGAAATCAATATTCCATGAGGAGCTCCACTTCCTGTGTGGCTGGTGTCTCAGAAGGGGACAGCTATTCTAGCAGATTGCCTGGAAGAATCTAGAGATCATGGGAAGCAGAGAGCACCCTTTAAGCCCCTCTGAACCACTGATCCAGGATCTTCTTTTGGCCCTGTGGGGAAAGAACAACCTCCAGAACACAAATAGACTCCAGCAAAAGCCAGCCAAGAAACACACACAAAGGGTGACCTTGTCTTACATGTTTGAGCAAGGGTCTCAACAGGGATCCATGGTCCCCCAGCACAGACACTTGGGGCAGACCACATAGGACAGTGTAAGATCACAGGGCTGTTACCACTACGCCTCACATCCCAGGGAGCATGCTGCCTGCAAATGCTTCCTCCTTGATAGAGGAAATCAAAGGCACCCTTTTAATGCTGCTGGGTCAGAACTCCAGGAATTATACAAGCACTGAAGGACTGTAGGGGGCCTAAGGAAAGAAGAATTAACCTACCATGCTCCCCTCCCACGTACCAGACCTTACCATCCCATGTCTGTCTCAACTCAGCATTTTTAGAAGATGCTGTGCCTCTGTCTGGACTATCAGTGCTGTCATGCAGGAACCCATGACACCTTCTGCAACCTGAAACATCCACCACTTTTAAATTTGTGTCAAGGACGTTCCTGGCAAACTCAAAGGAAAGGATCCTGCTGCGGGCCCTGATTAATTTTACTTTGAAGAAAGAAATGACATCACGCCAGTTAGTAACTCAAAGCCTCTGTGCAAAGCCAACTTAGCCCAAAGGGCAGGCAGGCAGAGAATGAGCGAGGAAGCTGCAGTTCTGGGGTCAGGCCCTGTCAGGGGTTGGGCTGCTCTTGTGGGAGGGATGCAAGTATAAGTAAGCATCGCCAGCGGAGACTGAACAGCCTGCACCCCGGGCACCACGGTCACTGTGGTGCCAGACGCCATCACTCCAGCCCTCTGCCAGGAGTTCCCACCTACTTTGTCCAAGGACTGGCCCCTATTCTCAGAGCTGGGAAACCCCTTCTCCTGCCCTCCACATATCCTTTAAGGTCTTTGTTTACTGAGATCTTTGGGCTCCTTCCATTGATACTCTTATCCTGTGCTCTGGGAGCTTAATCCCCCCCACCACTCAAGGACACTTATTCACTGGCCTTCCCCAGGGGATTCCTGAGGGAATGTGCCCTGCCTCTGTATCTATCTAGGGCTCCCTAGATACAAGAAACCCCACCCCAAAGACCTTCTACTCTGTGGGGGCTTCGGGCCACTGCAGCCAGACAGGCCCACAGTGACAGCGCCCATACTCAGAACAAGAGACAAGTCACTGTCTTGCCTCAGCCCCATTCTCACCTACACAACCACATAGCATCTCTGGTTCCCCAGTCCAAATCTTAAACATAAGGCTGGTTAAATACACAGCACAAAGGCCCATTCTCAGCTGGCACTGTGTCTAAAGCTGGAATCCCAGAATTTGAAGGCTGGCACAGGAGGACTACAATGAGTTTGAGGCCAGTGTAGGCTACATAGTGAGTTCTACGCAAGTCTGGAATATACAACAAGACTGTTTCAAAGAACCAAATGCAAAACCAACTTTGCACTCCAAACTGTTGGCTGTGAATGGTGAAGCCAAGGTGGCCTGCATGCACCTCAGGATGAGCAGCAGTGTGAAACTTCAGCATGCATTGCCTTAATTGAAGAGAGGCAGATAACCAGATAAACCCTGAGGCCTTGGGAAGCATGGCAATCAGACCACAAGGCCTGCATTCCAAGGCTCTAGACCATCAGAAAGACCACAGCAAGTCCATTCCTCCAGGAGATACCCCTAGACATGAGCCCCAACTTGGCCACATGGGAGTCTCTCTCTTGGAGTGCCAATAGCCAGTATCCAACTGAAGCGAAGGCTACACTTCCTGGCCATCCACCATGGGCACCAGGTGAGCCTTTTGAAGCCACATCCACGTGGAGAGGGGACAAAGCCAATCATTTCCTAGGAGGCGATCAAGACAGTAATGCAGGCTGGCAAGTTAGGTTTCTATGTTGCAGGCAGGGAATCTAGTTGGAACTGGAACCTGTAGAAGGAGCTGACAATGTGGAAATAAACAAGTGGAGCTGAGACAGGGACAACTAGTATCCCTGAAGTGACCTCGAGCTGGGAATTCCTGGGGACAGTGACTAGACGCCGTGTGACCTATGGCCTTCACAGCCAACTCACAGCACGGAGGGTATACAGATGGGCCAGCGATATTCTGTCCTAGACAGAAATGGAGCTCCTGGTGGTGGCCTAGGAACCTCATTTGTAACAAGATCCAGAGATGAGATGACTCCCACCCATAGCAGAGATGAAGAACCACTTGCTGGGATACAAGCTTCTAGAAGAGAGGCCTTCCGTTCCCCTCGAGTGGGTTCCCTCTGCACCCTGTACTTCTGCTCTCAGTGGGGATTCACAAATGAAAAAGATAATGAGAAAGTGAAGGAATGTGGCACAAACTTCCACATCATTTACTAATTGGTAGCTTCCTGCTGAGCCACTCTGACCCCTGACCCCTGACCATCGCTGATGGTTGAGTACTTAAAGGGCCTTGGAGACCAGCCTTGAACAAACGCTGGCACCTGTCCCCCTGCAAATTGGGCTGTGAAAGTGTCTTTTATTGCTTTGAAACCAATTTGAACAAAAGGGATCACCTAACAGACTTTCCCCCAGGGAACTCCAGATTTAGCAGGAAGTAGACCAAGAGAAGAGTTCCTGATGAGAGGAGACAGGGGACCTGCAGCCCAGTGACAGAGTGAGAGCCAGATGAGTGGAGCTTCTAGTCAGGCAAGATGACCTCACCCCAGGTTCCAGCCTGTGGCTGCTGTGGCCACTCACCACCTGCAGGTTTCATGTACTCATTTGCCCAGGCCAGACCCATTAGTATTTGCAAGTGTGTGAATGGTGGTGAATGGTGGTGGTGGTGGGGGGGGGAAGTATGCAGTGCGCCTGTGTGCTGTGTGTGTGTGTGTGTGTGTGTGTGTGTGTGTGTGTGTGTGTGTGTGTATTCAAGAGTGTGTGGGGTGTGCATGTTCGGGACTTCATTAATGAATACAACACATCTGGATCATATCCACTCCCCACCTAACTTTTCCTGGACCCCCCCATTTCCCTCAGAATCTTATGCCATCCTCGTTGTTTAAATAACCCCAACAGCTTTCTGTTCTGGACGTAAGGCCCAGATATATAGACTGGAACTTACACACCTTACTGTGAACCAAGCCTAGAGCCAGTTGAGGAGGTTACAGACCCAATTATGGGTTTTTGTTTTTTGCTAAAAGGATACAGTCTCAAGCTACCTTCTAAGCACCTGTTCGTACACCCATAGACTAGTACGCTTGCAGCTCATGGGGGGAGCTGCTTATGAAGCAAATGATGGGTGGTTACAGAAACTCACACCTGGAGGGCTTAGCCCTGAGTGGGGTGGAGTTTTCTAAAGCATTTTCAAAGAAGCCTTTTTAAAAGTTCCCCAAAGAGAAAGCACCATTCGAGGAGATCATCTGTTCATTACTGGGATGTATGAGGTCACAGCTCCACCAAAGAGTCTCCTTGCCAGCCTAACCCCGGCCACACACCACTGGATCATTCAAAAGCCACTCTGGGTGCCATGCTGCACCACAAACTGCTTTTTCTAGAGCCAGAAACTCTTTCTAAAAGCAGAGACCTTCCCACCCAAAACTGTTCCATTTCCTGTATGTAAGCAAATGAGCCTCCCAAACCAGTGTCCACTCAGTGCTGCTCTGCCCTGATGGGCTTCAAATGCATGCTCTCACTGTGTGGTACAGTCTCCTGCCTCTCAGACTATCTCAGAACCTCCCTGTCCCACGCCTTTGTCTTGTTCTCTTTGAGAACCAGGGGGGTCCTACTGTATTTCTTTCCTGGTACTTCCTGGAATCTGGACTCAAATTGAAAGGCTAAGTTGTACTCTGAGGTTTTGGCATAGTTTATGCCACCAGGAGACACAGACTGTCCATGGTCTCCTTCTTACGATATAATGATGGAGCAACAGGCCCAGGTGCTCCCATACGCAACCATCCATCAAACAGCTCCCTGCAAGCTCTGGGTCCAGGTGCAGCCAGGCAGGGCCATCTGTTGCCAAGTTCCCCTGGCTGGCTTCCGAGGGGCTGATGAGCACTGCCTTGGCTCACTGTTTCTGTAGAACCACACTGCAGGTCTCCCACCCCCTCCACACCTACACCTGCATTTCTCCCTGAAGAAAATAATGTCCCTTCCAAAGCTGCCTGGTCACCAGGAGAACACATGCATGCTTTCCTCTGTTTACCTGCTGGTGACAGCTGTCTCTAAAGGAAGACTAGGGTTTTCTTTAGAAATTACAATGAGTCCATAGACAAATAGACTATCCCAGTAAATGGCCCTGAGGAAGACCTACTTCCTGGAGCCCCTTTTAATCAGGGTGTTGACAGGACCCTGGGGGCTGGCCAGAGGCACTATGTTTGTGACTAGTATTTCAGGCTCATCTGGGGCATCCTAAACCAGGCCTCTCCTAAGAACCCCTGGTCCCTTCTCACAGGACATGGTGGAGATCTGAGGCAGGACTGTTCCCCACCCCACATTCCTTTTAAATACAGTGATTTGCATGAAGAACTAGTTATTATAATTTCATTTTTTAAAAAAGAAAACAATGCATCATAATTTCAAGCCAAGTCTTAATTCATATTTAAGATTGTATAGATTTTAATTCTTTGAATTCATGCTTGATTCTCTTCTCTCTGGTATTAAAAATCTTAGTTCCTATAGCATTTTCATAATTACTTATTTGTTTTTTCCTAATATACATATGTAAATATGCATTTCAGTCAGTGTAAACAGTTTCAAAACAACACTAATATTGCTACTGTGAATTATGTTTCTTGAATAGTGCTCTTAATTTATTTTTACTATTATTATTATTATTATTTGCCTAAGCTATCTTCTTCAAGGGCTGCACACTACATCTGCTAGAAAATCTATCTGATGCAGTTCTCTTTGGACGATTAAAACACAGACTTGATGGAGTTTAGGATTTTTTTTTTTTTTTAAATCAGTTTTACTCTGGTTTTCAAGGACGGGTTTCTTAACTTAGTGTACTTAGGTTTAATCATTAAATAAAACAATCCATGCTTCTAAAGTGAGAAGCAGACAGGGTACAGGTGTTCTGAGAGGCTGGGCCTCCTGCCTGCCGCTTCCACGTGGCCCACTCTCTTCAGAGGGCCTCTTTGTCGGTTCCTGGCTTATTCCTTCAAAGATTGGTATTCCATTTTGTATGAAATACAAGGACACAGCAGTGTGTGAGCATCCTTAGACTCTGCCAAGCAATTAAGAGACAGGCAATGGGTCTCTTACACACGTTTTGCTTCTCTTAGTAAACAGCACTGCAGAGCTCAGTGGGCAGGCATATCCTCAGGGCTGCCACCCACACAGAACATTCCACATGGAGGCGTGGGGGGTTGGTCCAGGTCTGTATCGTCGGCCTCTGTGCCATTTCTCTTCCCTCCTACTAGAATCAAAATTAACGAACAGGCCTAGAGATGCCACACTTCATGTTTTCATCAGCTTATCTTAAGAGTTGACTCTGGCCAACAAGAGAACAAAAATGTGTGTTACTTTCTAGAGTGACCTGTGTTTTCTCTTACTGAGGACCTGGTCATGTGTCTGGCCTGCCTGTGGTCTACCTAGTGACTTACAAAACTCACTGCAGACTGGGTGCTCTCCTCGGCTGGTCACTGAACATGCACTATCTCCCACACACTGTATTTCACAGGAGACAAACCATTGCTTAAAATAAAACCTACCTGAGATAATCATGTGCTGTATGATGAGCAACACATGGGCCTTTGCCCAGATAGTGGCTACATTCTGAATTCACAGTAAAGAAAACACTGGTCTATCCTCTGCCTGGGCCATGAGCCTCTTGGGTGACTTACTGAAGATGATAGATGTCACTTTTGGTGGACTCAGCCAGACATGACAGTCAGTTGGGTGTGTGACACATTCTACTAAGCTGTTCATTCCAGTAGGCACTAATGCAGGTGGCCATCTTAATCTGGGCACACGATCTCCTATGGCTGAGATTTTAGTTTGCATTGCAGAGTCAGCAGTGAGCAGGACACACAGGCAGATAACCCCGGTACCTATATTTGTACATGCGGGCATCAGTATGATTCCTTCTAAGCGAAACCTAACCATTTGTTCTCCCTCTTCCTCCCTTCCCCCCCCCCCCAATTGCTGGTGAACGACATTAGCTCAGCCATAAGCACTGCACTGCTCGGGCCCTTACATGACCTGATAGTTCACACACTGGAGGGAAAGCGCCCGAGCTCCCCATCTGCAGTGCTGCCGGCGTGGATCCCCGCTGCATGTCTTATCCTCAGGCTTACAACATGTATTCAACAGGGTTCTGCTACCAGAAAAAAAGAAAAAGGAGAAAAGGAAGAAAAGAAAAGGCTACAAAGGTTTTCTCTAACTTAATACCAGCTTACTGAAGCAGGCACTGACAACTGAGTGTTAGCACCCACTTTTGATCCTGCTCAAGTCCGATTTGGAAAGCTTTGCCTAGCATTGTGTTCCCAACCCTTCTCCAGCCTTTAAAGGGAGAATAAATGCTAAGCTGAGTTAGAGCAAAAGTGACAATCAAAGATTACAGGAATGAAAGGTTTACCTAATCGGAGGGTCAAAGACAGTATTTTTTTGGTATTTTATTTTACTTTCTGGGAGAAGTTAACTATGAAAAATCACCAGAAACTACAATTTTAGGGCTTTTAAAGATTATTTACTTAAACATTAGGTAATACACACAGGTCAGTGTTGGGAGTTTAGCATCTGGGTAGGGGAGATTGCTCAGTGGTTAAAGCTCTGGCCATGACAGTGTGAAGACTGAAACTGTTGTCCCAGAACCCACATGAAATGCTGGTATTCCATCTGTAATTCAACCTTAGAAGGCAGAGACAAGGGGGGCTCAGAGAATGCTGGTTAACAAGACCCAAAAAGATGAGTCTGGGTTTGACTGAGAGACCCTGCCTCAGTGAATAAGGTGCAAGAGCAATAGAGGATGCTGCGGTCATCAGCCTCGGGCCTCTATGTGCACAAGCACACACATGGCCCCTACACACAGACAGACAGAAAGACACATAGTACATAGTTCTCTCGGTGTGTGCATATATAATACACACACACACACACACACACACACACACATATATATTTGTGTAAGTGTGCCATGAGTCAGTCCAAGAACCTTGAGCGTTAGCATCTTTCCACTGTCTGAGAAGCAATTTACTGGCAGGACAGCCAGCTCTATCCTTGAGAGCTGAGACACTGCAGGTCAGCTGTCTCCTAAACATAAAAAGTGCTTACCACTTCCTCGGTATCCCTGTCAGTACCACCATTGTTTGCCTTGGTTATACTTTTAGATAAAGGTAGTGTAAGACATGCACTAAGGACCGATTTCTTTTCATTCCACACGATGGTCCTGAAATACATTCATGTGCTCTACAGTTAAGCTCTCCAGCTCATTTACCCATTTCGTCATCTACTGATGGATGTTTAGGTTCCTCAATTTTGCTATTTAAAAATCGCAGCTGTTTTCAAGGTTTCTCTGGAGCAGAGGCTCTGAGTCTCTGAAGCACACACCCAGCACTTCTCCTTCAGCTTCCCCAGTTTGTGTGTGTTGCTGGCCCAACGTTGATAACTGTTCTGAAGCTGCACCGCCAATAGAAATCTCAAAGAATGGACATGCCTTCTGCCTCTGCTGGAGCAGAGCAGCGATGACCTGAGGGTGTGGCTTTGGGCCAGCAACACAGCTAGTAGGAGTGAACAGCCTTAGTCTTCCTCATCCTCGTTCAGACTCTTAGAAGCAGCCACCACTGGGAACAGGAGGCTCTGAGGAGCTAGAATTAGGACCCAGGCAAGGGCTGCCTGCTTTCTGAAGCTGATTTTGATTAAGTCCCCCATATGGATGACAGTTCTCACTACTTGATGTTTACTCCAAAGTGGAGTCTTGAATCCTCACTTGAAGGCAAGAAACACACACAACCTCTCACTGCAGGGTCTAGAATGTTCCCTAAAGGCTGGAGGGGACAGCAAGGGCAGTGCTCCCTCCCCACTTAGATGACTCTGTGGTTGGAGCCCTCTAGACCAATGGCTTTGTTCAGAGGAGTCTCCTCAGCTGCACTGCCTGAGGGGAACAATGTACACCCCTCTGCCCCAAAGCCTTAGCAGGCTTCTCAGCACACAACTTTAAGCTCCTAGTTTGAAAAGCCTATCTCCAAGGTTTTACTCACTGGGTTTGGGTCTTGACCTTTTTATTCCCTAGCCAACACTTTGAAAACAGTTCCTTGGCTTTTTAATGTATAACTTATAACACAGAGACCTATGCATGCTGCTTGATGAGTTTTGCAGAAAAAGTATTCACCTGTGGGGTCTGCATCCCTGTCTTCGGGGATGTGTTCACAAGGTGAAGAATGAGCCTCATCCAGGTAGCACACTTTGATTCCGATCACCCTGACATTCTGTCAGTTCCAGAAGGTCCTACTTGGGTCAGTGCCTCTGCTCTTGGCTCCCTAGGCCAGCACAGTGAGGGGGACTCTGCAGCTGTGGAGCGCTTTGAGGTCCACAGAGACCCTGGCCAGTTGGTGTGCACTTGGGACTTAGCTTGTGTGAGCTCTGTGAACATGAGCCCTGTTTTGGGAATATAAACATGTGTTTCTTATTAAAACAAAACAACAACAACAAAAAAATCCTGGGAGATAGAGCTGTTGAGTCATGGGGGGTGGAGGGGTAGTTTCTTGAGAAACTCCAGTTCCTATCATGGCAGGCATGCTGGAGACTTCTGCTATTGTCCTCACTGGTTACAGGTTGTCCGTTCCCTGGCTGCTGTACTGACAGTGCACAACCACATGTCACTGAGGTTTCAGTGTGATTTCCCAAGTGACTAATGATGCTCAGTGGTTTTTCAGGTGTTCACTGACTGGCCATCCATCTTTTAGGAAGTATCTGAGCACTCTGATTGTTGTTAAGTTGGGTATTTACCTTGTAAACATCAGGCGTGAAGGATCCCCTGTCAAATCCGTATTGAAAATACTTCCCTCTGATTACTCAGGACCAGGTTTTCCCTCTGCACTCCATCACCTCCTCATACTGCACACACTCTCACCACTGCAGCCCTGGCCCAGCCTTGAAACCAATAAGAGGATCATCCTCTTTCTTGGCTCTTCCTTTAGGAATGATGTTCTCTCAGATGCTTTGTACCTCTGTAGACATTTTACAATTTCTACACAAAATCTTGATACAAATTTGAAATGCCAGTGGCTCTACAGAGCAGTTTGACAGGACTAAGGCCCTGACCCTCGGCCTTCACTCATCAGCATGGCAGCAAGTACTGAGTTTCAACAGTGTGACGAGGGGTCTGCTGTGAAGGCTTGGAGTAGTTTCATTTGAATTTCTCCATACACACACACACACACACACACACACACACACGCACACACACACACACACACACACACATATATATATATATATATATATATGGCCGTCTATGTAACCTATGGCATTTGGCTCCAAAATGTTATTTTCCAGTAGTTAAGTTCTTATACACAGACATCCAACAACTAACATGCTGACTTTGTATCCCATGTCTCTTTTGGCAAATTCTTTACAATTTTCTAAATATGCTGTAAACAGAGTTGAGCTCATGTTCTGCCAATACACTCTTTTCAGTTTGCTCTTGTGCCTGCCTGGCTCTCTGGCTGTCTACCTAGCTCTCTGGTTGCATTGCTGTGTGGCTGTCATCTGGCTCTCTGGCTCTCTATCAGTCTATGTGGCTGCCTGGCTGCCCAGTTCTCTGGTTGTCTGGCAGCCTGGCAGTCTGGCCTCCAAGACAACATTGAAGGTAAATAGCAAGAACAAACATTCTTGACCTGTTCTCATTGTAGGGAAAAGCATTTGACCTCAGCAGGACCAACCCTGCAATCCCCTACTGTCTTTGTACACAGAAGCTTCCTTTTTTTTCTAGCTAGGTCATAGTTTTTACATGAGTGAGCACAGAATTTTGTCAGCTGCTTTTTCGGAATCTACTGACATAATCATAAGGTTTTTTTTCCTTTTTTCCCTTAATGTGATCAATTACATTGATAAATTTTTGCCTGTTGAGTGGACCTGGTATGTCTGGGGTAAATCCCACATAGTGATGATATAGTGCCACTCTTCAACATTAAGAGAGCCAATTTGCTAATGCTTTCTTAGGGATTTTGGCATCAGTGTTAATGAGAGATGTTGGTTTTTAATTTTCTTGTAATGTCCTTGTCTCTTTTTGGTGTCTGAGTTATGCTGATTGGCTGGAAGTAGAAAATGCCACATCTTCCTCTACTCTCTAAAAGACTCTCAGAAGTGCCTAGTGAAGTCACCTGAGTGTGTCATGGTCTCTTAGAAGGGCTCTTAATGACAAATCTATGTAATGACCTTCAGGTAGCCTGAGCAGGCTCCATTTATCGCTATGTAGGTGTTAGTACCAGCCCTTCACTCCCTTTCTCATTTTGTGAAATTTCTAGCCATGTTTCCTCTTCTATTCCTGGAGCTGTGAACCCTCTCCATCCCTGATTAGCCTAGCTGGAGACTTTTTTCTTTAGATGCTAATTATCTTTTGATTTTGGTTTGTCCTTATTGACTGCCTGGTGCTGTTTCACTGAGTTTGGCCCTCTCTATTATTTCCTTCCTTCCAATTTCTCTAAGTTTAATTTCCTCGTCTCTCCCAGCTGCTACAGGTAAGGTTAAAACAATCAATTTTAACTTTTGAGTAGATGCACGTGAGCTGTCAGTGCTGCGACCACAGACGTAAATGCACTCTAGGGTAATCCTCCTTTCAGTTGAGGTGTGTTCTCAATTCCCCTTCATTTATTTGACTCAAGAACTAGGCAAGAAGTGTGGTGCAGACTATTTCATCAGAATTTAGTAATATCTAGATAGATCTCTGGTTGATTTTTTAATTTAATTCTCTCATAGCCAGATACACTTTGTATGATTTCAACCCTTTTAAACTACATACAGACTTTGGTGACCCAAGAAACAGACCAGCTTAAGTGGCTGGCAGTGAATGCTTGGACAGAGGCCGTGGGGACCCAGTATCCCCTAGTGAGCTGCTGCTGATATCTGCAAGCCCCTGAGCATTTCCCTTGAATCCCAGACATTTTTACTAAATCTTGGCCCACCCGTCCCACCACTCAGTAGGTCTCTAGTTTGGGTTTGTTTTTCTGCTTGTTCAGGTGTTTTGTAAACATGACTTTAGGGTTACGATTTCATGTCTGGCAGGACCTGTCAACATTAGAAACGGTCCTTGTTTCACTTGGGCAGCCTGGGCTCTCCTTCACCTGAGAGCAACACGGCCAGTTGTCCTTTGACAAGCATTGCAGGACTGGGTCTTGTTCCTTTCTGGTGCCTAGCCCATTTACATTTAGCATCATGTACTGTCGCTTCTCTATTCCTTTTGCTGCCTATTTTGGATTTTAAACAAACAAAGTGTCATGGAGCTAGAGAAATTGCTCAAGAGTACATAATGCTCTTATGAAGGACCTGAATTCAGTTTAGTTTGGCATGCATATTGGGCATCTCACAACCACCTGTCACTCCAGCTCCAGGGGCTCTGTCACTTCTAGCCACCACAGGTGCTCACACTCACATGTACATACCCATACCCAGAAACACACAGAGAAACATATACATAGAGTTTTAAATTCTGGTGTTTTTCCATCTTGTCTACTGCTATTCATAACCATTTTGGTTAGTTAGTGGTTGCTATGGGGTTTTGAACCACATGGCCCTGGCCCACTTGAGCTCACCTTTTGGTCATGATGAAGCTGTGCCTTAGTGGAGTCCCCTTTACTTACTTGATTCTTTCCCCTTGCACTATTGTAAAATGCTGTCTATTGGTGTTTTTAGGGCTTATATTTGTCTCCAGTGAAAAGCTGCCCATGTAGCAACATTCTAGGAACAGAACTTCAACCATTCTCTACAGTGATGGCTGCTCATGCCTCACCTTCCTCTGTAAGAATAGCCCCACTCGAGCCAAGCTTAGTCCTGCTGCCATGTGCATGTGTAAGGGTTGGGTGGAAGCTCTCCACGCTCAAGCTCACAGTGACTAAACATTCTCACATTCACGCTTACTAGTCCTGATGATAGTGATCAACCACAGCCAGTAGCTCCAGATGGGGAAACTGAGCTCTGATGTATGAAGGGGATTTGGGGTAAAAAATACAAGAAGACATTTCCAGATTGTGAGAGTCACAATTAAGATGGCACCATGATGGGGACAACTCTCCTGTCACCACAGGTGAAACAGCAGAGGTTAGATGCTCAGCCAGAGGGACAAGGCAGAAAAGATGCTACTGGGTAGATTCCTTCAATACAATGACCAAGTTCCAGGCTCATCTGCAAAAGGTGAAAAGTGTCCCACATTCGTGTTTCTACCCCAGGTAATGCTGAGGATAGAAGAGCAGCCCTTGGGTAGTCAGGCACAGTAGGAGTCCCACCCATAGCTGTATACAGAAGGGAATGGTTTAGAAACAGTGCTCCAAGGGTTGCAGGATGTGTGTGTGTGTGTGTGTGTGTGTGTGTGTGTGTGTGTGTGTGTACCTACCATACTTCCTGTGTGAGCCACAGAGGCTTCAAAATGGCTTTGAGTTATTCAAAGTTCATGGCAGCACTAACAGACTGGGGTGTAAGGAACCCCACAAAGCTAAGCATCTCAGCTTTGTCTGGTAAGCACAGCAAGCATCAAGAATGTGGTAGAATGGCCTCCAGATGGCATGGAGCCCTGGCCCTCGGCAACCAAGAGACAACAGACCAAGGACCATCAAGTCCACAGGAGCCAGAGGTCAATGTGGACATGCAGTCATTGTAACAGCTGTGGGTCTGTTTTTGTAAAACCTACACAGAAGAGCAAACTATTCACTTGAGCAGCTGTAGCTTAGGAGCCATTGCAGACAGATTTCACCAATGAGCCTGTTTCTCTTCCAAGAAAAGAAGCAGGAGTTGCCCAGAGAGAGTTAAAACGCAGCACTATCAGAGTGCCAGCTTTCAGTGTCTCTGGAGTTGCCATGGTGACCCTGGTAACCAAGATATTGACAACAGCCAGTGGTTTCTCCTAAGATGTCTTGCTGGATGTGGTGACACATGCCAGGGAGAAATCCACAGGGGCTCTTCTGAGCCATCCCAGCTAGCTGGCCACAATCTGTTTCCTTCTAAGACAGGGCCTGATGTGGTCAGTGTCAGAGCAGGGCTGGGGGATGGGACTGTCACACAATCACCACATGGCTATGGGCTAGGAGTGCCCAGCAGGAAATCAAGAGGGAGCTAGCATGGAAGAGTGTGAGGTCCATACAAGGTTGTTGGCATCAAGGCTGCTGGACTCAGTCTTCACAAGACAAATAACTATGTAACTTTAAAACCACTTCTTTCCCTGTGTCCTGTTTTAACATCTGCTTGTCAGACCCCTCCCTGCCTCCATTAACTGAGTGTGGATGGCAGGTCCTTTGTGACTTCATGGTTCTAACCCACGGCCTCCATCCAGCATAGACAGGCCGACAGAGCTCTGGGGAGACCTGTGAGGGCTCTGGGTGCTCCTGTGTGAGTGATGGCACTTTGCCTGTATCATTTGTAGGTTTGGGTCTTTCCTGCTCCTTGGCTGGGATGCTGCAGTGTTCCCAAAAGAGAAGGCTGGGTGATGAATACCCAAAAGACATGATGCTATTGAGTTCATAAAAATGCCAGCAGCTCAGAACAAATTCCATACTTCAAGAGTGCAAATAACAATAGTTGTTTGCCTCAGCCTCTAACATCATGCAGATATAGTTTCTATGAGTGCACGCTCTCCTGTTTCTTCTGAGTTGTCTGGGTCATATGTATTTCCTCACACACTCTACACTTCTGTCTCCACCATTAGAAGAGTCTTTCAGTATCATTTTCCCTGGAATAATTTGTTATCCATCATTTTTATGTCAGCGTTAAATTTTAAGAGAGAATTGAGAGGGATAGAAAATCTACTGCATATTCCAGCCCCAAAGAAAGCCCTTAATAAATTCAGAACTTTTCAATTTTACATTCAGGTTGGACCTCAGAGCCAAAATTCTGCCTAGCATAGTCTGCCCTTCACACAGGGAAATGGGGCCAATTACCCAATTGTCTGCAACCCAGAGATGACTTGGGCAGTCCTCCCTTCAGGCAAGGTAGAACTCAAGCCCCCAACCATGAAAGGGATGGCCAGAGCACAGGGCCTCTTGCATCCATCCAAACAAGCAAACTCCATCAGACACCAAGCTGTAGTGGGTTCCTACCGTGCTCTGCCCAACCCTCAGAGGTGCCAGCATACCAGGTCCCATGCTGGGTAAGGTCTAGCCAGGCACAATACCTGCCATATAGGATGTCCTGGGCTGTGGGAGCGGCAGAAACTGACTGAGTTGTAGAGCATAGTACTAATGTTAGAAATTAGAATACCAAGGTCTCAAATCCATTGTGTGCACTGCAGGACAGGCCCCCAACTAATCTGACCTGGTCCACCACTCTCAGTCACATAGGACCAACCAGGCCCCATGCTGTTGAATATCAAGAGGGAAACCCAGAGAGTCAGGCAGAGTAGCCCCAGGGAGGAGGCATGGCCAGCGTGGCTTGAATCAACCTCCAGGCAACTGGGTAGCCTCACCCCAACTAATACAGTTTCAAATCACACAAAGTTCTTCAGGGTATGCCCATCTCTCTTTTTCCTTCCTAATCCCAAGAGAACCCGAGCAAGCTCCTGACCATTGCCTCTGCCCTAACTGGCCCTCCACAGGCACATTATCCATAGAATTCCTGCCCCCCTTAAAAATGTGACATTTCCTATAATACTCTGAGACCATGGGAATATAGGTCTGCTTGCAGCATTAAGCTGAGCATGTAATTTGCAATACAAACAGGCAGAATGCCTCCAGAGACGCCATGCCTGAGCCTGGCCAGACCCAGTGTGCACTTTATCATCACGACCAGGATGACGCACAACGAGAAATCTTCGTTCTGCATCAAGAAAGAGAAGATTGATGTCCACCTCATATTGACTCTCTGGACTCCGAAATTCAAATGAGGAAATAACTTTTATTTATTAGGACTGGCTTGTTCCTGTTGCTCTTTCCCAGAACCTCAACAAACCACAGCCATAAAGCATTAGCAAGTGTTTCTGGATTGGCAGATCAAATCGTGAGATGATTAATAGGCAGTGTTTCATTTGAAAGAAAGAGGGAGCAAACAGCAGGGCCAAGCCCTTTCCTTCCAGTTGAGCTAAGGCAAAAGCAAACAGTCTGAAAAGTGGGTACTGGCCACCCAGTGGACAGACCAGTATGAGAGCAAAGGCTACACTGCTTGCAGGTCCCGGTTTCTAGAGAAGGGCACAGAAAGATGGGGCCACAGGGCCTCCTGCATGCTTCTCTATCCCACAGCTGTGACATCTACTTCCTAAGCCTCAGCAGCACTAATGGGAAAGGGGCTACAGGGTGCATTCCTTGTGGGCTTCTTAGGCATAATGTGCTTATGGCAGTGACAGAACTTGGGGCTTGTAATAAGTACAAAATGTTTTTACTCTGTCCTCCAATGACTTTTAAGTTGTCCACTAAAAAATTTCAAATGGACCAGGTTATGGAAGCTTACATCTATCACCCCCACACTTAGAAGGCTAAGGCAAGAAGATAGAAAGTTCAAGGCCAGAACTGAACTAAAAACCAAAAAACAGACAAACAAATTCTGTGTACAAAAATTTGCTTAATTATGAAGCTCAAATATTTACAAAAGGGCTTGTCACGTTAATGGTGATTCCCCACACACAACTGTGTCCACATTTAGTCTCCCAGCAATGCAGCTCCTCTATCCTCCTGGTGTGGGCCCTAAGATGGCCTAATACAGCACTGAGAGGCCCGATGGATATCAGGGTCTCCTGAGGAGCACTGCTCCCCAGAGCACACCATGCAGGTCTCGTCCTGTGGCAACTTTCCACCCAACCACTCTGGTCACGAGGAAACTGGCTTTCAGGGTTCAGCATCTAAATCAGACTTAGGACAAAAATTCATGTGCACCTGTGAGTTCTTGATGAAGCTTGTTAAGTTAGTCAAATTAACTCTTCCAAAAACTTGTTTTTGTAACTTTTGTTATATTATTAGATTTTGCAATAGAAGTTATTTTAACAATGCACAATATAATTAGCCACTTAATGTTATTAAGAGAATTTATGAGCCTTTATGAGTTGAAAAACAGCCCCAAATAGTATTTATTAAGTATCCAAGACTAAAAATAGGACCAACTGCCTCAGTGAACCACATTTAAAAAAATGTATAGTCACAAATAATATGTCTAATTATGTATTAAACTAATTCTTGCCTTCACCTTTTGAATTTCTAAACTCCTTACCTCATGTATCATTTTAATTATTTTTCCAGTTCATTCCCAGGGAAACTGGCTGATGGGGAATTAATTAATGGGCCCAATAAAGAGGCAGCAGCATTGTTCTACCACAGTCTGCACCCGGACTCATTTGCATGTCTCCTCTTATTCCAAACAATAGCACTGCTGAGATTTCAGCCTGAAATTGTTAGCTCATTAAAGAGGACACAATCATATCCATCCCCACAGATACTCATCGATTACTGCCTCTTATGGCAACATGAATCCATGAATAGAGAGCCCACCAGAGCTCCTAGCCCCCAAGTAGTAGAGACACCACAGGCATGTGGATGTGGAAGGAACAGTCCACTTGAAGGGATGACTGTGTGCAAGGAGCTCAGTCTTCTGAGGACTTCACTTCCTATACAACCACTGCCATAGAAACTGCAGAAAGAAACAGCTTGTGGGAGTGGTGGCACATGCCTATTATCCCAACACTTAGGAAGCTAAGGCAGGAGAATTTTGAAGTTTCAGGAAGCCTGGACTATACAAAAAAGGCTCTGGATCAAGAAAGAGAGGAGTGGGGAGAGGAAACCTAGCTTCCTTTGGTGAAACTGTTCTCAGAATGGCTAGTAACAGTGGCCACTTGTTCTGGGCCCAGCCATGGTAGTAGAGATAAGAAGAAGAACAATGGGAAGCTGGTGCCTCTTCCTAATTAGAAGACATGCAGACGAGGCTGCCAGTCCAGATGCCACCAAACAGATGGTTGCTCTTCAACTGTGTACAGTCCTGCCAGAGCACAGTCTTGCTCACAAGCACCTTGCCTCACACTTGCACAGAACTTGGTCAGAGAGTCTGCTTGCCAGCCCCCACTCCCCAGAAGACTCCTCCAAGGCTAAGGGCCATTCTCATAGCCTCGGTGGTCTTCCCGTGTTCCACATATAGCACTAGGAAGAGCCATAGAAAGCATGTGGACAGACAATGGACATGTAGATGAGTGTGAGCCAGGCATAGCAATGTCTGTCTGTGGTCCTGGCCAGACCAGGAAGATGGAAAGCCTTGATAGAACAAACTTGGTCAAATGCTGCAAGGTTCAGGTATATATGCATGTCTGCATGCTCACAATGTTTTATATGTTTCGCTCGAGTCACTACATAAAAGACTATGTCCTTTCTTAGGCTTTAGCATCTGTACTGGCTGGTTTTGTGTCAACTTGACACAAGCTGGAGTTATCACAGAGAAAGGAGCCTCAGTTGGGGAAATGCCTCCATGAAATCCAGCTGTAAGGCATTTTGTCAACTAGTGATCAAGGAAGAAGGGCCCAGCCCACTGTGGGTGGTGCCATCCCTGGGCTGACAGACCTGGGTTCTATAAGAAAGCAAGCTGAGCAATCCAGGGGAAGCAAGCCAGTAAGCAACATCCCTCCATGGCCTCTGCATCAGCTCCTGCTTCCTGACCTGCTTGAGTTTCAGTCCTGACTTCCTTTGGTGATAAACAGCAATGTGGAAGTGTAAGCTGAATAAACCCTTTCCTCCCCAACTTGCTTCTTGGTCATGATGTTTTGTGCAGGAATAGAAACCCTGACTAAGACAGCTTCTATCTGGCCTCATGCATTCCTATGTGACACTAAAAACTCCCCTCACCATGCTGAGCTTCTGACACAGTGAAACAGGGTGTGATGGCCACCTCTGGCAGTTCTCACCACACTAATTTTGCAACAGGAGCCTCTGCAGGCTGTGTGCTGATGTCGTGTGGTTCAAGGAGGCACATATGGGAAGGGCTGCGGAGGGTGGAAAGACTAAGTAAACTGCCAGTTTCTACATTTTTCACCCAGTTTCTGGTGTCTGTCTTGAAAAATGAATAGAGACTATGCAATTTACTAATCTGATGCCCGGAGAGCTAGAACTAGAGCTCATACTATGGTACTTTTTGTCTTGAGAGAAAGAGACCAAAGTAGTTAGAATGGCTTTATAAAGAAGTCAGGGTCAGGAAAAGCAAGCCAGGAACACAGGGAGACAGGCACCGGTAGACACACCTGGAGAATCACCTTTCATTTAACAGCGCCAGTAGACTTAGGAGGATTTGCAGTTGGCTGTCCAGATGGCACTAGAGCTGGGTCTTTAGGAAAAACAGTGGTGATGGAAGCCAGGGGGTGAGAGCCAAGACTCTGGCCCTCGAAGAGAAGGCGCACAGCTGAAAAAAAAAAAAAAACCAAAAAACCAAGTATGTCTGCTCTGTGATGTGAGGGTGGACAAGTTCCAAAGAAGCTAGCTGCTCCGGAATTCTGCCCCACCCCCAAGGTTCTGGGTGATCATTGGCAGTGTCCGAGTGACAAGTTCTCAGCGCTGGCTTTGCTTTCACAACAAAGCCTTGAACAGACATGTGCTAGACACACTTCCCAGACTCTACCACATCAGGGCAAAACACTCAGGGTTGGGCCACCTACAGGAGTCCTGGGCAGCCAGAAATATGCCCTCCCCACCTGCTAACTGTCTCATTCAGGTTACCTACACCTTGCTTAGGGCCTGTGTACACCAGCAAGCAGGCCATGCTCCATATAACTCCAGGGGCCACTTCCTTGCTGCTATCCAGACAGGGAACAGGGAGGTTCTATACCTCTCCAAACAACTGTCAGCTGGTTTTGCCATTTCTTGAGTTGGGGAGTCCTGTGTGGCAAACTAACCAGCTCATGAGTCCTTCTGTGTGTGCTTTGATTTACTGAATGTTCTTTGTTCATTACACTGGATCATCACAGTCGGGAGTATTCTAACAGTCTGTTACCTTCTCTAACTGCCCTCAATGCATTTCTTTCTGTGAGCCTGCTCATTGCAAACTAGGGCTCATGAATCAGGGTTTTTCTCCTGAAGCCACAAGTCCAGCATTCACAGGGCATGTCCCTAGGATGTACTTGAGGTATTCAAACTCAATAAGCCCATGCATGGTGCTCATCTTTTCTCCAGGATGGGCCTTTGTACCTGCACCATGCAGAACCAGGCATGAAGGTTGCTTGAAGAATGAATAGGAGAATTTGGAAAGCTGCCAGGGGGCCCTTCCTTCATCTCTTCCCATAAGGACTAGAACACATTAGCTCAGAACACTTGCAACTGCTGCCTCTCAGCACCACAGAACAGGACAAGCCAGACCACAGGGAGCTGATTCCACACAGGAGGCGCAGTCTCCAGAAGCAAAGGTCTGGTGATGCCCTTCTCTGCCCTCCGTTGCTCTGTGGAGATAAAGATGGGAGATAGGAAGGAACTGGTAATCTCTTAACCTCACAGCTTCTCACAGGCCCCAGCAGCTGTGCAGTTCTGATTCCCAAGTGTTAGACCCTCTGACTCTTCCTACAGCAGTGGCTTCTCCACAGTGCACCTTCTGAGACTCCCACTCTAGGAGATCTAAAGGGGAGGGGGGTGCAGACCAAGGGAATCAGGCCTTCCATCAGCAGAGCAGGCCCTGGGCAGGAGGTGGCACCTGCTCTGGAAAGGATGGGTGCCACTGAGCAGGTCCATGTGCAATGCGTAGCTGCTGGGGAACCTGACCTTTACGGACCTTAGCATGGAACCCAGACAGACTCAAGCCCAGACTTAAATCACAAGCACCACTATTCTCACTTGCAGGGTTGATAAATCCTTCAGCAACTGGCCCTGTATACTGTGAAGTATATTTCTCAAAGAGACACTGTCAACTTCAGGGAAGAAGTTAAAGCAGTCTAGAGCTAACACCTACAGGATGTGAAATTTAATTAAAAGAAACTCATTCTTGATGCCTCCATGGCCAGTGATCCTGAGGAGGAAAGACAAAGGATGGTTGCAGGGTTGCCCTGAGTTTAAGAATATGGGGTGCCCTATCTAGTTTAGTTAACTGGGTCCTGCTTTGTGGTGACAGTGATGACAGAGCCCTGCCAGGCACTGAAGCAGGAGTTATACACAGCTCTGCTCTACAACCAGAAGGCTGGCCAGGCCCCTCCGGGGCACAGGTTTATTAGCTACAGTGCATTCATAGCTACACAGGGAGGAACACTGTTCTGAGACCAAGCCACCACCCTGTATTTAACTGAAGCACCATCAGGTGAAATGGTCGGATGGTGCTGCTGGCTCCTTCCTGGCATTAGCCACATTTAGGGGCAGAGCTCCAGACTAAACTGACCTTCATGGGCACTTTGGATTTCCAAACTGTGTTACTAACACAAAAGGAAAAAGGTGCCCAGCAGGAGCTGTGGGGAGGAAGGTACATCTGCTCAGACAGTGGCAGAGGCCTGACACAGCAGTGTCCACAGCAGGCCATGGGCCAGAAGTATTTGTGTGTCTCTACCTTGTCTCCAGAAAGTGACACAAAGGGATATACTGTGAGAGTGAGTGTGTTACAAACAGGATCTGAGCAGTTCTCAGAGAAGGGCATGCTTCACTGGGGGAATGGGGTGTGGCGGTGCTCCATTCCAATGGTTGCCCTCATAAGAAGAGGCAATATGGACATACACACAGAAGAGGCCATGTGACGCTTGGGACGGGGTGGGGGAATGGGGAGGAATGTTGCCAGTCGACAGGGCTTGGGGGAAGATCTTCCTGTTAAGCCCTTATTTATCTGTATTTATCATGTGTGTGGAGGGAGTGGTAGAGAATGTGTGAGGGTGTATGTGTCTGTGTGTTCGCTGCCCATGTGTGGAGCACAAGCCTGTACATGCCTATGCCGAGGCTGGAGGAGAACATCAGGTGTTCCACTCTATCTCTTTAAGGCAGGATCTTTCTATGAACTTGGGTCTGGTTGGTTTTTTTTTTTTCTTTTCTTTTCTTTTCTTTTTTCTAGGTCAGCAAGCTCCAGCAATCCTCCTGTCTCCCAACAGCACCAAGGTTACAGGCATAGGTGCAGCCATACTCGACTTTTTAGTGGGGGCTGAGATCTAAACTTGGGACCTGAGACTTGCCCACTGCATAGTTTCCAGAACTCAGTGAGCCTGCAGAAGGAAGGGCCCTGCCACAACTTGCAAGCCTCTGGCTTTGCTGCTTTGAGGGCACCAGTGTCTGTATTCATTAGCCCAGCATATTACACTTACTGTATACTTACTGTAACCCCAGGAGCCAGATTCAGTTATGATATTGTCACCTTCCTGGGGTGTGGCTAGGGGGCTACCACACTCCACCTAAGACTGTGATCACGGATAGCCCCTGATCCTAAGAAATGTGGTATGTAGACATGGCTCCATGCCCTGGACCACAACCAGCCACTTCATCCCTGTTGCCTCCTGCACACTGCCTTCTGAGAGGGCATTTCCCTTCCATACCCATGATGCTCTGGGATACAGTGACCTCTCTTATAATACCCCAAGGTTTACAAGAAGTGGGTGTGATGCATGAACATGATTTGCCAAGCCTAGATATTTGGTGTGCCAGGGAGAAAGAGCAGATCTCAGTGTGGGGACCACGTGCCAGAAGGTACTGTGCCAAGCAGCCTGGTAAAAATGGGATGTGAGAAGGTAGCTAACAACCAATACCATGGACTCAAGACATGTGTGGCTCCATGGCCCCTGTCCATGCCGGTCTAAAAAGGAGCTGACTCTGAGGTAGTTTTATTGACACATGATATAAAGAGGACTCCGCATGGGGCCAGGCCATTGTGTCAACATACTGAACAAGTCAGGGTCTCGGCCTGTCTATCACTTGTCTCTAACAAGCACCCAACAGAGTCAGAGTCAGTAGAAGCAAGGCACAAACACTGCCTAGTGGCTAGAGTCACTGAGCCAAGGACAAAGTTAGCTGGAGGTCACTGGCAGGATGGGGGGGGGGGGGCTTTGACTCTGCCCTGGCTGGCACCCTTCTCCCAAGAGGGAGGCCTCCCTGATCACAAAGTACTTCTCAGCTGAATGCTCAAAGGTTAGAGTGGAGCTGATTAAACTGCATTTGCATATGTATTCCCATTTTCAATATTCAAGGCATAAAAAACTTGCAATACTTTTTAATAACTTGGACTTAATTCATATTTAGATCTGCCTTTGTGTGCAGCTGCTGGCTTTGTTGGTGGTGAGAGAGCAGATAGGGCCATGGCAGGTGAGTGTTTGCTTTCTGTGCAGACCTCGCCAGGCCTGCTGGGGGCTGGGCCAACAGGCTGCACTGATGGGCTGTGCTTGAGGCCTGGCGTAAGGGGGATTACAAAACCATGCCTGATCTGAGAGGAATGATAGAATTTTGTTCACTGGGGGTCCCCACAGGCTGCTTATACCTGGCAAAATAAAAATAGAGTGTTCAAATAGGCTTATGACCCTACACCAGGTACAGACTTAAGAGAGGAACTCAGGCTGGCTCAGCTCAGACTGACCTCTCAGGGAAGACCTATGCTGCCTCATCAGCTCCAAGTTCCTCAGTAATCTGAAGGGATAGCTCAGACAGTCAGATCCTGCACCCTCAGTCAGAAGACTGCTGTCAGGGCTGGAACAGCTCTTCTATCTACATGCACCAGCCATGTTCCCACACAGAGTGCCGGTGACCAGAGCACATGAAGCAAGTGATCAGAACCCCAGAGTGCATGGAGACTATATGGCTATGGGGTTCAGCTCCAGACAGCACAGATGAACACTGGCTACCAGCATAGAAAGTCCTAGAGACATCCTCTAACCCCGGGGAGGTTCTGCAGAAGGAACAGACCTCGCTAGGACCACTCCACCGCCAGACCACTGGAAGGCAGCACTCGCTGGGCACACTCCACCAAGCAGCTCTCAGACCTCTGCAGAGGCTTATGAGTCCTGACTCCAGAAAAGCAGTGGGGCAAATGGCTTGAGATCAGCATCTGGATCTTGGACAACTTGGCTGGTGTTCCACATTTCAGATCTCACAGGGGGCTTAAGGGGTGTGATGGTTAGAATAAAAATGGCACCCATTTTATTACTCATATAGTTGAATGCTAAGTCATCAGGGAGCAGCACTACTTGAGAAGGAATAGGCCCTTCCTTGTTAGACGCAGTGTGTCACTGGGGGTAGGCTTCAAGGTTTCAAAAGTCTAAGCCAGGCTCAGTCTCTCTCTCTTCCTGCTGTCTGTGGATCCAGATGGAGAACTCCCTGCTAGTCTCTAGCACCACATCTGCTTACATGCTACCATGCTCCCCAATATGATGGTAATGAACTAAACCTCTAAAGCTGTAAGCCAGCCCCAATTAAATGCTATCTTTTATAAGAGTTGCCGTGGTCATGGCATCTCTGCACAGTAATAGAACACTAAGATGAGGAGATTGAGGAAAATGGCTTAGCTCCGGCTGGAGCCCCCAGTACCTCTAACAATCTGCTCTCTTAGATCTGCCTTTAAGAATGTCAAGAGCCAGGGCTGGAGTGATGGAGAGATGACACAGTGGTCAAGAGCACTGACTGTTCTTCCAGAGGGCCTGAGCTCAATTCCCAGAATGATGGCTCACAACCATCTGTAATGGGATCTAATGCCCTCTTCTGGTGTGTCCGAAGATAGCTACAGTGTTCTCACATACATAAAATAAATATTAAAAAAAAAAAAAAAAAAAAAAAAAAAAAAAAAAAAAAAAACAAGTCAAGAGCCAGGTGTCTACTGAGAACCTGACATCTCACTCCACCACCACCTGCTGGGAAATTTCTGTGAAGCAACAGCATATGGCTTGTCATGCACCATGTGGATGGCAATGGGTGGGGTGCAAGCACAGCGTAGAGGGGCTATCCATCCTCCCAGAGTGCTGATGCTTGTGAGCCCTGAGAAGCCGTGGATGGCATGCCACATATCCCCTGCACTGATACAGTTGTGAACACAGGCCTCCCAGCAGAGAGTGGAGATAGTGGCCATTACACCATTGTGAGCAAAGCTGCCATAGGAAACCTCCCCCTCCCCGTGCTTTTTCAGAACCTGAGCCAAACCCATCCAGAGCTGAGTTCACATCCCCTTGGACACAGACTTCCTCAATGTGCACTAGAAATCATGCCTGGTAACTGCCAAGATGAGGCCATTAAGACAGGCAGTTGGGCGAACTTTCTCAGAATTCAGCTACCATGCCGTGAGGACACTTGAACCACCAGATGCCCAGTAGAAAGAAACAAGCTCTAGCCTCAGCCCTCCAGGGCCCATGCTGAGCTAGTTCATCACACAGAGTCTGCCAGTGGTAAGCCACATTCAGGGAGGGCTCTCGGCATCATGCCGGCCACCCTGCTATGCTGTCCCTGCTGAGCCTGAACAAACTGAACAAATGTGACCGAATAACAGCTGTGGTCTGAAGCCACTTAGCAGGAGTGCAGGATGATCTGTTTCACAGAACAGAGCCTACTCCAGGTGAGACATGAGGACAGCCTGAGCCGGTACTCTGTGAGCCAGGTTGGGGCTAAGAGGCCTTCCTGAGCAGAGGTGAGGCCTGGCTCTGGGAACTTGCACAGCCAACAAGTACCATATGTCAATCTGGTCTCAGTGCTAAGCAGACTCTTAAAATGACACGTACACTTTCTCCTCTCTTACCCCTCCCCCAAAATCACGATCTAATACAGAATGTTGAAACTGCTAAAGATCCAAGTCTCCATAGCTAAAATCCCTAAGGTCTACATGCCTGAAAATTAAAGCACCGAGCATTGAAAAAGCCCGATGGTAAGATCCTGAAAGTTGCGATCCCTGGGGAGGGCCTGTGGGATGATGTAGACGGGTGGAAGAAGAGAGGAGGGTACACATACGTACTTGCCTTTCTGGACAGTCTCTATGAATCCGGTTCTCTGGCTGCGGCTCTCTGTCTACACCACCGCTGTACTGTTACTGAGTACTGATGCTTGTGAATATGCTGCATCCCGTTCTGCTGTGTAAACTAGCCTATGAAGGGTTCTCTTGTGGGTTTATGTTTTTCAAATAGATCACCTTCTTAAAAAATGTCTTTAGGAAGTATGTTTTAAATTGTTTTTATCTAGAATTGCATTTTCAGGTCTTTGTTAAATAGTCTAGACTTGGGGGTTATGGGTTACAGACTGACTGAATCTTTGAAAATTATGGCTTGAAATACCTAACCCTGAGGCAGGCTCTGCTGATAAAAAGCAGCAATGTGACCTTAAGAAGCAGCCAAGTGGGGAAAGGTGGCAAGTTAGTGCCAAGTGGTGATACCCACCTCAGGGGAACTGATAGGGAAGCGGGTGGTCATTCAGGCGCAGAAGCCAGGCTTGGGTATGGAAATGGGAAGAAGTAGGCTGGGTGCTGGGTGACAGGTAGCAGGGGTCATAAGCTAGTGGTACTGGCCTATGAGAGCACTTGGGATTCAGAGGACACCCCCAGGTAAGAAGGACAGCATCTATGGTAGAGTGAGGGCAGATGCTGGCATCTGATTGGGGTTCTCATAAACAGCCACCCAGCAAGAGTGGTGGGATGGGAAGGAAAGGGTCTTCATTGAGAGCAGGAACCTGTATTGTACAAGGAACCTCTCGGTAGCTCCCTCCCTCCACCTCATGAGGACTACAGAGCATTGCCAGCCTTCCTCCTCCTCTCCATCAGGCAGGATCCTCATCCATCACCACACCAATCTCCCTTCACCAACAGAAGCATGGTGGCATGTGCTGGGAGCTACCATGGACCACTTGGAAATAAAACAAGAACAGGAAATTCAGTCAAGACAAAGAAAGTGTCATCCCACTCTGTGCCTTTGTGGTCCCATGTCTGTCTGAGTGGAAAGACACCCCAAGGTCAGCAGTCCTCGGGCTTGAGAAGAAGGCTCAGTCTCTCAGGTACTTGTCACAGCACAGGGCCACAAGATCTAAGAACAAGCAAGTGTATTCCCAAGCGGGCCAAGGAGGAAGCACCACCAGTGGTCCTCAGAGGGAACTGGTGGTGCTTCCTGGTTCTGGATTCTGTCTTTGTAAGAAAGAAGGCTGTACATATTGCCCCAGTTACTATCAGGGCTCCTTTCCCCACCAACCATCCTCTGACCTGTTTGCTAGGGCAGCCTCTGGCTCTAAGCAGCCACTCTAGGCTGATGGCCTGGAAACTCCCACAGCCCCTTCTGCCTAGGAAGTCACACACAGACCAGGGCACAATGGGCAGAGCTCAAGAAGGGTGAGCAGTGTGCTGCATCAGCTCCTCCACCTGGAGCTATGCCGTCCTACAGCACATCTACCTTGGCTCCTATGCATCCTCTTAGACTCAGCAGTGCGCCACAGCAGTGCTTTAAGAGTAAGACGCTAGCTCCAGAGAGAAGTGGCCCTACCCCCAAAACCCTACAAAGGACACATGCACCCCTAAGCCTATGCCCAACACCAGTGCTCCAGTAGAGGGTGATGAAGGAGAAGAGGAGGCCACTGCTCTCTTAGTACTGCTCCTCTGTGTCGGGGCTATTTGTCCCTGACCACAGATCTCATCAGCAATCTCCCAGCCCCTGCTGCTGGGCCCCACTACTTGACTTCAATCAGCAGCAAAGTGCCTGTCTCCTGTTATCACATCCAAGAGGGGGAAATGAATACCCAGACTCCAGCAGGCCTTTGCAGGAAGGGAAACCACACTGTAGGAATGGGAATGAGCTGATGCTGGAAAGCTCTTGGCTATGCAAAGGAGAAGTACAGAGGAGGGCCAAAAGCAGACGCTGAGAGGGAGCTCAGGAGCAGAAAGGATACAGCGAAAGAAACACATCCCAGCGTAGAGTGAGGCTGGGTGTAGCCGAGACCATGGACAAACTATATCTTCTGAAGTCACAGTGTTATACACATCCAAAGAGATGGTGGTTGCTTGTGGTGGCAGCTAGCTCAGTGAGTGTGCTATAGTGGTAACTGCCATCTCCAACCTGTGGGATGAGGCTCAGCATCCACTGACTGTCCTACTAACACCTTCCTCTTTTCCAAGCAGCATTCACCTGTGTTGTCTCTATTCAGTCCACTCCATGATTTGTGACAACATGGCAGTTTAGAAGAAGTGGAGAAGGGTACCTGCTGGGAGTTCCAAGCACTGAATGAGATGCACACACTGTCCTGCTCTGATCAGGACTACCTCCTCGTGCACTACATCCTGGAGGTTAATTCCAATGCTCAGTGAGTGGAAGGCAGCATCTGGCCCAGGAAGCTGTCCTAATGTCTTAAGGCCTGGTTCCAACTGGCCTAGGAAAAAGAGCCAACCACTTGTGCATGAGGCAAAGCTATGAGCACTGCAGATATGCCAGGCTAAGCTCCCAGAAGCAGGTCTAGGTTAACTTATTTTTTAAGTTCTTTCATGGCACATAAAGATAGAGGTGATTTTCAACCTAGATGAGTGCTTACAGGAAGAGTCTCTAAATCAAGGCCATGTGGACAGAAAGCACCCAGGAACATGATGCCTGCTAGGACCAGAGAGGCTTTCCTGCCTCCATGCTGGGCTTTGGAGCAAGCACCACTTCAAGAAACAACAGTTTTCCTTAAATCCCGGCCTGGGGTGCTCTACAGTTCTCCTCTCCCTGACCCTGGGGTGATATGAATGAGAGGTGGGGACATGGGATCTCAAGTCAGTGCCAGGAGAGAGAAGCAAGGAGGTACAAGGAGATATAGAGACTGATACAGAGACAGGGAGGAGATATGGGGAGCCCTGATCCCCAGGGAATATTTAGTTCCTAGATACCAGTTGCCCTCTCCTCTTCAGGGCTGGCAGAAGCACTCTGAAAAATCTCAGTGTCAAGATGACCCTGCCCTTTGCCTTTGGTCCTTGTCCTTTGTCTAATATACTGGGCACTGTTCCTGCATGACACAGGGTCACCACATGTACTAGGTTAAGTACTCAGGGTAAGTGCTCTCAACTTCTAATAGCAACATAACCCACACTGTTCAGAGAAACAGCCCACATCTGTGCAGTAACTGAGGCTAACAGAGAGCTAATACCAGGATGAAGCTGGCCAAGGTTAATGATAATGGAGCATCTACTGAGCTTACTTAGACCTTAAAGCCACCTTATAATGAGAAAGGTCCATATAGATGCATGATCACCATATAGGGCCAGCCTTGGCTCCCTTTTCCCACTATTCACAAAACCTGGATCCCAGAGGAGCTATGTTTTAGGAACAACAGCAGATCTAGGGCTCTTGGGACATCCAGGAGGCAGCCAGGGAGTGTACCCTTCTTCAGCTTTTCCTTGTGATTACACTGTCCTGTAGGCTGGGAGCAATCAACCCTTGAACACACAGAAAGCTGGTAGGCCATTGCTTCTAATCAGCTTCCCAAGAGGAAGTCAAGCCTAATGGTCTTGGAAAGCAGCAAGTGGAAGGTGAAGCCTCCTTTGCCCCATGCCCCAGGTTGAAATCAAGCCTGTTCTTAGAGAAGACCTTATCAGGGCAGCTGAACAAAGCTCAGAGTAAGTCCCAGGGAAGAAGTTGAATATCCTCACAGAAACAGGAAGTTGGTAGAACCCTAGAGGACAGCACAGCCCCACAGGATGAGGACACATATCACCCAGGAGCAGAAGAGAGTCCTCAAGAGGAGTTCTAGGGGCCCTTTGAAAGTTGCTGGCTCCTCTCTGGCCCCTAGGCCACAGCAGATCCGTGTTCTGTCCCTTCCTGCTCTCATCAGGACTGTCTTGCCATCCATTCCTGTCATTATAAGTACAGAGCAGTCATTTGTTGAAAGCAGGCATATCTGTACCCTCCCCCTCAGCATCCCAGCATGACACCCTGGGAGGATGACTGGATTCTCTGGCCACAAGGCATCCAACAATTCCCTTAAAGCATACAGTTCTTATCTAGGACACACAGCCCTAGTTATCATCTGTTTGTATGTCCACCCTTGTAATCATATTGGGACTCTCCTAGGCTGTGCATTTTTAGCAGAGGAATGTGGTCTTGGTATTGGGGAATAGCTAGCTCCCTGGAGGAGTGACCTGTGCTTGGGAGAAGTCACCTCACACATGCCAGGAACCAGGGCTCCCTCCAACAGTCCTGGCTTTCTTGAACCCAGAGGCCTATAGAACTTAGACAAGTTGCTGAAGGTCCCTCTTCAGATAAAATATTCATAAATACATCATCTCAGAGATTAGTAGAAATAGGACAAGAACAAAGTCTTTGCAATACTGAGAGGCTACCACCTCTATAGCATCTCCCACAACGCCACAGAACAGCCAGCTACTCCTTGCCCTGGGTGAGGAATCCAGGACTCAGGTCCTAGAAGATCATCAATTTATTCATCAATTAGCACAAAACCCCTTCACTAAACCACATGGTGAATGCACATGCTTTCAGAGGCCCATGCCCTATGACATCAGCAGTCTTAGCATACAGAGACTTCTGTTCTAGACCACACATTACAGCCACACAGCCAGGGAGGGAGTCTAGTACCTTCAGGGAAAACTAGTCATCAGCTGTCATGTGTGCTCTGGGCTTCCCTCCCTTGGATATATGTCCTCTACCACCTACTGCACATAGGGAGGAGCAGCCCTCCCACTGGTCTCTATTTCAGCCTCATCTGTGACTCTGGCATCTTTCTCCTTGTACAGTTCCTGCACTGCCTCTAAGAGATAATCAAGGACCGAGAGGCTTTTCCCAGAGATCCCAGTGGCCTACCAGAGACACATATGGCCAGGGTTTCTCCATGGAGCAGGGACCCCCACTCCCACATGCAGATGCTCCTGTGAGGGAAAAGCTGCACACTACTGGCCCCTAACACATCACAATCTGGGCTGCTGGAGGGTTCCATGGGGACATCACTTAGTGATCTCCACATTGAAAGTATGAAGTTCCAAGCTCTTCTCAGACTTGCAAATGCAGGTTTTCCTAAACTACCTTGCATGAGGCAGAGGGAGTCCAAAGATCTATTCAGCTCCAGAGAGCTGGACCTCAACATAACAGCCTGTTGTCCCCATTCCTGGACCGTATTGTCATCTTAAAAAGACTTGTATTAAGAGTCTCTCTCCTGTGGATGAAGTCTGTGCATTCATAAACAATACCACATAGACAGCACTTCCTGTTGTCCACCTAAGGAATGTCACTCTGTCTTCCCCCAGGGGCCCTTGCTACCACCACAGCAACAAGCTTCCTTCTGTCATTTTCTTCAAAATCCCTTGCTGCAGAGCTTTGAGATTTCCAAGCCTGGTGCTGTTTCTTACTGACTTCTGTCATCTACTTCTGAGAATCAGCTGTGGGCGGGGCAGGAGGTTGGAAGGAAAGTATGAGGATGGTCAAGATGCCAGATGAGCCTAGGGTCCTGCCTGGCTCTCCACATCTTCTGTTTCCCAGATGGGCACCAAGCACTGACCCATTCACAAGAGGCTAGGATAAGAAGAGACCACAGAGGTCAAAGCTAATGACCCAACTACTCTGGTATCTGCTTCCTGGTTGACTGCTTCAGTCCTGAGCCTAGTGCTCAGAGGGCCCTCAGAAGAGATGGATATGTACCATAAAGCTAAGTTTTTAAAGTGGGGACTGACTGAGTAGATGCTTTTTACTCTCCAATTACAAAAAGGCATAACCAATCAATTCACCTCCAGAATTAGCTGCTATTCTTGTCTAACTTAAAGCAAATATAAAGAAAATTATTCAGAGTAGTCACAATGGGTTGCCACATAATACCTGTTAGTAATGCTACAGGGAGACCAGATGCTAAGAAGGGAAGGATGAAGGCCTTCCTCTGGCCCAACTGACTGTTCTTAATGAGACTCTAGATCACTCAGAAACCCAGGGCAGTCTGTGGCCCTTTAACTGTGCATTCCCATAGAATCTAAATGGCAAAGGTGATGAGCTACCTACCCAGCCTGTTGCTAGAAGATGAAGTCAACACTCACCCATCAACAAGCTTTTCAGTCCCACTGAAGTCTACAGATGCATGTCCTCCAAAGGCCAATATGCTCAAGGCTCTGTCCACAACCTGATAACCACTGGGAGGTGGTGGGACCTTTAAGATGCTACATTTGGTGGGAGCCTCCATCGTGGGGCATATGCTCTTGAAAGTAAGAGGAGTACTCCAGGCCCTTCTTCTCTTCATATCCCAGCCTTGGGGTGAGACATTTTCACCCAATCATGCTATGTTCCCTCACCATTGGTCTAAATCATGGATAGAAATTTCTGCTAGAACACACCTAAATTCATTACCTCAGGCACCTGTGACAGCAGTGGGACACATGCGTCACACTTTTATTTACTGGAAGAGAACTCAAGATATCAGTTCAAAGGTGGGCTTGGGAGATGCCCAGTGTCAGAACTGTGTGGAGGTGATGGAGCCTGGACATCACTCCTCTGGGATGCACCAGGTTCACACTACTGAGCCCTCACACCCTGACCAAGCAGACTGAGTAGGCCAGAACTGCAGAGGAAGGAACTGTCTCCTTCACATTCCCCAAGCTCCAAACTTGACAAAGCTGATGATCAAAATGGGAAGAAGAGTGGCAAAGCCCAGAAGGGCACTCCAGACACACCCTAAGCTGGCCTCTCCAATCCCAGGACACAGTGCTGCTACTGCTGCTCTCAAGGGGCAGGCTCGCCCTTTCATCTTCCGGTTCCTCCCTGCAAATGTTACTGCAGTGAGCCAAGTCTTGCTGAGTGTTCTGTTTCTAAATCCTTATCAGAATGACAGTGATGTACGCTTGCTTCCTGTAGGCGGGTAGGCATGAAGAGCTTACACTCTCAAATCTTAATAGGCTTATGAGAAAGTGTGTTGTATGGAGACCTGCTTCCTTGGGCTTATTAGATTAACCCAATCCATCAGTTCCAATGCCACCAAAGTCACAGAATCCATGTTGTGGCACCCAGGAAGTTCAGAAGTCATAATTGCTGTCAGCTAGGCTCAGCAAAGGATATAGCAAGTACTAGGAACCTGTCCCCAACCCTAGACTCCAGGTACCCGACACAGACATCACTGATCATGCCTCAGGCCAAGCCAGCTGTAACTACTTGCCTCAGGACTCCATGTAATGCCCAACTGGCCCACTACAACCTACCACAGTCACCTCACTGCACCTACTACGTGCAGCAGACTGAGCATGAGATCCATGCCATTAGAACCCACTCTGTCCTCCTTAACTTCCTAGACAGTGAGGTTCCTGCCTGAGCTGCCAGTGCCTGGCTTCATTGTCAACATAAGCATGGCTATGATTCTGTCATATGTTCCCTTCCCAGGCCAGCTGTGAGCTCCTGGGGTGCTTCCTCGGATACCATGATGCTGCCCCAAGTATCATGTTATTGGTGACAGTGGAAAGGCAGGAGGATGGACAAATGTCAATAGCAGACACACCTCTTGGAAGCTCAGGAAACTTAAAACTTGGAAAGCACAACTTAATCCAGCTTCGTGATCTGATGCTCACAGGCTGGACCTACTATAAAGTGACTTCTGGGCATTTTCCTCTCCCATATGCCACGCCAACCTCTGCCAAAATCAGTTTCCTTTAAAAATAGTAGAGGAGCGTACTCCATGTTTACTACAAACTGGTGTCTGGAGCAGAACCTTCATCCTTCCATACCCTTATAGCCTGACCCTCTTTATAGCTCTTAAATGTGCCTGAGAATGGCTCCAGCTAGGTGTCCTGGAGCACACCACTAAAAGATAACAGGCTGCTCACATGCATAAGAGCTGATAATTCTTCATCCCATGCTCCAGCTTATCCTGTCCAGTCTTAATGCCAAATGCTACCTGAAATACCTGTGGCAACAAAATCCGAGCATGTAACTAAGTACTCACTGCTCTGTGAATCACACAAGCTCTGTAGTATACACAACAGTGGCGCCACAGTTCTCTGCGACAGACATCTGCCATGCAGCTTCTAGAACTTTCCATTGCTATAATAGAAGTGTCCTGAAGAGCTGGGATCTCTTGAGAGTAGACTGAGGAAGGCTCTGGCTTCTAGCCCACTCATATGCTGATGATGGCCTAGGCTCCAAGTGGCTGGGAACACAATTCTTCACCCTGTGGGATGCTCTAAGGCCTAGCTTATCATAAGCCAGTGTGAGTGCAAACAGGAAGTCTCAACTGAGACATGCATTCTCTATCTGCTGGAAGAAATCCTCAAGCCTAGTCCTAGTCCATGCCAAAGGAAAAACCATTCCAGAAGCTTCCCACATACCTAGATTCATCTCCAATCCCTGAGCATGGCCTTTGCACAAAGAGGCTGGGGTACAGAAGTGTGTTTGAATGGACAAGGTTCTGGTCCAGCAGCATCCCCTCTGCATAGCCCACTGTTTCTTACTACAGCCACACAACTAATGTCCACGTGTGAGTGACCCCCATTCCTAAAGCCTTTCTGGCAATTCTGTGCAGGTACTGATCTTACCCCCTCCTTAGAATGTTTCAACTGCTCCATCCTCACTAGGCTTTATATTTATAACCAATATAAAACATTCTTCTTCACAGATATCCTGTACAGACCTACACACAGTGACTACAGCTCAAAGCCACGTGTTACTTGCCACCCATCCCCCAAGAACTGCCCAGCTCTGGAGATCTTGCACAGCATTGCCCCTAACACCTGAGACAGAGGAACTGACAAAAACATCACAGTCCTCTCTGTAATACTCCCAAAGCCCAGGGTCTCTGAAAAGTACTCAATGATATGTGTGAACTGAGTGGCTCAGAGACCCCTAAGATTTTGCTGAGCAGTACCAGGGCATGTGCCAAGTGCAAGGAGGCCCTGACTCCAGCTCTCTTCCAACCCACCTGTCCCTGGAGTGGTGAAAATGGCAGTGAGGACAGTTAATAAATGAGCTGCCCCACCTAAGATGCAAGCAGGTCAGGAGCAGCACAACAGGCCATTCTTCATCAAACAAACATCTGAGCACGCTACCTTTGTGTGGGCAGAGAGCGACGTGTACTCCACCATGTGGGAAGAGTAAAGCAAGATGGCTGGCTAGGCCGGTGAGGACATTGGCCTGGGACTGGGTTAACTGAGCCCCTCAGCTGCAGTCCAGCACCCAAAGGACAAATTCCAGAGTTGCTGTCATGTGTGGGGCATAGTCTAGAGGTGGTCCTTCTGGGAAGACTAGATCCTTTCTCTAAAGATCACCTCAAAAGTGGCTCTCATAAATTAAAAATCTTTTAGGCATGGGAACCACTGGCCAATCCGTGACTGTCACATCTGGTGCCAGCTGTTGTGATAAGACAGCAGAAAACCCTGAGAGAACACATATCTGCATGACCCATGCTTGTCCCATTCTAAGACAATTCATTTCATCCATTTCCTGGCCACAGTCTCGTCCAGGGGCCTAGGGCAAGGGGCTTATCAACAACCTTCCCATGGCATGTGTCCTAAGAGGATCTTAAGCCACACTGTAGGGATAGCCCAGCCAATAAACACCCAGCTACACAGAGTAACTGCTCAACTGTTGTCTGAGTGCTTCCAGTGCCAAAAAAGGCAGTTCATCCCTGGAAAATGGAAACACGCTGATTTAAGATGCGAAAGGGTTATGGCCAGGGTCCTATCCATTCAAAAAAGAGCTCTGTACAAAGGAGTTGATTCATGACAAAATTAAATCGCAGGAAAATTAACTCAATGAAGAGGTCATGAGCATTCTCAAAGTGTGAATGCCAACTGAGTACTTCAGGGAAACAGTGCAGGACATGGCTGATCTGATCTGTCTTCTGTCTGCTCAGAGTGTGATTGACTTGATACTTGCTTTATTCATAATGGGACAGAATTGCAAGGAACTCTGAGCTTAATGAGCAGGCTTGCGTCATGAATAGCCCCAGCAATCACAGGAATGAGAGCATTTGCAATTTACAGGATATTAGGTTCTGTTTCCTGTCATCCAGCAGAAAGCTAATCGATGCACTCGACTGACAGCTACTTCAGCCAAACAGCTCCAGGTAAGGCTTTAATTCCCAGCTAGTATCACTGAAAGGGAAGTCTGTAGCTGCCAAGTCCTTGATAGGAAACCTACAAATCAGGAACACGCTCTACCATGAAAACACATCCAACCACACAGCTCACAGAACACTACCACACAGGCCTCCATGCTGGTGCCACAGAACAGACTGACGCAGTTTTAGCTACTGGTCCCATTGCTTTAACGAAACACCCAGCAAAGCTTCAGGGAGGATGGTTTGCTTGGCTCACAGATCAAGGGTATAGGCCATCATGTTGGAAAAGTCTCAGAACAGAAAGCAAATAGTCATATGGCATCTGTAGTCAAGAAGTGAGCTATGAATGCTGAGGTTCAGATCCCCTTCTCCTTTGCATTCAGTCTGTCAGTTGGGAGGTGTCTTCCCACCTCAACCTAACCTACATATGCCCTCATGGACTTGTCTAAAGGCTAGCCTAATGTAAATACCCTCTCACAGGTAGGCCCAGAGGCTAACCCTTAGGTAACTCTAGATCCCATCAGTTGACAGCATTAACTATCATAATAGGTTATAGGAAAAAACAAAACAAAACAAAACTATCCACAAAACTGACATTTCCAGTATGTGCACACAAATGCACTACCAGCATTTAGAATGAAGGGTGAGTCTTCCATTCAAAGGAATGGCCAAACTCAGGCAGAGATGGTAGGCACAACGGCCCAACAGCACTTTGGCCTGTAGGAAGGATGAAGCAACCAGAACAACTGTCCTGCAATTTCTAAACCAAAGACCCCCTAAAGGTTTAGCCTTGTGCAAGGGTCCTATCTGCACCAAACTCTGTATGCCCATGTGCCAGACTCTCACACTGAGTACTATGCAAAGCCTGTACCACACGCCACCTTATACTGACACATGCTACCAGAGCCCTATCTTCTATACCTGCCCCCAGCACCAATGCAGTGTCCCCATTACAAAGCCCTGGCCCAGAGCCCATTCAGGGCTCTCATAGCAGGGAGAACCTGATCTTTTACTGTAAAAACGAAACTCACTTGGTGCTTCCTTCCTAGCTCTCTGTGACGATCTGATGCCTCTCCTTCGTAAGCCAGTGTCCACTCCCCATACACACATAGGGCAGCTTCAGCAGGCCTCACACACAAAACGGGGAGACTAGAATAAGCAATGGATGCTCAGGGGAGCCAAGGCAGATGCTTCCAGAAAACTCAATCTCCTCAAGACATGAATTTCATCAAAATTGGTGAAGAGTGGAAAATTTCATATTGTGGTGCATCTGTCTGAGGATTTCTTTAAATCTTTATTGTGAGTAACTCAAAACATAGACAACACGTGAGTCCCGAGTGTGAAGTTTCTGGAAGAGCTGCTTGGATATACAGCAAAGGTACATGATTACTCGGCCATATTTACAGTTTAACTCTGCTTAAAATGTAAATTGCCAGTGAGAATGGGAGGGGACTGTCACCAACCAGCTGCAGTGCAATCAGGTGACAAGGAGAATCTTAGAAAGTCCTTTTCCTTGTTCTACATACAGCCAGATGATAGGAACACCAGAGCTAGATTTTTTTTTTTAAAGACTTGGTTGCAATGAAGAGCATGTTCTGTAGGGAATCTAGTGTAGGAGGAGACGGGACAGGGCTGGGGCCATGGGCTAGGTGCTCACCTGGTAGGTGTCCCACAGACGGATGGTGCAGCGTAGGGGTAGCTCCCTCATCAGCAGGTTGTTCATCCAGCGGAAGGCAAACTGCAGGTACCGCACCTCATGCCCGTCCAGATGCCGGTGGACTCGCTCTACACAACACAAGCACAGGCTGTCAGGGGAGCCTGAGGTCAAAGGACAATTTTCATCAAGGAAGGACTCCACAGTCCACTCTTGAAGAGAACAACTAAGGGGCTGGAGAGATGGCTCTGTGATTAGGAGCACTTACTGCTCTTGCAGAAGACCTGGGTTCAATATCCATCACCCAGAGGGCCGTTCACAACCATTTGTAACTCTAGTAAAGGGGCTAAAGAAGAGACAAGAAACTGAGCCATCAAGCCTCTAGAGAGCCCACCCTAACCAAGCACCATCCGTCCTGTACACAGACCCAGAAGAACTGTTCCTTCTTCTGGGACCAGAAGAAGAAACTCCAGATGCAGAACTGAGTACTAAAAAACTGGGCTTTACAGAGAGCCGGGATCTCAAAACACTCTCCCTGAAGTGTGGACCCTGACCTATTTAGGGTTACTATTGCTGAGATAAAATGCCATGAACAAAAGCAACTAGGGAAGGGAAGGGTTTAACTCATTCACAGTTTCCTAGAACAGTTCATTATCAAAGGCAGTGAGAGCAGGAACTTGAAAAGATCAGGAGCCTAGATGCAGGAGCTGAGGCAGAGATCCTGGAGCAGTGCTGTTTGCTGACTTGTTCATTATGACTTATGCTTTCTTAATAGAAATAGAACCTAGGACCATAAGCCCAGAGACAGCACCACCCACAATGGGCAAGACCTTCCCCATCAAACACTAATTAAGAAAATGCCCTTCAGCCAGATCTTATGGAGGTGTTTTTCTCAATTGAGGTTCCCTCCTTTCTAGGTAATTCTATCCTGTATCAATTTGATATAAAATTAATCAACACATACCAGCTAACTAACTGGCTAAGTCTCAAAAATATGGCTTTCCCAACCACTGAAAGGAGAAGCCCTGTCCTATGCCTGTTCTGCATCTTACATATGACCCACTGCTGTGTAAGAATGTACATGCTTAACTGGGCTGCTGTGGCCAAGACAGTCGGTCCCACAAGAGGTAACGATGGGCTGGTCCTAGAAAAGCAAGGCCTCAGCAGGCAGGCAGTCCCTGAACTGTCTGCCCACTGCTGTCCTCAGCTGAGCAGAACAGCATGCATGGGGATGGGGGGAGTGGGGAGAATGCTCATGGGACTAAGCCAGTATGGCCGTATGGCAGTGCTTTGTCTCCTCAGGGTCCATGTGCTGGAGGCTAGGTTCTTGGTATGCAATGGAAGGAGGTAATGAAACCTTTAAGATAAAGGTGTTAGAGGAGCTCCTTATGTTAGGGAAGACTTGCTCTCAGGAGGGACTAACACACAGCTCTCACAGAGCCCAGGTTGGTTCTCAACAAGACAGCTGTCATAAAAGAAAAGCCTGGATAGTTTCTGACCTTCTCTGGCTCCTGTTCCACAGCATGAGCTGTCCCTCTCACAACTTTACCACCACTATGCTGACACATGTCCTCATCAGAGATGAACCGACACCAGTGTCCTGTGCATGAACCTCTGGAACTGAGAGCTAAATTAGCCTCTTTTCCATATAAGTAAGCAGTTTCCAGTATTTCACAAAAGTACCAGCAAACGGGCTGGGTCTAGAGAGAAAGCTTAGAGATTAGGCCCTTATTAATGATGGGTAAGAGAAAGCAACTCAAGATCGGTTAAAATTAGACCACGCATAGCTACAGAATAGAGCTGATGAAAGCAGCCATGTTTTCTTCAGTCTTCAGAGGCTGGGACAACATACTTAGAAGGCAAAGGGCCAAGGGCCCTAAGACTTTGAGAAAAGGGATTCAGGAAGAGGGGTGATGGTCCTGATACCCCTGGAAAGAACACTGGGTGGGGTGGTGGTCCTGAGACACCCAGGAAAGTGTTCCTGATCTAAGAAGCAGAAGGATACAGAGGTCTCTGTGTCTTTGCCGTAAGCTGTCTCTGCAGGAAAAGACTTAAGAAGCAGGGTTCCAGGCCCAGCAGGAAGAGGCCAAACCCTCTGCTGGGCAATGGGGCTGCCTGAATTTGAGGTCTTCCAGCTGGTTCCACTCACTGCAGACTCTGGATTCTGTTTACTACAGAAGGCTGCTAAAGACCTGCGCAAACAGGATTAAACAACTTCCTAAATTTATATAGGTAAAAATTGTTATGGAAGACAAAAATTCTTTCCAGCCTGAAATTAGCTATAGTTACAAAACTAAACTGACAGAAAGACCCAAGGGCTCAAGTGGCTCTTCATCCCGGCAACCTTTGCAGCTCCCAAGGGCACATCCTGCTGGGACAGCAGCAGCCTCGGCTGTGGCCCAGCGCACTGAAGCAGGGCGCTGCAGTTGATGTGAAATTCAAATCTGATGAACACTTGCAAACCAGCAGTTTAGAAAATGACAGAATTTACTGAACAAGGTTCTTTCTACATGGGAGCATGAGGAATGAACTTTCATGAATATGCAGGTGGTTGTTTGGGGACCCATAATCCAAGGATGGTGGCAGCACTGGGGAGGAAACCCTGGCATCTGGAAATGGCAGGCCTGAGGGCAGTCTGCAGGGCAGTGTAGCTGATGCCAGAGCAGGTGTCCCAGGCGGGCACCCTGGTTCCACTGGCCACTCTCAGCCACAGAGGTCCACTACTATCAGGTTATAGCTGGTCTCACTTCTACCTTCAGCTGTCGTGGAAATGATGTCAGTGCAGGGGTCAGCAGCCTCTCCATCATCCCCTCCTCAGATGGACATACTAAGTGACTACCAGGTCTTCATGGTTAGACTTAAGTTCTCCAAGGGAATAGTCTCCTTGGAGACAAAGAGATGGTCTCCTTGGAGACTCTCTATGTCAAAGGAACAGCTGATGCTGGAAATCTCCACTGAAGATTCAGAGAGGGTAAAGAGGACAAAATGAGCCACCGCAGAGACTTACAAGCAGGAGCCACAGCCTCCTACACTGGCCACATTCTGCCTGTAGTAGCAGCAGCCCACCCACTATGGGAAAGGCAGGAATCTTAGGACCTGGAAAACAAATAGTTCTGACATGCGCCCCGCAGGCAGGTAGGACCTTTCTAGGACAAACTGGCAAGAAACTACTCTGAAAAATTAAACATATTTCTGGACTATCTATCACTGGAATAACTCAGCAGAAAACTAACCTTTTCTGCCCTATAAAAAGCAGGTATGGGGACCAGCAAGCTGCAGCCCCCCCCTCCATATGGCTGACTCAGTAAGGGCAGGTTCTACCAGGGGTACAGAATGGGTGCAGGTTTGGTTATCTCCCTTTTAGAGCACCAGCCCTGCAGAATGACCACAAGACTGACAGCAATAGTTATTGCTTATGTGCCTACATAAGGGCACCAGTCTACCCTTGCAGGGGAAGGCTCAAAGGGAGGGCATCATTCCCCAGAGAGAATACACAAGGAGCCCTCTACACCAAACCACTGTATAGCAAGCTGCTCCTCTTCTCTTGTGCATGACAAGGTTGGAGCCTCTTAGCCATCTATGTCACCAAGCTTCTGAGCACTTGACCTTCTCTTCTGCTCAGTGTGGGACCTTGAACTCCTAGGAGTTTGCTAATGGGCACACTCTCATTAGGTGGTGAGACCACAATATGAGATCATGGGGACCCCTGTGAGTACCTGTGGCCAGTGTTCTACTGTGTGAGCTAAGCACTGCCAGGTGGAACCACGGATTCTGGCAGATAGTGTCCAGCCAGTAAGTGACCTGGACAGAATTCATAGGGAAGTGGCCATTCTTCACTGACTGCATGCTACTCGGGAAACAGGTAATGAATGAGAAAGTGGACCAGCCACCAGCCCTCCAGCCAGCTTCTAATGTGCATAATGAGTCTCTGACAGGGCTGCCTCCTATTCTGAACATAGTGTAAGATAAACTGCTAAACTCTAGGCATGACTTCCGATTTATGTACATTGGAACTGCAGATGTGTGTGCTGAAATGGCTCCTTTCTCTTGTTTTATAGGTGACCGTGAGCTCATGCGCTCACTGATAAAGGAATCTGGTCAACAATAATTCCAAAACCAGAATTTCCATTTCACTGGCAATCAGGGTTCAAGTATAATGAATGAGTGGGCAGACATAATTACCATCATCTTTCAAGCCAAAATGTCCTGTGTGGCAGGGCAAGGTACACCGCTGTAGTCATCGGAGGGGACAGCAGCCAGAGCCTGCAGAGCGCTCTCCTCAGAGCTTTCACTGGTGGGCCCATAAGCTGAAATCCTGCAGAAAGCATCTAGTCTTCTAGGCTGCAAGTGCAGGTAAATTATGCAAACACACAGCACCCTGGAGCTCCCGCTACAGGTTGGCAGTATTGACACGGGACCAGGCAACAAAGATTTATTTGTACAAAGAGCAGACACAATGGCCCACATTTAGATATCCGACAAAGAAATCTTTCAATCCCCATGCTTAGCTGAGGGCAGGCTGAACACCGCCTGCTTTTGCTGGGCCTGGCTGGAATGAGCTTTGATTAAAGGGAAAGATTCCGATCATCTCATCAGTAAGGAGGATAAAAAAAGAACAGAAACAAGAGCAGCCGGCAGTCAACCCAGGGCCTCTGCCACCGACAACAAGCTGCTTCTCTGCCACAGGAACAGTCAGGTCCTAAATGAGTGCTGCACCCAAAACACATGGCCACCTAGAGGACCTGGGGACCTGCTGTGTCATGGTGACAGCAAGAACCAGAGGGAAAATCCTGCCACCCAATCTCAAAAAGCCACACTGCAAGTTACAACAGCAGCAACCACCCTCCCTAAGAAAACAGGCAGGCTTTCTCTCAGCAAGGCCAAGGAGCCAAGCTCCAGCAGAGTATGCTCAGAAAAATGATAAAAGGGCTGGAAGTGGGAGGAGATTCAACACAGAAGGCTTACAGCAAGGAAGGGCTAGGGAGTCACAAACGCCAGGGCTGTGCAAGCAGAACCATGGAGACAAAGGGAATCTGGACTTTGACGACCAGGGCTCTGAGCACTGGGCCTAACCACAGCAGCCTACTTCCATCATCAAACAGGAGTAGACCTTACTAGCTCAGGGTTCCAGTCAAGGAGGGTGTCTCTTGCTCCTTCTTGGCCTAAGGGGATAGGAGACTGGAGCAAGGCCCCAGGGATGAAAGGCTGGGTTGAAAGAACATCTGGGCCAGTCCTGAAGCTCAGACCACGCTCAGTTCTTCTCCTGGAGATTATCTGGTTTAGGAAAATCGGAATGCCTAGGAACACAAGTGACCTGTACTGTTACCTAATGAGCTGCAACACTTCCCACAAACAGGTCACTACACTCTAATAATGGTCAGATAACTTCAGGGGAGGGGGGGCATTTTTCCCAGAAATCATAATGGAAATCAATAGAGAATGAGATTTATTTAGAAAACTTTAACACCATTTTAGAAATGTGCTGATCAGGCAAAGAGAGAAATCTCAACATTCTCCCTGCTGCTAGTAAGCCCAGAGCTCAGACCAGAAAGGTTGGAAGGGCTACCTGCCCCTTGAAGGCATCCCAGGAGCCCAGGATGAAGATGGGAGCCTGGTAAGCTGTCACCTCACACACAAGCCACCCCCAGTGTGTGAGAAGCAGCTCACTAGCCCCAGTGCCAGGTCCTGACAGGCTTTGAAACCCTACCTTGTCTTTGTTATACTAATGGGGCTCCTGGTAGGTACTAGACAGCTCTGTGGGGTGGGGAAAGGGAGGGAAGCTGGAGTGTGAGTGGCACTACACACCCAGGATGCACTTGGCCACACCCACAATGTACCCCATGGAGCTCACCAGAGCTGGCTTTGTGGAGACTCCTAGGAGGCCAGCACTAAGATTCAGTGGAGAGGTAACAGTCCAGATACTGCAGGTACAGGCATGGAGCTCCCTAGAACAGACTCTACCCCATGCATCTCTTCATTGGCCTGATCATCCTGGCCCATGCCCCCACAATAAAACTGGGGTGCTTCCTGGATCTAATGAGCCACTCCAAAAAGCTAGCAAGCTTTAAGGGCTGAGGACACTGTTGAATTCTGAACCAGTCAGTAAGAAATGTAGATTGCCTGGGTACTAGAGTATGGCTGGCATGTGGGAGGAGAGTGGCCTATCCTGTCACTTGTAAACTCTGACTCTAATTCTAGATGGATAGCATCAGAAGTATGGTGGCCACCAGGCTAGGCATTCAGAGAGTAAACACACTCTGTCAAATATCCCAATGGGCTGATATCCCCAACAGACCTTAGAGTAGAGGACAAATGCATTTCTTCAAAGCAATTCCTCCAAGGGTTATTTTAATGAGGTTGTCAAGGCACACCACTGTTGTCTTCTTAAGGTGTGCTGGTGAGAGCAGTCAGACCCAGAAGGCACAATGTTTCAAGGCAGGCAAACTTGACATGGCCAATTCTGCCCCAGGAGGAGCCACAGCATACTCAGGCCTAGGCCTTGCAGGAAGGAGACAATACCTCTCATTCTTGGGACCCCAGTGGACATGAGCCCGAACATAATTAAGCCTCCTGGCAAGCTGTATAGCATCAGTGTATATCTGACACCACAGCACGCAGTCTTCTCATCTCTTGAGAGGCATTAAGGACTGTTTTTTGACAGTAACATAATCTAAAATACAGGTTCTTATAGAGCTACACGGAGCTGAGGCAACGAGGCATTAGATCATTCTTGCCTCACAGATGTGTTCATAAGCATCTCGATAAGCCCCTCCAAGACAGGGCTATCATCACACCAGAAAGCAACAACCAAACAGATTCAGATGAACAGGGTGGCGCTGAGTTTCCTGAATGCCCAGCACTCAGTAGGTCTGACTGCACTCTCCATACAAATCAGCAAAGCCTGCAGGAGAGAAGTGGAGCAGATGACGGTGTAGCTAGAAGACAGCCCCGTGAGGCTTAGCCCCTGACTCCTTTCCATTCAATTTGTGTGTGTGTGTGTGTGTGTGTGTGTGTGTGTGTGTGTGTGTGTGTGTGTGTGTGTGTATGCGCAGGTGATATGCATGTATGAACATCAGTGATCACCAGGCTTCCACAATCCCTCTCTACCTTATTTTTGATAGTGTATCTCATAATTCAACTGAGCTGGCTGGCCCGTGAGCCCCAGACATCTTCCTGTGTTCACTTTCCCACACTGGGATTGAAGTTATGCACTAGCATACCTAGTCTTCTTACTTGGGGGAAGGGGGTGACTGAACTCAGGTTTTCATGCTAATGTGACAGGCACTTTGCCAGCTGAGCAATCTGCCCAGGCCTCATCCCATGCAACCCTCAAGAGATGATACTCTAAAGATTGGAAAAGGGCTGCAGCGTCTGGAAGGCAGCAATGCTCACTCTGGATGGAAGCATCTGAAAAACACTTTTTAATTTTGATATGTCCAAATCTCCTTTATGCTTCCTGGTTTGGATGGCTTTCTAAGAAATCAACTCCAATGCCTAACGTCACTGAGCAAAGCCTCTGTTCCTGAAAGCTATAGAACCTGAGGTTTAAAGGGCCTCCTCCATTCAAGTTTACTTTTTAAGGTGGAAAGGGCATGATGCATGCTCCTTTACATAGTATATGTACTCTGCCAATGAATTTCCTTCCAGCTTTGTGAAAATCAATTGTCCTTATGTGCAGCTCTCTCCTAATGCTTTTCCATCCTAGTGATCTTTAGCTCAGTGTCAGTAATGTATGACCTTGATCACCCACCACTCCTGAACTCAGCCAAACCTGGGCCTGGCATATTGTTCATCTTGCTGGGTATGTCTAGGCATGGCAGAGGCTCTGTGTCTGCCTATGAACTACAAGATCAGTGTGCCACTTTCTACAGGAAAGCAAGCTGGGATCTTAACCGGGATTGAGCTGAATATGCAAGGAAAATGTTATTTAATACCCGACTTTCCGAGTCTATGGGCATGACGCGGTCATTCTGAATTTTCTCTACTGTATTTTTGTTACCACATTGAGTTTTCCTGATAAACTTCACATGTTTTGCTATAGTAACCAGTGGTACTTATTCACTCACATTTGCTACTGTCTATGTATGTGCATGTATGTACCCAGGCACTCAGCCTGGAATGTGCCATCCACATCCACCTTGTTATTTTTGAGACAAGGTCTCTTGCTGGGCTGGAACTAACTCACCAAGTAAGTAGGCGGGTTGGCTAGTAAGCCCCAGGTATCCACCTGTCTCTGCCTTACAAGCACACTCTGCCATGCTTATCCTTTCATGTGAGTTCTGAGTGTCAAACTCGAATGCACCAACTAAGCAATCTTCCCAGCCTACTCAATTACTGATTTCTTCCTGCTATTACGCAGAAACACTATTTCTGTGTGCTGCTCTGGTGTCCTGAAGTCTTACGAAACTCTCCTCCATGTTCTAGTCAGTTCTTTTATTGCTTCCACCAGCTCTCAAAAGATGAAGGGGTTTCCTTTCTCCTTTTCCAGCCTGGGAGCTATTCTCGCACCACGTGTGCTTCCATTTGCTGGTTTTGCCTGTGTGCACTGGCTGGACTACCTATATGCATGCTGAATAGAAAGTAGTACAAATGAACAGGCCTGGAGAAAGCATTCAGACTCACATCGCTTGCAAGAGTTCAGCTGCAGGCTTTTGCAGAAACCCTCTGGCAGAGTTAGGAAGTTCCCCTCCACTCCCGGATTACTGCTGGCTTTCATTAAGAACGAACACTGGGCTTTGTCAAACGCTTCTCCTGCACACACTGAGATAATTTTATGGGTCTGTCCTTTTTTGATATTTTAACATAATGGACTATATCAGAGGCTTTCTCAACAGTTAAATCAGCCATGCATTGGAGGATACAGCACATCTCACAATGATATATCATTCTTTTAATGCCATGTTTGATTTGATTTGCTAAAAGTTTTGTTCAGTTATGTTCAGGGAAGATATTGGTCTATAGTTCTTTCTTTAAAAGAACCTTTTAAAGTTTGGGAATAAAAGAAACACCAACCTTATGGAATAAACTGGGAAACATGTGCCCCTGTTTATTTTCCCAGCAGCCCATGTAGAATCTGTTTTCTTTGCTGAATGCTTTCCAGTGAAGGCCTAGAGTCTTCTTTGAAGGAAGATTTAAGCTCTGGCTCATTTGCTTTCATAAATTTCAGGATGTTCAGAACATCCTATTTCTCTAGGGCTAGCTGGCTGTGTCATTCTGTTTTTAGAAAACTATACACGTTTCATAACATTGTCAAATGTGTGAGCGACAGGCCCTATTTTCTTCAGGCTTGGGGGACCTGCCCAGTGGTGACTATCCCAGCCCTCACATTGGCAATCTGTTTGTTTGTTTTTCCTGAATAGTTAACTATAAACATCTGTTTATTGACTTTTTCTAAACAAGCTTTTGGATTCACTCTATGTGATGGTTTGTATATGCTTAGCCCAGGAGGTGGCACTATTTGGAGGTGTGGCCTTGTTGAAATAGGTGTTGCCTTGTTGGAGTGGGTGTGTCACTGTGGACTTGGGCTGTAAGACCTTAGCTTAGTCCTAGCTGCCTGGAAATCAGTCTTCAGCTAGAGGCCTTCAGATATAGATGTAGAACTCTCAGCTCTTCCTGCACCATGTCTGCTGGATGATACTGGACTGAACCTCTGAACCTTTAAGCCAGCCCCAATTACATGTTGTCCTTGCAAGAGTCATGGGATCTGTTCACAGCAGTAAAACTCTAAGACACTCTACCTAACTACCCACCTCAACTCCTGAAGTCGGGAGTTGAGATCCCTGACTTGATAACTTGGGTCTCATTCAGGAATGAGTGTCTAGTACTCTGTGTTTCCCTCTGCTCACTGCTTTGTCTGTGTTTGATGAATTCTGTGCCACTGTATGTCTGCATTTTTCTGCTCACATCAAAATACCTAATGCCCCTTGTAATTTCTCCTATAGGTTACTCTCACTGGGTACTTAAAGGAATACAGATTGGGCATCTCCCTAATATCCTGCAGATTTCTACACTAGCTCCCTTGTTTTCAAAGAGCATACTGCACATTCCTTAAAACCTCTCAGCCTCCCTGAGATGTCTACTGTATGGATGTGTGTGGTAAGACATACATCCTCAGAGCTCTCAGTAGGTCAAGCAGGTGCTGCTTACTGATGGTGCTGTCTGGGTGCTGTGTGCCCTCACTGGTTCTCTGTCTACTGTCCTACTGCTTAAGGAGAAGTGATCAAAACCTGCAGCTATGACACAAAGACATCCAAACTGAAAGTTTGGAATTCAGTTCTGAGTGTTTTGAAACTGTCAGTACCCACATTAATACCTGGTAGTAGGAGCAGGTGACTGCTCTTATAAAACGAACACTTGGTAAAATGTTTAACGTGTTAGGTATGGAGGTCTCTATAGCATATATGTAAATACAAATATAATTATACTACATAAAAGATTATATTCTTCATTTAGAATGCTGACATTCAGCAGTGAGTTTCACTTTTAGAGTGACGTGAGACCATGTTACTTTTAAATCATGTGTCTTTGCATCTAAGATGAACTTCTTCCATGGATCACATAGGTGATTCCTACTCTTTGGTCCAGTCTGACAGATCTGCCTGTTGTCCGGCATGCAAGGCCATCAACATGTGCTTCTCTGCATGCTGAGCTGGAGCCCGGAGCGTGACTCCTGGTCCATCTGTCCCATCATTCTCTGCTCACCTTTCACACTCTCCTTGTCTCCCTGTGGTAAGCACATCAGCCATAGGGTTCCACTTTGCTTCTAGTACAGCTTGCTGGGCCGCAGCTCAGCTTTCTAGTCACCATACAGTTCATAGCCTAGGTGCCTGTCAGTTTACCTTTTGTGTTTCAAATGGCCTCATGTGAAGTATGGGGACCTGTGACAGTAATCTGTTCCTCCTCTACCAGCATGGTGCTATGCTCCCCTGGTTCTCCTCTGTCTCTCTCCACACAGCGGTTGTCATTGTCACTGTTTCTGTTTTAACTTTCTAGTTCTTCCTGCTCTCTTTGGGATTCTTTTACCTTTTGCTCTTACAAGTGTAGACTTGGCCTCCATTTCTGGGATACTTTTTTTCTAGCTAGCAACTTCGGGGTTCTCCTTTCAGTGGCTCTACTGCATTCGGTCTGAGATGTTCCTAAGCCATCTGTCATGGCCGTGAACTTGTCCGATTCCCTTTAGCGTTTTATCAGTGGGGCCAAGCACTTTGACTCTGAGGTGACTCGGTCTGACTTGCTTGCATCTCATGCTCACTTTCTGCTTGTCTCTCCAGTTCTTGGAACTTCAGCTTCATCCATATTTTCTAAAAGGCCATACATTTCTCCTAGGGGGTTCTCCCTGGTCCCCTAGAGTGGACACCAATCACAAGTACACAGCCTGTACCTTCCTTGAGACCTCAGGTGCCACCCCATCGTCTTCCTCCTAGTTCTTTCATTCTGCACAGCCCTCTGTTGCTGAACTCAGCTTCTCTAGAGTCTGATGTCCCATAATCCACACAGTATAGGTTCCATTTGTTTCACTGGAGTCCCCCACAAACTCAGTGGGGACAATTCTGTCTCTATTTCTTCAGTTAGATGGTCACACTCACAGTCCTAGTGTCCCTGTCTAACCAGTCCAGCCCGAGCAGGGTAGGGTTCACTTTTGACTGACATCTGGCTCACTATAGTTCTCTGCACCACTGCCTCCACCGCTGCCACCACAACCCCACCCTACCCCCACCATGCCCTTGGGAGGTGGTACTGGGACTCTGAGCTTGTTTGGTACTGACCATGTGACCTCTTGTTGCTTTTAAGTTTTCACCGATGGTACTTTAATTCTTTCTTTGTTACCTTGAGCAAAGGGGCACCAGGGCCTGTCCCCTCGGTGCTCAGTAAAACTGAAGTGGAAACTTCCAGGTTTTTTTGGAGAGTCAGTTGTGTTGGATGGTATTTTGCTGGGGCAAACACATGAAGGGGTGTCTTTCTGAAGTAGACACAGGTGAAAGACTAAGGCAGACTCTTGAAGGAACATTTAGCTGAAGCAGACACAGGAGAAAAGATGCTCTGCTAAAGCAAGCATGTGAGAGGACATGTGATAAAGGGTTCTCCGCTAACAACACACATGTATTGGTCTACCTTACATTTCATAGTTGAGCTTCATTTGTTGGGATTGTTCCATGTATGTGCTGAGGCAAGACCCATGCTAAGGCAAATTACATGTGAAGGCAAGGCATGTGAAGGACATATTATGTTTGGAGGGTATAAACAGGACTCCACAGAATGACAGAGACAGAGCTTGGCTTGCTGGTACAGTCTTTGATGATCTCCATTTCCCTAAGACAGGCACAGCTGAGAACTTCTCCTGGTGTTCCTCCTGGTCCTTCCTGCTGACTGGAGCCAAGGCTAAGGCCTGGCTGTCCCTGCTAGGTCATCACACTACTGCTGCTAACCTGACTTAACCAAACTGGACTGCTGGTATGTCTGTGAAGTATTTGCAAGTGGACTGAGCAGCAGCTAACCTGTGACCTAAAATGCTGATTTCCAGACAACACAGATGGGATTTGCTCAAAAGAACCTTTCTAAACAGGTCCACTTCCTCATATGCTTTCTTTTCCACTTTTCTGGTGGGCGCCAAGGGAAATTAAAGCATTTAAGAACCATCATTAAAAATAAGGTTTGGGGAAAAAATTAAAATTACATAAAAACCCTTCTCAGCTCTGCTCAGTGATTGTAAGTATGATGCTCATTCCTGGCTCAGGCTTTCAGGAACAGACTCAATCTCCACATGAAGGCTTCTGGCCTTGTATCTATACTTGCAGGGCCTCATGGAACACATCTGGTCATCCTCTGTGCTGCCTTTCCTCTTAGCCTCAGCCCTTCCTCAGACTCTGCTGTTTGCCACAATCAGCACAGACTGATGACAACACAGTTTTGTAGTCCAGTTTTGAAGTAGGGCTAAGGTGGCTTTTCATCCAGGGGCGAGCCTGAGGAGACCCTGCTTTTACGTCACAGAATGTCATGCTTGGTGAAATCCACTTGCTTACAGCTGTGTGACTAAAGGCCAAAGCTGGGCTGACTGCTGGCTATGGCCACCTGCAGGCTTCTCCAACCAGCTGCACACTCACTTCAGGTGTGAAAAGCATGCCTGGCACTACTTTCCAAGGTGGGATCTCAGATGATGTGATGGGAAAGGCTTCCTGCAGCACTGCCATCAAGACACAGTTGTCACCATAACTACAGAAGAGCTGATACACAAAAGACAGGAATACCACCACGCAGGACATAGCTCTACTAACAGGCCATCTTAGGGTCTGCCTATCACATTCACTTCATGCCTCTTCCCTCTACAGCATGGCATAAAGGAGGGGGCTTGACCACCAGAGTCCAGCTCGTGGAACATTCTAGACTGAATGAAGGAGGATCAGGGACACTCTGCCAGATGGGCAGCTCCAAATGGCAGGCTAAGACCTAACTAAACTGAGGAAGACACAGAAACATCCAGCCAAATGAGCATAAAAGTCTAAAAACATGACAGGTCAGCTCCTCAGAGTCAACCCTAACACAGCCAAAGTAAGACTGTAGCATCCATGTTCCCACAATACACCCCCTCTCTGTTCAACCAGCCTAATGTTGGGAGCACAGCCACCACAAAACTGTGCTGCAACCTAGACCCAAGACCTGCCTGTGCCAGCTTTCAGACTCAGCACATCATAGCCCTGCCACCTCCTGACTTCCCTGCATCCCACAGAGCCAAGTACCTGGAGGATGGAGAACAGACAGGAGCATCCCTCTGTAACTACTATGCTGGCTTTGGTAACCAGCATGGCACCTCATTGTAAAACTGAACTATTTTCCAGGTTCAGGACCCATGGAACAATACATATGAAAAGATTTCCATGTCAGCGAGAGGGTCAGTTGGGCAGACAGACCTGCAACTGCATGGTGGATAAATCAAGACAGAAAGAAAAGGACCAAGGCTTAGGAAGAGGGTGGACAGGTGGGTGGGATGAAGCATCTTCAAAGTACTATGTGATAAATAACCACATGGAAGCCCCTAGCAGTACCTAAATTTCATCATTCACTTTGTACAATAAAACTTGGAGCCTTGAGGGTCAGACCCTTCTATTACCCTGGCAGACCCAGATCCAGCCACATGAAACTCAGGATCACCAGAGATGCTGGGACACACATGCCATCCCCAAGATGCCAGCATCCAGGAGCATCCTCACATCATAGTTATTCTTGAGCAGCCTCAGGGTTTGTCATCAGCCTCTCAAAACCACCAACTAGTTGAGACACCAACAGAATGCTGATCATCCCTGCAGCAGTTGGTCAGCAAGCCAAAGGCCCTCTAAACACTGAGCTCCTGAAGTCTGGTTTCATAGTATATTTGGGAGTTTGCTATAAATGTCATTCCAAGGGCAGCATCTCTCATGGTCAACATCACAGCCAAAGGCCTAAGAGACACAGTGCCTAATTCTGAGAGAAAAGAAAGATCTAGTGCTGAAAACATCTACCTCTGAATGGGAGATAGATGGCTCATGGGCTGGGAAGGCACAGGACCTTCAAAATATTCATTTGTCCTTAAAACTTCAGGCCCCGCCAATGCTATTTAACTGGGGGGTGAGAAAGAGTCCAGCATTTTGCCACAAGAAAGACAAAACACACAGACCCTCTCCAGCGGCCATGAATAGGAAAGATGCTGGGGACATTTCAGAAGCAGATCTGATGGCCTACATTCAGGCTTTTCTTCTTGAGGTCAGGGCGAATCTCTTTACTTGGAAGTCTCTGCTTACAACGTAATTAACTGATCTCAGCTCAGCAATAAACCCAGAAGATCAATCTCAGCATGGGGGTCACAGAGACACCATCATCTGGTTACCAGGCTTCATTCACTTCTACTTTATTGCCCATGGTGGACACAGACACTTCCAAGTGGTAAACGTTCCACACTTGGTGCCCATCACAGCTCTGCCTCCTTGTCCCAGAACATCTCAGTGGTTGGAAGGAAGAGGCAGGGGCAGTGAAGAATCAATGCCAAGGGACAGTGACCTGGATCTCTGTGGAGTTCTAGTCTTACCCTCCCACCTTGCAGTAACTGAAACAGTTTGGCTTTCTCACAAGCCATGAAATGGGCTGCTGTGGGAGTGGAGATGTGCTAGGGGCCTTTCTTTCTAACAGCACTCCTTTGCAGCTGTGCTAAGTATGGCCTGGGGAAAGGGCTCACAGAACAACTATTAACATTCTGATGTAGGACAGAACATCCTCTGCAGTCACAAGCCAACTGCCCATCAGTATAAGGCTTCACGATGCGGGGTTGGGGGAGAGCAATCCTGTCCTGCAGGAGATTTATGTATGACAGACCAGAAGGCCACATGTCCCAGGATCCTTGGGGTGCACACATCCTGTAAGTGGGATGACAGACAGACCCCATGATGTTAATAGAATCCTCAAATTGTTCTGGAAGAGCACTGAAGAGGAGCTTGTGCTGGGAAAGAAAAAGAAGAGTCAGCAGGGACTACAGAAAGCAGGGAGGTGGAGGGTGAAGGCCCGAGGGACAGGGTCAGAGACAGGGACAGGGATAGGCTGTTCTTCCAGGGTACCATTCTAAAAGTAGAGATGGAGAAGATGGCTTGGTGTCCTGAAACCATGATCCCAAGACCACCATGTGGACTGAAGCAACCAGAGACTTGAAGCAAAAGCTGGTAGAAGAGCAAGACAGAAAAACAAAACAGAACAAAAACATTCAAGCTTTGGGGCTGCCTCCAGGCTCTCAGAATGAGGGAGACAAGAGAGCCCAGTGCTGGTTCACAGAGCCTCCAAATCAGGTCCTGAGAGCAGGGATGTCTGAAAGGGACGGAGGGACAGCAGTGGGTGACAAATGCCATCATTGTCTCCACAGATCATGACTGTATAAGCAGGAGAGCATGACACTATACCCAGAGTGATACCCATTTAGGAGGAAAACCAGGAAGCCCAAAGGGCCTGTGGGTAAATGGGCATAAAAGACACAACAACCAGGAAACAGGGAACACAATCCTCAGAGAAATATAAGCAAGCACTGAAGACTGGCTCTTCCTAGCCCTGGCCACTGTGGCATACTCCTGGGAAAACCCATTGGCTAAGGTTCACACGTGGCTTCCTCTGCCCAAGGGAACTTCCCTAGACTATCACATGGCCCTAGAGGGACCTCATTACACATGTGCTTTTCAATCAGCTTATCTGCATGTCTCAAATGAAACACCATTATCATTTCCAGTTTAGCATCAGCCATTCTGAGACCTAATGAGGCTACGCACTGGAGACGGGTTGCTGTGTGGCAAGAGGCGGTCACAGTGAGGACTGCCCAGGCCCGAGCCACACTGCTGATTTATTCTCTGCTCTCCAACTGCTTACCTTGTTGGGGTAATAAAAATATTTTCACTCAGCTGGTAATAAAATTGAATCTAGTTTACTAGCTGTAACTGAATCCTACCTTGAAAGAATAAGTCAATTTTAACCTTACAATGTAGTCACGACAGCTTTCAGAGAAATGCCATTAAAATCACATTTAACTGGAATTAAAAACCCAAGAAAGGGAAAATGTACAAGGAGATAAAGCCATTTAACAGGCAGAGGTAGAACTGCTGCTCAGTAATAAGTTCTAGTGTTTTCTTCCTTAAGGAAATGAGAGAAATATTGGTAAGAAATATTGACCACAGGCCCCTCCCCAGCTCACAGCAGCGGCCTCTTCTGTAACTAGTTACCCAGGAGCTACACTGAGTCAGTCACTATAAGGACCTTATGACTCTCTTGACTTCACACACAGGACAAACAAGAGGTGATGGGAACACTCCTCACTAGTCTATGGCACTAGCAGGAGATGGCAGGTGAGCTAACCTCCAGAACTGAGGCTGAAACTCCCTACCACTGGACAGGGAAGTGAAAGCCAAAGTGTTCAAGGTTAGTCTCCTTTTCTTCTGGAGCACTCAAACTAATCTCTAGAGCCCAGATCCCTATTTTAACCCAATGCCAACATCTTTCCTGACATTCACAGTCCATATAAACCTGCAGCTGAAAGTCAACCCATCCCTTAGACTTCTGCCAGTTGATGGGGTACTCACCTGCTTCTTTATGGTCAGTTTCTCCATCCTATCTCCATGCCAGCACCAAAGTGCACTGGTCCCTCATACTCCACACAGTTACAGGAAGCACTTTTTGTGAGACAGGCTGCCAATTATTCACAAAACTGAAGAGAGCTGCCCTGGTCTCTACGCTGCTGACTAAATGGGTGGGCTGTTTCTCAGGTAACCAGTAGACTCTACCCCTAGATATAGATGCAAACAAGGCTGTGAGGGCCTTAGAAAGGACTTCCAGCTAACTTTATAAGGGTGTCCTACTCCTTGGGGCACACCAAGTACCTTCCATAAAACTATACACGTCTGTCTGTATCTGGCCCCTTCTCCTAGGATGTGAATGAGAAGAGCAAAGAAAATAGCTCTCAAACTTCAGCCTCTCAGCATGTGATCCACACACTGAGGAAGGGCTCAGAACTTTACAAACTTCCCAACCAGTGTGGGATTTCATTTCCTTAATAGTTGTTCTATCAAAATTTTCTGAACACAAAGCTTCGAATACAGTTTCAGCCAGCACAATCTAAATTCTTCAGCACTTTTGTTATCTAAGATTGAGCAAACTTCTAAGTTATGTTCCAAAAGCAAGGGTGTGGGGCACCCCTGTCTTCGGGTCACATCATGGCTCTCTTGGAGAATCTGGTACTCAGCAAGTTCTTCCATGTCACTTCCCTAGGACATGAACCTGCCTCCTCCTAACAGTGAAATCATGATGACAGTTCCTCAAATGTAAGCACACATAACACACTCTGCACCACTATAGACACAGTATTAGTACTCTCCAAAGTCCCTGTGTGGAAAGCTGACTGTCCAATTTAACCTGCCTCATCCTGGGAGCCAGTTCTACATCACCTGGCCAATAGCTACAGCCAGAGCACAGACCTGTGTCCAGTATGCAGTCTGACCTAATAGGGTATTTGTATTTGGGAATGGAGCCCTTAAGCTAGATAAGGTCATGAGAGCTGAGCCTACAGACTTCAGTGACATAGTGATACAGCCCAGAGGCCAACATCTAGGGCCACTGCAAAAGCAATCCCATCCTCCTGAGGCTCTGAATGATGACAAATGTATCTACCAACACAGCACAGGGACCCTAGGCTAGCCGTACAAAGAATCACTAGTAAGACGAAAGAAGATCTCCACTAAGGAAGAGCAGTGGATGTCAGCCTCAGCATAGCAGCCCACACTGAAAAGTCAAAGGGACCCAGCTCTTATAGAGCTCAGTCAGCCTTGGCCACAGATGAGAACCTCTTGGAGAAGATGAGAAGCTGCTCCTAACAGACCAGGACACAGGTACTTGAAACCAGTACCAAGACATCTACAGGACAATGACAAGAACAGTAATGAATAGCTAATATATGGTCTACATATTTAAAGGGTACATGTGCATGTGTGTGTATGTGTATCACATGTACACAGTTGTGTATATGTATATGTGTATGTATGTGTACATTGGTGTATGTCACACAGGTATGTTTATGTATATTGTATATATAAACGTAAAAAATATATATGTATGCATATGTGTATATACAGATACATGTGTGCATGCAGGTATATGATATATATATGTGCAGGTATATGTACTTAGACTCATGTACAATTGAATGTTTCAGTGTGTGTATGTATATATGTATATACAAGCATAAATATATGTGAGTGCATATGTGTACTTATGTGTATACAAGTGTGTATAAATTTGTATATACAAATAGATATAAATGTATACCCAGGATAATGTATGTATATAAAGTATTCTTGTATATACATGTGCCTATACATGTATGTGCAGGTGTGGTATATATGTATATAGATGTATGTATATAAATAGTTACATATATTCATAGAAGTATATACATGTGTATACAGATTAAGTGTATACAGCTAGTATGTATTCATACAAATGTGTGAATGGACATGTATGCATGCGTACTCAGATGTGTGTGTGTGTTTTGTGCACATACACCCGTGTGCTTGTATGCTCTATGTACATGCACATGGTTTGTATATATCAATGTATGCAAGTGTATTAAGGCTGTATGTGTATAATTTCAAATACTCTGTTACATTTAAAGCCATAGTCCTCCCATTCTATGACGTGTCTAGAGAGAAAAGTGAGCCTATAGCTTAGACTGGGCTTAAATTACACTTTCCCCTCTGAGCTTGTCCTTGGAAGGATTCCAGATAAGATAAAGGAAGCCCAGGGAAGTCTGAGCTTCAGTGAGTGCTGAGTACTGTCCAGGCATGTTACATTAAAACCTGTCAGTGTTCACCTGAAGGTCAAAGGCCACTGGGCGCATTTTACTTACTGAATCTGGCACCCTAAACCCATAGCAGCCATGTGGGGTTGAGAGATTAGGTGGGAGATGAAGTTAGTGCTGTTTTACTAAGGAAAGAAAACCCAGGAAGGCTCAGCAACAGCATAAGTGGTCCAGCAACAGCTTCAATGCTACTGCAGTAGCATCTCCTCAACAACCTTTGCTCAGGCTCGCTCACCAGAGTTTCCCAAACCACCAGGCCCAGCAGTGTCTCTCTACTTTAGGCTACCTCCAAGAACCTAAGACAAAGCCAGGTAGACCAGGGCTCCAGAGAGAATAAAAAAGTGCTCAAATTCTTGCCTCTTCTCTACTCCCTGGAGGAACCCTACATTGTCCCTGTGCCTCCAGAAACAGGCTTCTTAAGAGATGGTACCAGTGTCTCCCTGAAGGGCTAACAACACTCTCAAGTCCATGACCTAGTTCTCTATAATCTAATCGCCTGACTGGGCAGGACCAGCATGTCTTTGAGCACTGCTGAAGCTGTATATAGTCAAGTGGTCTAACATCAAGCAAGCTCATATGTCACATATGTCAAAAGAAACATCAGACACTTCATTTATGCAGAAACACCTGTGCAGCTGCAGGCATGACATGAGAAGGCCTGGGACTCTGCAAAGGTGCTTTGGTTACAGTCTTTGGGATGCAAAGGCTAGAAGCCTGCTCACGTCTGGCAATTCTATTTTGGCAGCAATCTAGGCCATGTGATTTCTGATATAGTGGATGCTAATGACAACAAAATGTGCCAGGGGTCATTATGATTTGATGGGGAAATGTAAATTCTCACTTTCAAATATACACAAGCATTCCAGATGCAACGTGGGCAAAAATCGCATACCACACTCTTTGGACTGAGATTCCCCTAGGAGGCAGGAGTCTAACAAACACCTGTCACGGCAATAAGAAATCACTTACTGTGAGAGCAGGTGGCTACTACCTATAAAGAGGTGACTCTGACAGTGGACAGTGAACACACATGTTATCTTCTTTAGCCCACAAACTCCTAAATAAATGTAAATAATGAGAGAGGCAGGACAGGGCAGCACAGACAGCACTCCATTTCTGCTTTCTAAGGCACTGTGACATACAGCTACTTGAATATGGACAGAGCCAACTGTAAGACACATGTAGCTTTTAGTCCATAAGTCCCTTGGCCCTGAGCCCTATTCTTCCTGAATAAAAATGCCAAGCCCTTAACCTTTCCTGACTTCCAATGTTTGTAAAAAATATTCAATAGGACTAAAACTTACACGACTTTCTAAGTCTTTTCTGAGCTGGTGACTGTAGTGTCCATGAGCTGTGCTCAAAACTCTCCTCTCAGCTTAGGCTGTCCCCTGACATCACTGTAGCCAAATGCTGGCTGCCCAATAAAACGAGCTCTGTGTTGCAGTCTCTGGTGAACACACCAGGAACTCATACATGCTTCTCAAGCCCTTTCTCCTCCTACCTCAGGTACTAGCCAAGGACACTTCTGGCAGCTGCTACCATCAGCCTGAATCACAAAGTAAAGACCACAGGACAGAGCCCCCAGCCCACCACAAGAAAGGCTGTATAAGGACAAGCCCTGTTCTAAGTTACTAAAGTGCAGTCACTGTGATTTACAAGGCATAAGCCATACTCTAGCTTCTAACAGTGGTGTGGATTTCGACATTTAGCCACTTGGAATTTGGTCAACACCTACCCAGTGCAA
>NC_137962.1:32927380-33134880 GCF_963924665.1 Micromys minutus
CACTTAAACATGAAAGCATAATCTAAAATTGCCCGAGCACACACTATAATTTTTCTATAATATTGAAGATGTTCTTTCTGGACTTGGTAATTAATTGGATTCCATGGAGAAATTATTCTATCCTCCTTGATAGCAAATGATACACCCAGGCAGGGGAGGCAAGGCAAAGGACAGCCATCAGCAACCACCCTGCCGCCCAGATGAGAAGCTACAGCTGACCCAGGAGGGCGGCTGGCTGCCAAAAGCACTGTGTTTCCTTCCCCACTGAGTCCTGACTGGAGCACGAAATGGAAGGGCAAAACAGCACCTTCTCCTGCTAAGGATGCACTTAGCTGAGAGCTAGCCGACCCAGGTACCACCAGCCAGATAAGGGCAGGGTGGTGGTGTCTGGCAGGGCTGAGGAACAAGGCCGCCTCCCTAACCTCCCTCTAGCACTCTCCCTGCCTCAGGGCGGGGCTGCGCTGGACACTGACTTACCATCAATCCGGCTCACAAGCTCTTCCAGCATCTTCACTTTCATCTGGATCCCAGGTTGAGCAAAGGTATAGTTGTCCTAAGGGAAAAAAAATAACAACATATATTAAATGCACATAAAATAAAGCAACTTTGAGGCTTCAAATTCAGGTACCCAAAACCCACATAAAAGCCAAGCAGCTGTGGAGGCCACCTGTAATCTCAGCACTTGGGAGAGGGAGACAGGGCATCCCCAGATCAGGCTAGCTAACTAGACTAGCCACAACTGATGAGTTCTGGGTTCAACAAGAAACTATACCTCCAAATAAAGGGGAGTGTGACTGAGGAAGGCAAGCTACATTAACTCCTGACCCCCCACAAATACCACACATGGGTGGACATTAACTCCTGACCCCCACAAATACCACACATGGTTGGACATACATAAAGACATATCACACATGCACACCACCCCTCCAATAACCCAGATACTCCAAAGAGGAAAATGCAGTGAAAAAAAGTTTATAAGGTAAAACCATTTTATAAACAAACCAATTACACACTGCTAGGTTGCCTTACAAGAACCAGACACAAGGCCACACTCTGCACAGCATCAACAGAGCACAGCACCAACAGGTCTCTCCCAGCTGATGTCAGAGAATGCACACGGCTCCCAGGAACGCTTCATGGAACATTTCTATTTGTTAATGTTGGATATTTACATTTAAATTGAACAAACCATCACCCATGTGTCTGGCTCATTGAGCAGAACCACCGGCTGGAATGACCACCTCGCTGGGCACCTGGACAGCCAGCACCCGACCCACCAGGGAGCCAATGAGAAACGGCAAATGTGCTGACAGTGCAGCACTCAAGCACTAGGAATGCAGTCACTGCATGAGAAGTGACATGTGACTCATATGGATTGGAGGCAGGGGTGGGGGGGCAGATTTGGGGAGGGAGCTTTTGTGACAGAGACCTGAAACAGAAGCATAGCTAATACTTAGGAGCTATGTGACACCTACAGTGTGTGGTCTCTCTGGGCATAGGTCTCATCTGTGAGATGAGAATCAGCATCCCACCTTCTTGGACTGTTCCGAGCCTCAGACAGAACAGAAGCCAGCAGTAGAGGGAAAGGCTTTCAGATGCAACATGGGCAAAGCAAATGGCAGCCCTCAAACCTAAGAGAGCACTCAGAAGTAGCTTGGAGCACTGGCAAGAGGGCAGGGAAGGATGCTCATTCCCTCTCAGTCCACAGTGAGCGGGTTCTGCAGCTTCACAGATGGTGGGGCACCCAGTCCACCTGCACTCAAGGACAGCAAGTGTCTGCAGTCAGCAGGCAACAGAGCAGAGTTAGAAACATCAGCCCTTGATCCCCTTCAGAACATGGCAATAGCACTCAGGAAACCTCAGCATCTGATCCTGAAGGGAGAACCTTCCAGGAAGACAGAAAAGGATTAAGGACAAACACTGGCTAGCAGAAGTTCTCAATGCCAAGCTGCCACTGTGGCTCCGTACTAACAAAGCCTACAAGTTATACAGGTGTCTATCTGCAGCTGGAAGACCAAGGCATGCTGGAACATCTCTTCTAGACAAAACTGCATTGAGGGCCTCTAGACTTGCAGCTTACTTGTATGCAAGGGTTAGACAAAGAAGAGTTGTGCCTAGCAACCTCACCAGGGCCAGGCCAGGCCCTCCAGAGAGCTAGAGCAGCAGCAAAGACAGGATCTGGGAACATGGTAGGAACTACCCGGAGCCTTGGAATGACTTCCTACCCAGACTTGGAAGGCTGGATCTCTGACAGGCTTATGCACTCTCATGGAAATCAGCTCTCAGAAGGAGCAACTACTGGGCTTAAAACTTTAGGCCCCAGGGAGCTGTATTCATCCCAAAGAGCCAAGCATCCTGCTAGCTGAGATGGAGCAGAAGCCAGAATCTGGACTAACTAGGTTCTAACATACCTGACCTTAAAAGCCATAGAAAATTTGGTTCTAGCCTACAGCTCTTCAGAGACATTGTCTTCAGATCTGAGTTTGCCATGTATGACTTGAGAGACTTTACTGCTTCAGTTAGTGGGTTGCATGGAGGAATTTATGAACAGTCCCAATGGATAGAAATGAGAGATGACCTAAGGGTGGTTTTCAGCCTCTGGGTCAGAAAGGTCTTACTGACCACTTACTATGTTCTAGTCTGACAAACCTCACTGAGGTTGACAAGCCTCCCTGTACAACTGACTGGGGCTGTAATGGCTACCCCAATAACAGATGAAGAACTCAGGGGTGACACATCTCCTAATCTTCACCCACACCTGGAGTATGCTTTACATGGTGAGAGCTCCACCCCACCCAGGAGACTAATCACTGCTCTATGAGAGGACAGAGGCGCTGTGGGCTCTACTTCTTACCCAGCCCTAGCCTATCAGCACTGGCTGGAGACAGTGTGGATTTAGCCAGTTATTTGGCTTCCACACTAGAAAACATGTCAAGCCCACTATGCAGCAAGAATGACAGCTCTCCTTTGCTTCCATCTGCCACTGTTTTGTTTTATTTCTCAGTTTGTTCAAAGCTCAAAAAGGGAAGCTGATTTTTCACAATCCAAACACTGAGGCAAGAATGACATCATTCTATAAGAGGAAAAAAGAGAAAGAGGAAGGAGGTCCTATTTTGAAAAGACCTTCAAGGCTAATGAGAAGGCCTTGGCATTCCAAAGACAGGAGACAAAAAGAGCAGCATTCGGACTGGTCCAACACTGGATGGGAAAGAAAAGCCCACCTTTAATGGAGGTCAGGGAGGTCCAGCTGGGGACGGCCCTATGTCTATGTCTAGGTTGGCTCTATGGCTTGAAATCTGTCAAGTCCAGATTCCATAGAGCTCTGGTAGCAGCTCTAAAGTCTACACAGAGTGCTCCAAGATGGCAGCAACTAGAGCTGAGGGCTGCAAAGCTGGGATGCAAGAGATGGCACAGCCTGTTGTATATCCCGCTAACTGCCAGCCTACACTAACAAAGATAGACACACCAGGCCAGGGCTCATCTTTAGAGCCACCCTGTTGAATTAATTATCATTCAACAGACAGACAGACAGACAGACAGGCAGACACACACACACACACACACACACACACACACACAAAGAGCTGACATGGAAAATGCCACACTTAGAAATTACCTGTTGTGCCAAAACATGTAATTTGGGGGAATAAAACATATAGTCACAACACAATACAGAAGGGACACAGCACAGAAGGGAAGACCACAGTGGGTGCTGGCCCTGGGGTACAGTATAGGGCCTGTCTGGGAACACTGCTGTGAGGAAGTGAGACCTAGGCTGCATGAAAAAGGTTCTAAGTAAAACTGTAAGTTGAGAGCAGGGCACAGAGGGGCCCCAGGGTCCCTAGAGAGCATGACATATTCAGGAAAGGGGAAGTGTGGGGCAAGGCAAGAGATGGGAGGAGGCCATTCTGAAGGAGTTGCAAGCAGAAGGTGAGAAAGAGGCACAGCTACCCAATGACGTCAGCTAGGGAAAAGGGCAGCAGTCCACTGTCATGGCTACAAGATTTGAATTGGGGAAAGATCCTGATTGTGCCACGTAGAAATAACAGAGTGGGACCACAGATGGGGTGGGCTATCAGCTACAAGACAAGAACCATAATGGAGACAAAATGATGACAGAGCTTCCCACCATGGGCGCAGTCAACCCAAACTGTCCCAACTGCTTCCCACTGACCTGGTCTGACTGGGTTTTTGAACTTGAACGCAGGATTTTACATTTACTCCTATTAATGTGCTCACTTGATTGGTCCGGGCTGGTATTTCAGGCAGCTGAACTCATTCTGAATCGTGATTATGTCATCCATCACATTAGCTGTCCCTCCAAGCTTAGAAGCACTGGTTAAAGCGATACCCCGAATGTCTCCATTACAGCCTCTGAGAAGAGGCGGGAAGGACGAGGACAAGGACAGGCTTGTGGCAAGCCTCTCAGAATGCAGTCAGCACAGACCAGCCACTGAAAACGCATGGCACCTTGCCTAACTCCTTGTTTCCCATCTGCTAGCTCGACTTCCTCCTGCTTCTCACCTATGAAAGACAGGAAGCATGACCCATCACAAGGGCACAGGGTGAGCAACTGCACCTTATGGGACCTAACCACAGCACCTACCCGAGTACATTCCCAACCTCCCTGGTTCCCAGCCTGCTGATCACAGGACAGCCTCTAACACTGAGGTGTCTGAGACACAGCAGGGCAGGAGCCTCGTTCGCTAAGCCACTGTAGAAACATGCCCTAGGCTCATTTTCGGACACCAGGCAAGCAGCACGGCATGACAACACTGTGGGCAGGGTCCAGTGAGACAGTGCAGAGTGCTCAGAACAGCCACCACAGGATAGAGGGTGAAGTAACAGGATGGGCAAAGCCAGTCAGCAAAGGCCACCCTGCCAACCATGTGGCATTCTGGCAAGGACAAAACCATGGGGACCAGGTTTCGATGGAAGGCGAGGTGGGTGAACAGGTGGCACAGGCATATCTGCTAAAGACTAATGGACAGCACATGTTGTTAGGCATCTGCCAAGCCCAGAGTTTACAACATTAATTAAACTATGAGTTTCGGTTGGTCATGACTCATTGACATTACCCTGTCGGTCATGAGTGTGTTACATTAATGCAGGCGTTCTTCAGAACGGGGCAAGTGTGGCTGGTGGGGAGGGAGGAGATTACATGGGAATGCTCCAGGGTTATGTTTTACATGAAGCTGCTCTAAAACAGCCATTAAAAGGAAGTTTGGAAAGAAAGGGGAAAAAAAGATTTTATTACTAGATGCCAGGCAGTGGTGGCACACTCCTTTAATCCTGGCACTTGGGAAGAAGAAGCAGGTAGATCTGTGAGTTCAAGGCCAGCCTGGTTTACAAGGCAGCCAGAGCTATATAGTGGGACCCTGCCAGGGAGGGAGGGAGGGAAGGAGGGAAGGAGAGAAGGAAGGAAGGAAGGCAGGAAGGAAGGAAGGAAGGAAGGAAGGAAGGAAGGAAGGAAGGAAGGAAGGAAGGAAGGAAGAAAGGAAGGACAAAGGGAGGGAAGGAAAGAGGGAAGGAGGAAGAAAAAGAGAAAGGAAGGAAGGAGGGAGGGAGGGAGGGAGGGAGGAAGGGAGGAAGGGAGGGAGGGAGGGAGGAAGGGAGAAAGTAAAAGAAAAAAGGCAAGAAGATGAGCACATTAAATAACACAAGCACAGTCTAGAAAGAGGGGAGAAAAGAGGCCCTAATAAAGGAGATGCAAGTGTTTGGTGTCATCAGACAAGAAGGGCCTCAAGATGGGACCTTGACAAGAAGCAAGCAGAATCATAACAGGAGACCATCTGTGACATACCAATCTGCCAAAACAGCACAGTGGTCCTTGGATGCACAGCTAGCACTAAGAGTCAGGTTATATGGTGAAGTCTAGCAAAGCCAATGAAGAAGACACACCTACTACAGCTGGAAGTCTCAAAATCCTCAGCAGCCCAGGAAAGGCAGACTGGGGCAGCACATCCAGCCATGTGACCTGGCAATGACACAAACTTCACCCACAAAGAGGAGCACACCTTCTCTCTGCTTGGAGTGTGAACCTAGACTTAAGAACTTCAGAGAAGGGCAGCTCTCACCCCTCAACAAAGAAGCTTCTTTTCTCAGCAGACAGAAACAATTTCAAAAGGCTACAACCATCTAAAATGCCCAAAACAACTGACTGTGGTGAGCCCAGTCCCGACGATACATCTACAACACAACTCTACACCCAAGGCTCAGGAACACTGCTGAAGTGGATGTTCAAAGATTGTAAGAGCCAGAGGACCAGGAAAGACTTCTACAAGATCATGTCTTCTATATGACAGTGAAGCTACCCTTGTGGAATCCTAACATTATGGCTCCCTAAACAAGACCCAAATAGTGACAACAACAGGTGACTTGCCAATGTAGATGAGGGAAATCCTATATGGCCCCACCCATGTGAGTTAGCCTTCCCCAAATATCAGCACCCTGACTGGCTAACCAATCCCAAGTGATCAGCCCTAAAAACATATACATATAATACTAAATAAACTATACACACACACACACACACACCAATAATAATAATAAAGAAAGATTAAGAGCTCATAAATTTGAAAAGGGCTGATGGGGTAATATGTGAGGGGACAAAGGGAGAAGAGAGGAAAAATTATGTATATGGATGGATGGATGGATGGATGATGGATGATGGATGGATATTCATATATATGCAGCTACACACACACACACACACACACACACACACACACACACACACACACACACACACACACGGCTCCAGAAATCAAACAATCAATCAATAAATCGGCTGGTTCATTTCCAAAGGTCCCTGGAGCCAATTTGGAAGAGATGCAGGCAGAAATGAGCAGACATTGCAGAGCCTGCTGTACCTGCTGCCCTGGTTATCTCTCCTCCCAGATACTGCTGCTCTCTGTAAAGCAGCTCCTCAAACTAGAAGCATGAAATAGAAAATTTCTGACAAACTCTGGGGTGAATAAGGCTTTGGCACTCACTGGTGACCAAACTTTACGTTCACTCAGCCTGGATAAGCAGATGAACAGTCCACATCCTACCCTGACTGAAACCCTGACCCAAAGTACTATGAACACAAACAGCAAAGGAGAGCAATTTGATGTATAGAAAGAATGAACAATAATCTTTGTCAGCTATAAAACATGTTTTTATCCAGCTGTCATCATACAGTAAAAAAAAAATATCAAGAGCAATATACTATGTAAAGCAATATTGAAAACCTCCAGTTAAGCTGGGCAGTGGTGCACATGCCTTTAATCTCAGCAGTTGGGAGGAATATGCAGGCAGATCTCTGTGAGCTCAAAGGTGCCTGATCTACGAAGTAACTTCCAGGACAGTTAGTGCTGCTACACAGAGAAACACTATGGAGGAAGAGGGAAAGAAAAGGAAAGAAAGGAAAAGAAAAGAAAAGGAAAGAAAAAAGAAAAAGCAAGTCCCCAACCAAAAGTAAACTTAACATATGAACAACAACAAAAACCCACACAATGAAAACTATAAAATATTGATAAAGTTTAAATTTAAAAACTATACCATGTTCATGAACTCTATGTTACAAATATCAACTTTAAGAAAACACACCTAATAGCTTCACAACTGCCCCACTGAAAATCCTATCAGACTTGTTTTGCTTTTAAGAAAATAGCAGATTAACAATAAACTACTTACAAAGAACCAAACATCTTCAAGACAATTTCTTTAAGGAGCAAAGTTGAAGAAATACTTCAGTATTTACAAAAGGAAGGGTTGCATAATGAAGGCCCAGCAGTCCGGCAATAGACAAGAACCAAATCCAGAAACAGACCCTTAGGCAGTTAAAATTCAGAAGACATGCTGAAGCAATCTAATACAGAAGAGGAATAAAACTGTCCTCAACAAATGGCACTGTAGTCACTACACAATCTACACAGAAACAACCCCCACCTCCTCTCATAGCATATGCAAGAGCTAGGCTGCAGAGCCACAAGGAAATAATGAGGTGTGGTGGCTAGGGTTAGCTAACTTGACAGAATCTAGGATCATCTTCAAGATGGTCCTCTGGGCACCTGTGAGGACTATCTAAGGGAAGGTTGGCCTCTCACAATGTCTATGAGGTACTAATGATGCTGATCTGTGAGGGCCCGCCTTAACTACGGGCGAACCCAAACCCTGGGCAGGGGATCTTATCTATATATAACAGGCAAAGCAAGCTGAGTGTGAATGAATGCACTGTCACTCTCTGCTTTCTAACTGTGAATGTAAGGTGACCTGCCAACTCATGTTCCTGCAGCTAGGATGTCCCCACTGTGATTGACTGTGAACCAGAATAAGCCCTTCCTCCTTCATGTTGCTTTCACTGAGACATTTTCTCACAGCAATTGGAAAAGAAACTACTACTTCTAGGGCCTCTAGAAAAGAAACATAAGGCATCCTGTGAGTTTTAGTCATGGCACAGAAAATGATACACACCCTGAAATTATTCTATCAAAACTAAGAGATTTCTGTTCATTAGAAGGCACTGTCTGAAAAATAAGCCGAGATGCCATGGTGGGGAGAAAGTGTCTCCAGATATATGTCATGACAAAGGATTATGATGAATAAGTATAACGTGGAAGAAAGCATTCCATGTTAGATGGGCAGGAAACATGCACAGCTGGTGAGTACCCCACATGGTACTCTGTGAACCTAGTGTGGTATGCTCAGTTTTGTGTGGAAAGGTTTGGCTTTTTCTTTAAAAAAAAAAAAAAAAAAAAAAAAAAAAAAAAAACAAACCTGACCTTCCTTCCACACTGAGACCCAGTCACTCCTAGTCAGGATTCAAGAGAAGTGGGAATGTTAGTAAGAAGGCATGTGCTGAGCATTCACAGGAACTTCAGAGGAGCCAGCATGGAGACACCCTGGCTTCTCTCAGCAGGAGGTCAGCTGACTGACATATTCAGGCAATGGAGAGCTTGGTGATTTAAAAGGATACCCCTTTTGTTTAAGCAAGAATGTGGATGTTTTATCTTTTTCAACACCATTTTAAATTATTGTTCTTTTATTTCATTTGTAACTTATTTACAGTTCATTCTTAATGAATCTTAATAGCCCAGTTACAGAATGATTTTGTCACTTTAATACACCTTAATTTTATTGACCAAGACTCTAAAATCACACTTCTGACTCTTCAAGACACAGATCCAGCATCCGCAGGTATCCGAGTGAGGTCCAAGTGAGGTCCATGTTCCCGTCTATAAGCTGCATGTGCTCCGCCCACTCACTCCCCAGTCAGTAGGATTTCCTCTAGGCTTTTCTTCTCACTGTCCACAAAGGCCAGGGCAGAGTCCCGTGTCTAAGCACAGTGGTCCTCCCTTGCTCTCCTTCCTTTGAACCGAGTAAGCAGGAGTTAGCCCCTGGGACACAGTCTGAAGTCCCAGCCATCTGAGCTCATTCCCGAGGGTCACCACAGCTCTACTTGAAGGTCACCTCCTGTGTCAGGTCAATGCCCACTCCAGGCACCAGCCTTCTCTGGTGGCCTTCTCACTGGCAAGTTCCAGGAAAATGGAGCCACTTTCCCTCCCATTCCTATTCTGCCAGGGCCACCAACCAGTTCTCAGATTGAATAATTCTTCCCCAAGGAAAAGGAAATGTAAATGACTAATTATAAAAGGCAACGGTTCTTTTCTCCTCAAAGAAGCTGTCCTGCTAAGTAATGAGTCTAAGAGTAATAGTGTGACTTCAGGGTAGGCAAGCACGGAGCCGTAATTCAGCAGTAATGGCCAGCCGACAAGCCCAGGCCTGAGTGCTGTTAGGGAAATGAACAGACTGGCTAGAACGCAAGAATAATCCCCGAGGAGCCAGAGAAGGGCACTGGCAGCCCGGAACTCCTAACTACCCAGACCTTGGACTCCATGACAGCAAAGGGCTGAGACTCCACAGGGGTCAATCCCCGGCCTGTACCCCCAGAGCACTAATATTCAAAGCAGCTTCATCAGGCCTAAAGCCAGCTACCTGTCTTCATGCAATCCTTTGTTAAGAACTATCCAACCAGCAGAATCTGTTCGTACATATTCCCACAGTCTGCACCAGAAGTCATCCCCCAGAGGAAGCAATAAATACCAAAAGCAGCTTTAACAGTTAACCTGTGTGTCAGAAACAGAGCTGAGGCAGGAGGATCACAAGACCAAGGTTAGCATGGGCTATACAGAAAGACCTGTTTGAAAAGAAAAGTAGAAAACTGTAGAACAAATGAAAAAACTAGGCCAAGCATGTTCTTTTTAAACTCTACACCTCTTGCTGGCCTGTAAGTGTACTTGGGGTCAGAAAGAACTGTCCCTACATAGGCTTCAAACACCTGTCTACTGCACCAGCCAGCAGGAGACCTGAAAGGCCTCACTTCACATCCTAGATGGCCACAGAGAGTCAAGCCACAGAAACTCATGTGCAGTTGACTGCAAACTGGGCCTGTGTGACCAAGAGAACAAGGCACCCAGAAGATACTCAGAGATGCCTGAAGACCAGGGGAAGGAAGGGAACAACACAAGAACAATGCTGTTTCTCCACCTTAAACTTGCTGGAATTTCACGGGGGACCTACTGTCTGCACTAGGGAAGAAACCCAGGAACTCTGTCCCATCACTGATGACTGCATCAAGCTTTAAAAGCTGGGTCAGAGGAGGCATGAGACTAGATGGCAGCTACTGGGTCTGAATACCAGAGCTAGCAAGTGCTTCACCACCAAGCACTTTCCTTTCAACCTCATTGCACCAGAGTCACAGGCAGAGTCTCCTGGGTGCAAGTGTCTGCTGACTGCAAGCTCAAACTCTTTCCACAGTGCTCCTCCAGGGTTGGGGCTAAGATCACACCAGGCACTGAGATCTACTGCCTCAACACAAAGGTGTAGCCCAAGCTGGCCTCAAACTCATGACTCTCCGGGTCCCTGCCTCATCAGCATTTCCTACTAGGACGGGCCACACCAACCTGAACAATATGGGGGGAGGGGTCCACACAGAGGGCCTGAACACGGTTACTCTAAGGCTGTGGAGCACTCCTCAGGCTGTGAGCCATACAGTCCCTCAGCAGCTCCTAGGGTGGCCATTCTCACATACATCCCATGTGAACTACAAGACTAAGTTTGCTCTCTGGCTACCTCAGGACTCAAGGTGTCCCCTGGACAAACCTAAGACTGTGCAATACAAATGTTCCTCATCTTAGAAACCCTTCGAGATTTTCTAGCTCACATTAATTAGGCACAGCAATGGGTTTGGTCATATATTCATACACCTCATTATCCCACCCTCCCACTTCTTACATGCCCTTCTTCCTTATACTTTCATGGTTTGGGGTTTTGTTTATTTTGAGACAAATTCTCACTAGATAGCCTGGCTGGCCTGGAACTTACTATGTAGCTGGACTCTCACTAGATAGCCAGGCTGGACTTGAACTCTGCTTTCTAAGTGCAGATATTAAAAGTGTTATGTCACCATGTCCAACTTCCATGTTCTCTTTTTTATTTTAATATGGGTGTTACCCACAAGGGCCAAAGAAAGGTCATGGGATCCCCTAGAGCTGGAGTTACAGGTGGCTGTGAACTACCTGAGTGATCATCTGGAAAGTCTTTAATCAGGGAGCCATAGCTCTAACCCCACATGAGTTCTTATCCTTCTGCCCTGACTCCTGAGTGCCAGCTGAGCAGTAGCCAGACTAAAAGGGCCAAAATTTTGATATGCCACAATCTAGCTGGGAGGTACCAAGGCTAGGACGTGCTAGGACAATGGCATTAATGGCTGCACTTCCCCCACCCTTTCTTTCCTTCTGGGGCATTGTGTTTGTCTTGACTACCTCCCACAGTGTACAGCTGGTTCTTGGTTTTCAATCCAGTCTACTTCAGCAGTGTTTTTTCTTCACAGGGTCAAGCATATCTTCCTGCTTTCTCCAGCCTCTGCTGATTCCGGGACTGTTTGTCACCTAACTCCAGTTCCAGCTCCTGTCACCACCTACCCTCTCTCTGCACATCCCTCAAGTCTCTGTTCTACACCTCCCACCTCACATCTACTCGCCAACCCCACCCCTGCCTCTCTCTCTCTCAGATCCATTTTCATTCATTGACTCTAAGCAACAAAGGGTCAATATGCCAAGGCTAAAGTGAGTGTGGTGCTCACGTTGTAATAAAGCAAAAGCCCAAACTTCTCAGCCATCATCTTCCCACTGTCATCTTCCCTCCAGCCATTCCCTCTGTCTTAGTTTGCTCTGCCTCTCATCTCCTCAGAACCTCTGCTGTGTCTACTGGGTTGCAGAATGTAATGACTGAAATTCTAGCTGCCAGAAGTTACAGTTAGTTTGATCAACATCTTCAGAGTTGTATTCTTGGTTGCAAACTGTGCCTCCGCCCTTCACATTTTTAATTTAACATTTTATTTAAACCTAGGCATACCATACCCCTTTTGGTCAATGTACTAGGGCGCCCATCCCTGCCAACAGTGATACTGGAGCTTCCTACCACACAAGCTCACTACTTGCTCTCTTGCTGGGAGCATTTCCTAAGGCCCTGGTGTACAGAGAAAAATAGAGTTCTTACTCTAAAACCAGGAGCATGCTTGGCAAGGCCAGTAATGGCTTGGGGATAGAGTCTTGGGGGACCTGCAACTTCAGATCCTGAAACTCAGCTCTTATCCCCTAAAAGACTGTAGTTGTCAGTCCCAAGGTTGCTGTGTACTTAGTCTATAAAGAACTTGAGATATCCTGTGTTCTCCTTGTGCAACATTGCTTGATTAGCTTCCTGCTGACTTCAGACCATTGTATGATAGCTTCCTACTGATTCAGTCCCATTTCCCCCTGCAAAGAGTGTATAGGATGTTGTGCTTCATAGCAAGCATGCTTGGAATGAGCCATCACCCCGTGTAAGATCATCTGATCACAAACTTTCCTAGCTTTATTTTCTCATTCCCTGCTCCTCTCTGCCAGGACTCTGGTCCAGATCCTGTACTTTCTCTGGGGCTTCTTAGTGATACTGCCATGTGCCTGGATTAGGAAAACATGAGTCTCATTCAGAAGCCTTCAATGACCAGCCAGCCAACTCTTGGGGTCTCTGAGACCCCTTCAAGTTGTCTGTTAGAACAAAGCTGCTTTTACAAAAATACAGGGACACAAAAGACCTTCTTCGCTGTGCTGACATTTGTACTGAAACACACATCACAGTGAGTAGACACCAGCATATGAGCAAGAACCTAGGCAGTACCACCAAGCCTTGCTTGTGGCCAGTGAATTCCTAAAGCTCTGTGAATTCAATCAAAAGTCAGCCTCACTGAAGAGCACCCATCCTGAAGTAGGAATCTAACTGCTACAATAAAATTAAAGCTAACTGGGTGGTGGTTGCTCGCACTTTTAATGTGAGCACATAAGAGGCAGACAGACGACTCTATCAGTTCAAGGCTGTACTGGTCTACAGAGAGTTCCAGGACAACCAAGGCTACACAGAAAGACCTTGTCTCAAAAAAGACTTTTTAAATTAATTAATTAAGTGTAATTTTCCTACTGAAAGTACTCAAGCTCTGTCTGGAAGAAGCACCTCTTCCAACATTTTGAGGCAGGATGGAGAGCAAAAAATGCCTTGTATACAGAGACAGTTAAGCTGTCTCCAGAAAAGCTCCACGCAGCTACTATAGCTGTGAACTAAACAGGACACCCTCTTCACTTTCACAGACAATGCAAATATGGGACCTTACCAGATATTTCCCCCAAAATGAACAGTTCCTCTATGACTTCAGATAACAGATAGCGGCTATTACCAATAGTAACATTTGAACTTCCAAGGAAAGAATTTGAGTGTTAGAAGATTATGGCTCACTACTCTGAGGAAGAAACAGTGCGAAGGAATGTGACTGCTGACTGTTTAATGACATGGTGAGCCTGTGCATGGAAACACATGGGCCTGAGCAGCTCTGCTCTGCACACCCTGCCACCCAGATCTCCCAGGGCGGGGCCAGCTCTTCTCTTACATCACACTTCCAGGGCAGGAAAACCTAAGCCACAGTACATCTGTAGACTCTCCTCAAATGTACTGGCTGGCTATTAGCAGGCCAGCACACTTCCTTTCTGGAGGACTGTCCTTGCTGCTGACAAGCCACCAAAGCAAGTCACATGTGTTCTGCACATGGTCCTTGCCAGGCAGCTGCAGTGACAACAGTTTTCCCAAAATCTGCTCTCCTCCTGGGCCAGCATTCCTGGCCAGTTCTCTCTGTTCATGCCTATTGCTCTCCTGTCTCTCACCTAGCCCCACTGGACTTCAGGTCTGGACTACAAGAGCAGTGCTGATCAGATCTACCACAGTGACCCTCAGCATCTGCACAGGCATGCTCACCATACTCTGAAGGAATTAACAGCTAGCAGATCAATTATAATAACTTAGTGGGCACAGAATCTCCAACTGAGGCCCACATTGAAACAAACATAGCTGCAGCTGCCCAGAGTGTCCAAAACAAAAACAAGACAGATGTGGTTTATATCCTTCAGAACTAAGGTTCTTAACCTGTGCTCCTAAACCTCTTTGTCAAACCTCTATCTCCAAAACTATTTACATTAATGATTTATAGCAAAATCACAGTTATGAAATAGCAAGAAAAATAATTTTGTAGTTGGGGATCAATACAACATGGGAAGTATATTAAAGGGTCACAGCATTAGGAAGTTGAGAACCACTGCTTTAGAACCTGCCTGCAAAACAACTTATTCTATCTACTTCCGCAAAGTAGAAGCCACAGGAGCTATGGAGGTCCAAATGTGGGCTCCTTCATAGGCTGTGTAACCTGGGACAGTGGCCTTTCTCTCTGAGTATCCACCTGGTGTACAGGTAGGGCCTTGGATCTATATTATACAAGGCATACTGCCCACATGCAGAAGATATACCTAACTCCCATTTTCATCCCTGAGGGCACTGCCTACTAGCCACAAAGCTGGTGACCCTAGTTTGGTCCATAGTTTGGAATCATGACTCCATGGAAGCCCCTCAGGAAGTGGTATAGATGGCCAACACACTTTGACAAGTCAACCTAGCCTTATAGAAGAACTAGAGACACAGGTAAAGACCAGAGAGGAGAATCAGCATTCAACAAAACAAGACTATTTTCTGAGGGTTTTCAACCTAGACCATGCCACAAGGAAATGGATATTCAGGGAAGAACACTCCAACAGAACAAAAATAAAAGAGAGGTGTGAACAGGAGTAGAGAATGGGCTAGGAAACAAGCCACCACTGGTAAAGGATAGGGCCATGCAGGCCCTTGGGGGAATAGGCTGCTGGTCACTCAAGCCTGTATTTTAACCACGCTCATGCCCTCACAGGCTAAACTCAAACAAAATTGGCTCTTGCATGGAAGAGCCCTGAAATCTCTAGGCTCTTGGGGTTTCCTGAGCCACAAGAATCCAGCCAAGCTCCCAAATCCCAAATGGTGGGACTGAGGGCCTTCAACTTGGGCTCACAGGAGGCTCCCGTGAAATCAATCCTTGTCATGTGAGGGAAAGACGGATAGTTCCCACTGAGCTGTGAGCGCGCTATAAACATAGGTACCAGAGAACTGTGGTGCCTTCTGCTTGTCAGCCCTGTCAATAAACCACTTTGCCAGACAACAAAGCTCAGGTGAAAAATGAAAGGCCAACATTGATTCTGTTGTATAGCGATCTTATTTACAAACAGAAGCCAGATAATCTTGTATTGAAATGGCACAAGTCCCATCATTCACAATCAAAGAAGCGACAATGATAATTTATAAACTTTTATATTACAGTTCAATCCCTTCCCTAACAGGGGAAGGCCTAAAGGTCCTGAAGAAGAAATAAATATGAAACAATTAAGAAGGAGGGACGTGATAAATTGATGCTTAGGCCCAAACAAGTCTCTAGTGGGCACATTTGTCTTTACAAGAAACTAAACAAGTCAAGGGCCATCTGCATCAAGAGCAGAGAAGAGGTTTCTGCTCCTCGTTTACACAGGAGATACTAATTTCTCCCTGTTAGCCTCAGGTATGAAAAGCAATGCAAACCCAAGTCTCCTTAACATACCACTTTGCTGATCCACTCAGATTAAGCCTCAGGGTCTAAGCCATACAGTTTCTGAAGCATTGCTTGACCTTCAGGTCCAATAGCTGAGTTGAGACGCCTACTTAGAAAGTGTCCCAGCTGGTTTCCTGATGCCCTGAGGGCTAAGACTCTCCCTTGGCTGGCAAGACACAGGTCATGGCTTTTTTCTGTCCATGGCTCCTGCCAAGTGGCTCCCAGAAAAAACCTTGGAAATCCCTCCCCCTCCTCTGTTGGTAAAACTCCCTGTGCTCCTTCAGCATCTCTTTCAGCCACACTTGATCCCGGGAGCCTGCACTTGCCACCTCCATGCTCAGTAAGACACATCTGTGCCCCAGTCCAGAGTGTGGTCCTCCAGGCTCCCTCTCAAGAGTAGAACACAAAGCCAGGTACGAAGCAGGTGCTCAGAAAAGGTATTCTGGGCCAAAACAAACCAAAAATGTTCCGCAGGGCATTTAAGGGCTGATTTGCCTACTTCAGCCACTGCCAAACAAGATATCCAGCTGCTGTGCCCATTCTTAAGTCACAAGCTAATGAGATATATCCTAGACACTGTTCAGGTTTCAACACATACAAATACTGTTTACATAAAACCAAGATATTATGGAGCTTTTCTGTGAACATCACAGCCCCTAACCCTAACTTCCATATGGAGATCAACAATGTCCCCATCATGATGACCAGTTCCTCAGGACTATAAAAGCTAGTCTCCTCATGAATCAGGCGGTGGGAGTGATGCCTGCATACAGGGCCATGCTACCAAAGCCACAGAGCTACAGGCTCCTCACAGGCCTAGAAGGTATAGTCAAGGGATACTGCCTTTAAGAAATAGGTGCCCAGCAGTTTGCCAAGGACTCCAGAACCAGTACCCACAGTGTTGCTAAAGGCTAGAGAACACAGGCAGAAGCAATGGGGCAGAGATCAAGTATGGGGCTCAAACTCCACACACCAAGTATTAGAATACTTACCAAGATACAATGACTATTCCCAGAACCAAGAGCATGTATGACCTATCATGTGCCTTGTAACCCTGAGTATGTGCTGCTCCAGACAGAGAAAGGCTGCCTGCTTTTTCACATAGATAGCTTCAACTCAGAAGCCAGCTAGTAGAATGTAGTCCAGTGAGCTTCCCAGTGGGCTGCAGCATTGTTGTCTAGAGCCTCCCGAGCCTCCCAAGGTGCAGGCTCACCTGAATGCCATCCAGCAGCTTGCTCATGCACCAGTAGGTGTCAGCCTCAATGTTGCGAAGCACCTCTGCAGGCACACTGGAGACATCAACCTTGTCCACGTCCTCCTGGTCTGTGCAGAACCAAGTATGGAAGATACAAGAAGCAATCAAACATGTGAAATAAACAAACAGGGAACCCGGCCATGCGCATGCATGCCAGCCTCCCTCTACCACATTTTGATTAGGCTGAATAAATGGCTCATGAGACCCACACCTCATCACTTAATGGTTCTCAACTTTAATACCTAATTAGTTGCAGTTAATTAATATTCTGAATCTATTCTGATCAATTAGCATAATTAATATATTATAAATTATTACTTCTCAGACAGTTCATATTCTAGAAAGAGAAAACCTACCATACATTGCTAAACACTAACAGAACTGAAGGTTCCACCATCAGAGTTTTTGAAAATCTGTTTCTAATAATTTTACATATTCATTTGGTAGTAATTCCTCTGGAATATGGTTTCTGAAGTAGAGCATTCTAAACTGTTCTGGGTAAATATTTCTGCTACTATCTAATGCCCCAGAAGGCAGAAGCACAGATGAGCTTCAGAGAAGACAGTGGTGTTCAAAATAGTTTCCTTCTGAAAGTAGAGAAAACAGATGCCTAATTGAAATGGTTCATCAGATATTTGAGCAAACTCATCTTGGACCCCGAGAAGGACTATTACCTGGGAAAATGCTCATACACAGTTTAGAAATTGACCACTCATTTTATCATTTTCTTATTTTCATTTTATTTGTAAACACATGTGCATCTTTATAAAGAAAATGTTCTTTAAGAAGAAAACATTTTAGCCCACAGCCATTTTGAAAGTCTAGGCCAAGCCTAGCAATGTTAACAATACTGCTAACAATTATCAAGAGCTTATCATTTTCTGGACACGCCCACTCAGGTGACCTGCCACAACTCTGTTCCCATGGTCAGCCTCTCTAACACCCTATGGCATGCACAGAAACAACAACAGAGCAGAAATAAACAGCCTAGGATTGAGGAATCCCACAAAGGACTTGGGACCTGAGTCAGGCCTTTAGCCACCCAACCATTCCTAGCCATCACCCCTTCCTAACTGCTCCCCACAAAGGGCCTGGGCCAAGGCCCACCAGCTTTCTAACCATCCTCAGTGATAACTTCCTCTCCAGCACTTGCATGGCTCCTGGCACATGTCAAGATGAACACACTGCCCTCCTAGTTCTTTGTGTATAACAGAGACCAGGAAGGTAATGAGAAAGAGCTGTCACATCAAAGTTCCTGGGTATAAGCTGAGGGGCAGGCAGGCTCTTTGTGCTGACCTACAGAGTCTGGAGATGGTGACAAGCTACACACAACCAGTAGGGCCCAGCCCTTTGGCCCCAGCTCACTCCTTACCTACAGTGATACTGGGTCTGCAAGAAATGGTGCTAGTGCCCCAGTTCTCTCCATGGCACTGTGTAGGTTTGGGGTTTTCTTTTTAAAATGTGACATAATTCACACTATAAAATCTACTCTTTAATGAGTAAAAGCAGGACCTTTGCCATACCTACATACTGCAAGCACATGTGCAAGTCTATGTAAAGAGCTTGTGAGATTACTACCATGAACTTCAAGGTATTTTCCTTACCCCAGTTAGAATCCCTCTACCCCTTTGGGAGTCACCCCTTCCTACCCTCTTCCCAGTTCCTGGCAGTATCCATCAACTCCTGTCTACATCCGTGCCTATTCTGGAGGCCTCATAGGGAGGAGCCCACTCCTTGTGGCCTTCAGGGTGTGTGTGTACTGAAGACTGAGCAGGACTTGTTTTCTATAAGCTGGCAAATAGTGGATTGTATAGATTATGGGGTGAAAGACATAGCAGGTGCTAGACTGATACTTTTTATAGGACTATAGACCAAGTCCTGGGCAGAAAGCTAGACAGGATAGACAGTCACCCCAAGAGGCTAACTTATTAAATGAAAACATATGTCCAGAGACCAGAACAGCCAGGTACCAGAAAACCAGAGCTGCAGTCAGAGACTAAGACCCTGTGTGAAGGATGCTTTTGCTCATGTCACACTGGACCCAAAGAATCCACAACCCTAAGAGACACAATTGGTCATCAACTTTCCCCCTTCCCTTGAATACAGGCCAGACTGACGGGCATGGCTGTGGTACCTCATCTGACTCTCCTGAGTTGTCTTGTGACAGTCATACACCCCTGTAGCTTTGTCCCTTACTGACCTGCAGGGATGCAAGAATGCTTTCCTCATAGTCAGTCCTCTGGGGCCCACTCCTTAAAATGTCTGATCTTGGAAAGCCAACATTTGATCTGAACACACCCTTTAGTGAATACATTCAGTTACTTGTGAGAAAGGTGTTCTCTCCCTGGTCCCTTGGGCTACAGATGCTCTGAGGTGACAGATGCAATAGGGAAAGCACCATAGCCTGCCTCACATCCAGTCCCGACCAGTGTCCCTTTCCCAGTGAATTGAATGGGAAAAAAAAAATGAATCAAGAATGCATATGTGGGTATGAATTGTCTCCTCCTGCTCCCTGGGAAAAACTCTTCAGCAGAATTGATTCCCATCCTGTGAGCCTCGGAGCAAGTATGATTTTATTTTCCAGTCTCAAGGCATTGAATCAACAACCACATTCAGAGGACATCTTTTGAGATGTTTTCCATTGACATACCCTTTTCAAGGGCTTTCCAAGCACAGAGGCATTTCCTCAGGCATAATCAAATGTAAACACCAAGAAGGGACCTCTTGGACCTCCGGTTCACAGAAGCAGCCGGGCTAGCACAGCCTGGGCCTACATAAAACAGGCACTATGTGGGGCAGGCAGAAGCCTCAATATTTCTTAGTCTGTTTAGCCAGCCTATTATTTTATCCAAGGAAATGTCAGCAGCCTATTCTGGGTGTCATTTCTCACAGCAGGTCATTTGTTACTCTTCAGTGTAACGAAGTAATGGCATTTAACTCCAAAGAAGCCCTGTGCCAAATTTATCTTCTAAACGCCAAGAGGATTGTGCTTACCCTTACTGTTAGGGAATAAATACCCTAGCCCTTACAGCAGCCATATGTACTGTGGATAGGCAAGAATGGAGACCTAGGGCACATCCAGGCTGTGGGTACAGATTTGGAACCCAGTGCAGACTGCCAAGACCACTCAGAAAGGTCACCCCCAAAGAGAACAGGATACTGACCATCCCAGGAGACATGGCCTGGGCAGCACCATAGGCAAGAGCAGGTGACATGACTCCCCCTCCTGTCTACTAGAATTGATAAAGAACCAATCAGAAGACAAGGAAAGGGGTGGGGAGTCCTCTCAGGCAAGACCATCAAACTCCAAATGATACATTCTCCAGAGTGTATATGTATCAGAAAGATATGTCTGCCTAGCGAAGAAGGGCAAAAGGTCAAGCTGGAGGGAACTGGAGAGGGGGCAACAGGCAAGCCCCGTGGGTGGGGGCTGAATAAACTATGGATGGAATGCCATAGCTAGGGAGCTTGCACTGGTGTGGAAGGGTCTAGCTCCACAACCAGTACATGTCCCAGCTGACACTATCCTACCAAGAGGAGAGGTCACCATCATGTCAGTGGGGGAGGGGGGATGCTTCAGCTAAGATGATAAGAAAGACAATGTCAACATTGAGGAATCCCAAGCAAGCCTAGAATCCTGACGAAGAAACATATTTCAGAAGGAAAAGCTACCAACACAGAGGTAAAGACAGGAGAGAAAGGCTGACCTGGACAGTAGCCAGCTGTAGGGCAGGGCCTACGTGAAAATGTTCTAGTCAACTCAGGGCCAGCTCGGTGCCAAGACTATCCCTGAGGGTTCAGTGAGCACTGTTTCCTCCACGTGCTGTCTAGGAGCAAGTGGCAACTGTGGTGGAAGGTAGATGATGCACAGTGTGTCCCTGGACTCTGAGAAGGAAGTCATAGCCAGCCTTAGCTCAGGACTCTACCCAGGGACCATGATTAGGGCTGAGTACTTCAGAAACTCTCCAAGCAACTTTTGAACAAATTATTAAGTCTTTTTCATCTGAAACACGACAGGAGTCTAGCTCCTGTTCTTCCCTTCAAATATAAACTAGACTGGAAACAGGTGTGCAGTCACTGCTTGGGAGTGTACCACCCCTCTAACCCCAAAATCTCAACACCTTTCTCCATTCAGGACCCGAACCCTGAGCCTTGTTACCTCGGAAACAAAGGACACTCAGTGCAGCCAGAATGTTAACTGGGGTTCACAAAGTACTTCAGGGAACCTGGAGGAAGCAGAAGTGTCTCCTGCAGCCAGGCACAAGCTCTGCAGTCCCAAGAGGATCCCAAGGGAACACTAAGTCACAGAATGAAGCACAGACATAAGATTTGAGGCCATCTGACTTCTTAGACCATGGAAAGGTTGAGGGGATGAGCTAAATGAGCAGCTCTGAAAAATGCTTGCTATGTTACTAGGTACAAAGTCAATCTGAAAAATCACATCATGTGGTCAACAATTCTATTTGCACTGCAGGTATCACCAGGAGGCCCACGGCTCACGAGGATACAGGGAGCTGGGCCACTCTTGCTTCTCTGCAAAAGGGTCCGAGTACAATGGAAGAAAGAGTCTCACAGAGAACAGGAGAGATGCTGCTACGAGAGCCATCTCAACAGCTCAGCTCTCCCCAGGGCTGCTGAGGACAGCATGACTGGGACACGTGCAAGCCCTGTCGTCAGAACCAGGTGAAGCATGCTACGGGCGTTCAGTGCACAGGGTTGGTGCTAAAAGGACGGGACAGCATGAGGAAAAGTCCTAACCATCCCAAAAGTCTTCCCTGATGTGAGTGTAGACAGAAAGGTGCAGGGGACGGGAAGCAGGTGGTAAGAGGTGGGTGGACAGATAGTAGAAACAGTCTAAGTGACTTAGACAGGAGGCAGGCACGGGTATTTAATTGTGGCTTTGCAATATAAAAATGCTATGTTAGAGAAGCGAAGAATGAAATTTCTGCCCATCTTTCCACACCCAGAAACAAAGAGGAGCAGGAGGTGAGACAGGCTCAAAATGAAGAACAGTGCAGTGACAAGGGCTGCCTACCGAGGACATCTGCCACCTGCTAACCACTGAGTCTTTTTTCTGAATTTGTGCTGGAGCCTGTTTGCATACACTCAACCCACTTAGTGGAAGAGCACCTATTAGGGCACAGTGGCAACCTACAGGGAAGTGATGCACTCAGGACAAGGTCTAGGAAATTTCAGCTCCTAATATGAATCCTGGGCATTCCCTCCACCTTTCACCTGCCTCTCTGATACACTGTAGCCTCTGGCCCAGGCACAGAAAAGAGGAGCTCCTGAAAGAGCTAACTGAACCAACTTACACAGTCACAACTTTAGAAAGTAGGACTTAGTGAGTAGAAACTGTCAGTAAAACATTCAGCACATGAGCTGTCACCCAGGCAAAGGACTAAACTGAACCCATGACATCATCCCAAGTTAAGGGCTCCTGGGTGAGGAGGCCTCCAGAGGTGACATCAGGATTTGAAATGGCAGAGGTACCTGAGTACTGGAATTCTGCCTTGTAATATTAAGGCAGTGAGTAGATTTCTTTCATAACAACTCACGTAACAGAGGGTGGTGACTGGAAAGGAGGAAAATGACTCCAGTTTATCCTCTTGCCAAAGGATCCTTCGACACTGGTACAGATGTCTAGTATGCCAGGCTGTAAAGTAAAGAGCCAGCACCTGGCAGAGAGCAAGCTCCTGGTAGTAGGAAGGAGGGAGAGGCTGTTGTCATGACGACACTAATCACCTATGCTGCACAAACCCTGCAATAAACCTCTTCACATAATTAGGAGCTTAACTGGTAATCAAAAATATTCTGTTCTTTATAAGCAAGCTGGAATTGCTCTATGGATCTAATCTTCACATTTCCCAACTTGGGAGTTTTAAATTTGAAACCCTGACACTTCGGTGATGGAGATTGTGCCACTTAATTACGCAGATTTGGGTTCTGTTGTGGAGAAAGGGTCCTGCTTTGGTGAGGGTAGCGTCACAACTCCAGACTATAAATTCACAAAACTCTGCTTCAGCAAAAACAACTAACACTGTGATCAAATTGGTTCTGCAGTGGGAATGTTTAATTCTAATATAAATAATGTTCAATTCAAGGTTATAGAAGAAACCTCAGCCACTGTTCCCTCTCTACTCCACAGCTGAAAACTTCAGCCACCACCTGCAAGGCCATAGCACAAACCTAGGATTGGAGACGGGCGTGAACAGACAAGAAACACAAAATAAGGGTGAAATGGGTGAGCCAGCACATATCTAAGACCAACAAGCGGTTCAGTGGCCTGGGAGAGAGTCCCGGGTGATGAGAATCAGCAGCCCCTTCCCACAGCAACACAGTTCCCTCCCTAACCCCCACCCTCCATGCCTACTGAGCCCTTATCAATGGCACAGAACACTCAAGCAGGAAACCAAGACTCAGGAAGAGGGTGGACCTGCGATGCAGGATGCTGGTGGGGATGTAAGCACAGAAAGAAAGGCACATCCTGGGCCTGCGATGTCCCTTTCATCCTTTCCAAACACTGCACGCTTACTGCACCTGGCTTCACAACACCACTGTGAGTGGGCATTTTTGTTCACAGAAAAACTACTCGATAAAGCAGTAACTGGTTCTATCGCAAGCTTGAAGCACTAACAAGAAACTGGAGTGGGAAGGGAGAGGGTGAAGCAAGAGCATCTTTAATGTCTAAAAAAGAAAACTGCTCCTTTGCTGCCCTCTGGACTCAGTGTTTACTTGTTTCTCATTGTACAGATGCCTGCCAATTTAAAAAGAAAGAGAGACAGAGACAGAGAGAGAGACAGACAGACAGACAGACAGACAGACAAACGGGAGAAAGTAAATGGGACAGAGACAGAGTGTGGGGGTGTCTGTCTGGTGTAGATGCCTGCCCATACTAAGTTCATGTTGGTAGGAAGAAAGGTGATGTTGAGATGGGCCAGACTCATAGAGCTTGGGACAGTGGCTCTGGGCTGACCCTCGTAAATCCCTATGATCACAGAGACACTGAAAGTTGAGGTGGCCATAGGACGGGATAAAGAAAGATGCCAAGACCCTAAGGTAGGTAAGGGCCATTGAGCAATGTCCCTAGCAGCACAAATAAATATGATCCACTATAGTCAGAAATTGTACAGGGGGCAGGTCAAATTCCACAGCCACAAGCCCCACCACAAAGGACAGAAAGCAGCCTGCAGATGCCATAAGCCCTATCTCCCATCTATGCCTTCCTGGCACTGACCCTCAACACAGAAGAACACCTCAAAGTCTGTGTCTCTAGCACCTACAGCACAGAGCAGATGCTCATTAAATGCCTGACGAGGGAATAAACAGACTTCCTTCAAAGAGCTTGTGGTCTAGGAGGAATGACTAATTATAAACATAATGAGAAAAACTTCTCCTTGAGGACTGAGAACTAGGCGCCAGCCCAGTTTCTCAGCTACAGACAACATACAGGCTATTACTGAGCTGACGGCAGTGCGTCAGAACTCTCACTTGAGTATGCCAATGACAGCGCGAACAACACTACAGTAAAAGGGAACTCTCTCAAACTGAAGGAAGCAAGCATTTTTCCCAGCATGCCCTCTTAAGTCGCCTTTGCCACCTCCTCAAGAAGACTCAGTTCTCTCACAGGATGGAGAATAATTTGGCTATTCTGAAAGTCTCAAAAAGCTACAGTTGTTAAAAAGCTAAGTTTGCCTTTGAAAATTATAGGCGCACTTTCTTAGGAAAGCAGGGTGCTCATATGTCCCTGGGGCTAGTCTCAGAAAGGAGGATTTCAACCCCAACCCTGTTCTTCCTGATACAGGACAGCAGAAAATCCACTGACCTTATGGGTCATTAGCCACAAGATGCTCAGCTGACACCAGGCTCGGCACTCTGGCACCTCACAGGATGCCTGCCTGAATGTAGTATTAGGAGATTTGGGTTCCTCCTTATTCCTTAATGAGAAAAGGCATCTTGGACTTTCAGCTAAGATCTTCTTTCTGATGCTATATTCCAATTAGGAGACTGTGCAGACATCGCCTCTCAGCAGTGGGAACCTTATGGAAACCAAACTTTCTGAGGATACAAATTGATCATAAACCAGTCCACTAAACTGATTAATCTCTATCTAATTAAGGCAAAAGTAACTGCAGGTCTTCATATCAATCAGCAAAACATCCCTGGTTCAGATTGTGAATAAAACAGCAGAGAAAATAAAGGACCAAAAGAAGACCAGCAACCCAGGCTGTTCATCCTGAATCTGTGGCCAGTGAGCCCCACAAGGTCTGTTACATTTACCCCACACCAGGGGCTCTTCCACTGGGACAAAATTCACCTCAGTGGGTTGTTTGGGGGCCACTCTTGTGACAAACAAGAATTCAGTGCAGGCTCTGGTAAAGTTGTGTGGCTTAACCACAAGCCCTGGGGACAGGTCAGGAAGGGGGAAAGGGGGAACAAGGCTACTGTATCATGTAAAAACTCTTAAGTGCTTGTAAGAGGGAAAGTCCAACGAATTTATTACAGGCCAACGGCTCATAACAATAATCTACAAAGAGTTACTTCTCAGTAAGAAATACATGGCAGTAGGCCACCTGAGAATAAAGACACCCTCAAACAGCTTTGTAGGAAAGAAGCCAGCTAAAACCATGAAGTAAAACCAACTGATCCATAAGACATACTGCTCACCCACACTGGGAGGTTCATTTCCGGTAAAATGGTGCCTGCCCAATCCAAGGAATAAGAAGCAGACTTTTAGAACCCACAAGGCCAGCTCCAAAAATAGTACTCAGCCCTAAGAGAATCAAGAAGACTTTGTGGGGAGGGGCTAACAAAATCCACTGAGATCTTCCAGAGAGAGTATCAGGGCACAGGCTGGCAGGAAGGATCAAAGGACCATCCACCACGGTAGAGAAATCAGCTCGCAGCAGAAGCGTGAAGCAGCTGGCCACAGGGCATCCAGGGTCAGAAGAGAGCAGTGAATACTTGCTGGTGCTCAGCCCCCTTTCTGCAGGCTTCCCTGCCCAGAGAAGGGTGTCAGCTTCTGTAGGCAGGGCTTCCTGCCTCAATTAACATAATCAAGACAATGCTCTTGAGCACTCCCAGGTGATTGTAGAGTCTGCTGAACTGACAGTTAACACTGACCATCACAAATACTAACATGCAAGAGTCCAAGCCCTCAGTGGAGTAAAATGACCAGGCACTTTTTCAAAATCAGCCCAGAAGAAGCCTGAGTCACTCAAAATGCTACCTACAAGGAGAAATTAGCCACCATATGGGTGCTAGCAACCAAACCCAAGTTCTCTGCAGTAACAACAAATGCTTTAAACTCCTGACCCACCTCTCTGGACTCACATCCTACTATTATAAGGAATGTCGCACAAGGCATCTTTTCTGCACAGAGATGCCAGAAGCAATAAAGACAATCACCTCAGTTACGGGTAGAAAAGCAGGCCATGCTGGGGCTCCTGACACAGGTTGGCTAGAGGCAGGCTCAGATTTACAGGCTGCCAGCATGGAGTGAAACTGGCTCCCTGAAGACTGCTCCTCAACCTGGCCCTCTCTCCCTTTGTCCCTTTATAACAGCATTCATTAGTAAGTCAGGATCTACATGTTTGTATTTCCCCCTGCCAGAGGCTCTCCCTGGCTATGGCTAGTTCCTATAGACATCTGCATCTGGCTCTCCTTTCACAGCAAGCACTGGTCTAGCTCAGCACCTCAAAGGTCTCAGGAATGCTGCAGCCACACACCTAAAGGGAAAAGCTGTCTCATTATCTTTCTCTGCAAAGTAACCCATCACAGTACACAGTCACGATATTACCTAACATGCAACCTCCACAAATCACCTCTGTCAAGTTAGGACATTGGTGGCCATGCATGGTGGTGCACACCTAAAATCCCATTACCTGAGGCTAAGGCAGGTGGATCTAGACCTTGAGATCATGCTGGCCTACAGAGTGAATTCTAGTCTGACTTAGGCTATATGGAGAGGCATTATTTTTTTAAAAAAGGGGGTGGGGGTGGAGGAGGAGATGGAGATAGGGAAGAAGTAATGGCATTTATCCTACCTCCCATCTCTTAGGACTCACAGTGATTCCTTAGTTCATGGCCTTGGAAGGTCTACTGACACATGTCAAAACCTGGTGCCTCAATTACCTGGGGTGAGCACAAGGCCACTAAGAGAAGACCTATGAAAAATGTGGTCTATCAACCAAATTATAAAGAGAAGTTTTCTTCTCCCTCATGTTTGTGTTAAATGAACAAAGTGCAGAATTTGGGGTGTGGGCCTGGAAAGCTTCAAGCCACATAGAAATTAGCATACATTAATGAGACAGGAGTCTGGCTTGTAAGGCCTCTGTGCTTGTTCCAAGTGTGTATCAACTCTAAGGATAGGTCAATCAATGTGATGTGAGATATGCAGAAACCTGAATGTAGAGGCAGACAGACATACCTTATCATCTAAGCTGTTGGGGTTTTAGTGGGTGAGCATGAGAAGGAACCCCAGTGTTAATCCACAGCCAGAACTCACAATGAATGTAGGGCATAATTTTAAAAGGAACTTGGAAACATCCTTGACATTCATTTGTCATGTTCCATGACATTGTCAGTGGATTTCCAAAACCTAGATTGTCATAAATTAGTATAATGAATATCTATGTTTATTCAAAAGCAGTTAAGAAATTAGGATCAACACTAAAGCTAAGTGAGATTAAAAAGGTTAACTATCAGAATGAATGCAAGTTATCTAAAAACCAAGGGCAAAGACCTGAACACCCTTGACCCCCAATCTCCAAATCTAAGAGCTCCTGGTCCTTAGACTTCAGAGTACCATGCCAGCAATCAAAATATTTAACTCCAGAGAGTTCTTGGGGGTTTCACTTATAAGGTGTTCTACCTAAAACATCTGTGGAAAAACTGCAAACCCTAAGTACTGACATCTGGCCCTCTGGCCCCAGAACTTCAGATAGTAACAATCAACTTCTACCCATATGTTCTAGGAAGGTCTTAATGAAAGACTTTTTGTGACAGGAAGCCTGGCCAAAAGCTTTTGTTTCTCATCTTTAAGAAAATTCATTCTTTTAAAAGTTGACTGGGAATCTTGTTCTGTGCTGTGTTCAGGTGGTGTTGACAAGCTAGATGGCCTAGACCTGTCCACTGTATGTCAATTTGAGGGTCTTTGAGTCAAGCATCAAAAGGATGCAAAGGATAACGCAATTTCTAAATTGGGTCTGACACTGTGACTCACACTAAGGTTTGACAGCAGTACACATCAGGTTGGTGCCAGGTTTCAAACAGACTCAGGGGCTCCTCCGTTGGAGGCTGGAAAAGAAACTCTGTAAATTGGAGGGTCAGCTTGGACTTGTGGCCTTGCCTTGATTCATCATTAGTGGGCAATCCCTCTGTGAGATTCTCCATCCTGAGCAAAAACAAGTCTGAGTCTTTGACACAATCCCCCACTACACCAAGGAATTAGAACCATATTTTGGGCAGAAGTCAATAGGAGCCTGTTGATGAAAATGGAGGCAGCTTTCAGGGAGATAGCCAAGGAGGGAATGCTGAAACAGCCAAATGGAACAGGTCCGCTCAAAGGACTGAGAAGCCAGAGAGCATCAAAGGAAACATACATAAGCTAACAGGATCAGTGTCCTCCAGAAAAGCAGTCCAGGCTGACACTCAAAGAGATAGTGAATACAAACCATGTCCCAAAAAAAAAAAAAAAAAAAAAAAAGAATTCTGCTACCAAGAATGAACTGGTTTCGCCAGACTGCTAGGAAAAGGCAACCAGACTGCTTCCTGGTTCCTTGGTTACTTTGAGCAGGGGACTCAGGAAAGCAGCTGGACAGGCCACCACTACATCAGCACCAGCCATTCTAAACACATGAGAAACACCTTCGTGCGATTACAGAACAATGCAGCTGTTTGCTGTGATGCACGGCCAAATGCTTCAACAGCTTACACCATAGTCCCTGTCAGTTAGGGAACCAAACCTTTCCTCTATATATACACGTGCTGCTGAGGAGCTAGAACGTGCTTTCAGTTGTAAGCATTCATATCTCCTACTTTGTAACATCAACACCTATATCTCAAGCAATATTTGAGACATGCATTTTCCCCCACCAACCTAAGAAGTTATTTGTAAAGACAATCACACTGGTATGAAAGCCAGGGCAATGAGAACCAGCAATGAGGCTTCTGAATCTAAATTTGGGGTAAGCCAAAATTAATAAACCACTTCAATGATAAATCAAAAACCGTAATTAGTATTTTAATTTTTTTATACATAATAGACCACGTAACACTAGACTGAATATTATATTGCCACCACATAATTACACCACAACATGCTATACAGCCCATCCTCAACACTGTTATTAGACTCATAAAATATGCTTCCAGAATGAGAAAAAATAGCTGTCAAGAACCGCATCTTATTATTCAACTATTAAACTTTCTTAATCATCAATCAGTTTAATTGCTCCTGACATGGGTTATAAATAACAGTTTGTGGTTCAATAAAATACCACCAGGGGTAACCCCTTCACTTCCAACGCTGATCAAATTTTCTTCTTGGATATTCAGGGATAATTTTATCTGGGATTCAGTCATTTCTATTTCACCTGCTTTTAGCATTTTGAAACATGTTTGCTAATGTATACAAAATCTGTTATGACGTGGCTATATAAATTACACAGCACTATCTCCCATTAGATCCTAGCATGCAGACAATCCAGTTCACTGTAGCTCTCATGAGGTGAGACATTAGTGCTTCCCAGTGTTCAGAGCTGGTGACTGTCCACCCTCCAGTTCAGTCAGCAGGGTCCTTAGTTCTACTGCAACCCATAGATGGAGCTGCATCAAACATGGGCAACCAAGAGTTGTCCTTCCCAAAGACCTTACATTGGAGGGACAGAAGACAAAGCAAGCGCTGGAACAAAAAGGAGGGCTCAACTTCTGACTATGTCATCACGCTCCATCAGCCACAGCCTTTCTGTATGAGCCAGTGCTCACCTCTCTCTGCCCTGCTACCACAGAGCTACAACAACCCACAGAGGGGTCTCACTAGATGCCACTCAATGCACCATACAGCCCCTCCTGTCCTCTGTGAGAATGCACACTGCTAAAATTATGGAAGTGGGATTGGGCGTGGGCCTGCAAGGCCTGGGAGTTATGTGCAGTGGAGTCACAGACATCAGAGAGAGACGGGAATAAGAATCACACACCCAGGGAGGCAGGATGGATGGAAGGAGGCTCAGAGCAGGCTACTGCCAGAGATGAAAAACCCTCCTCTGGTTGAAGAAGGGAGCCAATGTCCATATGCACCCTGCCATGCATCACGGTTCTTAGCCGTGCCCTCAATCATCAAGAGCCTCACAGGCTCTACAGGAACCTAGCACCTAGCACAATGTCCCACCCATCATAGGCACATGAAGACATGAGGCAGAAAACAGAGTTCATGCAGCCGTTACTCAGGGCTTTACAGTTTGCAAATGCTCCCTGTCACACAAGGTCTTTGAAGTATCTATTCTTGGTGATATGGATGAGACTAAGGAATGGAGACAAGTTGAACAGGGTCCATACTCTGATTTCAGCCTCAAATAGGAAGTCAGGTAGGAACAGGCAGTCAGGCTAATAAGGCATTGGTTCTGCAGCCAAGGAAGTTTAGGAGCCCACAGGGAAGAGGAAAAGGGACAGGGCACTAAGAGGCCTGCTGTGGCCATGGCTCTTAGTATAAAGTGGGGAACCTGTGCCCTCTGACCTGCAGAATCAATGCAACAGACAAGACTGGAGCAACAACCAAGAAAAACTTCCAGGGACCACCAAACTGCTCACACTGCTAGTGTCGCGTGTCTCCATCTGAAGCCACAGAAAACATCGAGGCAGTCAGTCACACTCCCCTATTCCAAGGTAAAAAGGCATTCAGCAAGGCACTGGCCTGTGCTCCTCTGCCTTCTGGTCCACTGGACTCAGCTGCCATGAGCTTGCAGAGAGTTCAAACTTAATGCAGGAGCTTCCACAGCCCAGCTCACCACCTTCTCTACCCAGCTTCCTAACTTAGGAACTGTAAGGCGGCACCTGCTCCCCTCCGGGATTTCTGAAGGAGACACGCAGGAAATGGTCCACTTACCAAAGCCTGACAAAAGTCAACATCTGGCAAATAGGAAGAAAGGTATCAACTGGTTTCTGAGGACTCCCGCTGAATTGCAATCTAAGTGAGTAAAAGTAATGCTGACAGCAGACTTCCAATGGGAAGTCTCATGCCGCAAACAAGGAAGAACATTCTTAAACACTGAGAAACTGTGGAAACACTGGAAACAGAATCTTACGCCTAGTGAAAATGTGTTTTAAACATAGCCATTTTTCTTGCAAACATGCATTATGATACAATAAACTAAAGGGGGTTGGGGAGCGCTGGCTGGCCTAGAACTCACCACGCAGACTAGGCTAGCCTGGATCACCCTATTGTACACCATGCTAGTCTCAAACTCAGAGCTCTGCCGGACTCGGTTCTGGGATTAAAGCATGTGCCATCACATCCAGAGTGAGTTCCTGAAGTAGACAGACAGACAGTATGACGGAGGTCAGCAGGGCCTGAGAGCCAACTGAAAGGCTCTCAAAGACCACACTGAAAGAATCGTGAGCAAATCAAAGAATGTAATACTGGACTATAACCAAAATCCTAAAATATTCTGCAATCCCTGTTAAGACAAATGATTAGGGACGGGGCACACATGTGAAAGATAGGCAGACCTCCCATGCAGAAATCCAAACACCAATACAGACCCCTAGAGAAGTAGAGAACAGCAACAATTCCCTTAGATAAAGCCTGGACAATGACTCCATCCAAAGGCCAGGATGTGAGGCAGGAGCATAGGGGCAACTGAAAAGCAATTATCCCAAGCCTGGGATCACAATCACCATCAACAGTACTGAGGCAATGTTGACAGCATGCAGCCTTGATCCCATATGATAAAATCATGCTTATTTCTCTGTTCTTCTCCCAGAAGCCCATTACCCTAGTCTATCTATAAGAAAAACACCACAAAAAAAAACAAATCCAGAATGATGTACAAAGGTCTAGCAAGCATGGCCAACTTCACTGTGTGGGGACAGGTCCTAAGCCAGGGCTGAAAAGGAACAAATGGAAACCTCTTTGCAGAAGGGTGGGATGTGAACAGCATCACAAGATGTCTCTGGGAGAAAATGGATACTCCTGCTTACTGTGCCCAGCCCAGAAAGCAGAGTCAGAGTGTGATCAAACCAGAGTTGGTATCATTGGTGCCCAATGACACGGTACTAGGGAAGGGAGAGATATGAAGCTGGTTCAAAGACAGAATTCAGAAGAGACTGTGGAACACAGACTGGGACCTGAGCCCAATGTGTAAGGCAAGGTCTTTGCTGTCTCCACATAGTAGGTGGATGCAGCAATCAGAGAAGAGAGCACAGGCTTATCCCCTGATATAGGGTATGTGACCTATGTCTCTAGGTGTTGGCCAGGAGCCAAGTGAGGTAGGGAGGGGTACTTCTATAAAAGTAACAAACACCCAGTCTCATCTCAGACTGACTCCTACCCTTACCATAACTGCTCCAAGATATGATTCCAAAGAGACAAGAGTAGTGAGTAGACCTATCTGTCCTGCACCTGTGACACAGATAGAGTGTGCTTTCACCAGGACTGGGGACAAAACAAAAGCCACTACCTGCACAGTAAAGCTGTGCATTTGAGCCATCTGCTTCAAGCAGCTCAAACTTCATTGGTTATAAATCAGGTTTATGAATTTTGTATGGATCTGAAGGAAAAAAGCCATCCGTCACTGCTGAGATGCTTGTCCACTTCCTGCCTCACTGTAGCTGGACAGCAAGCACAAGGACTTGTCCCTAATGACGCATTATCACCAAATCAAACTCCAAGGCATGGAAGGCAGTGGCACCCAACCTGGAATGAAAGACAGCCTTGTCAATGTAGACTTCCAATCTGTCCTTCAGTACCACTGGACTGCCCATATATTTTCAATACTTAGTGCCTGAGGCAAAACTGCACAACCTTCATTACTCTTTGGAAATACATAATACATGAATCATGCATCCAGTTGCAAAGGCCCAAAGTTAGACTGTGTAGCCCAGCCTCAGAAATGCACTGGTATGGAGACTGTTCTTCCAAAGTGATTCTGTATTTTATTGGCAAACTGGTACATTATTGTTGTAATAATGATTTAAATATAAATACCATCAGAGCTATAACCATAATGCACGTAACTTTATTTCAAAGACTTCCTAGCACTCACATCTCAGTCATTAACCTCCCCTGAGCAGAGAAGCTGCTGGTGCTGTGCTCTGCAGATGCTGAGTCCACTGCAGAGACAAAGCAAGTAGACAGATGAGGGCTGGGAAGCTGCTGGCGACTCCCCACCCCACACACAGGTGCATGTAGACATGGGTACAGATGCAGCCCCATGCCTCTTAGAGCTATGCCATGCCTATATCTTAACAGGGAACACAAGCACAAACACTTTGAAAAAGTTTCTCTAAAGAGGAACAATGCAAAGCCTGTTGGCAAACTGGAGCAAAGGCAGAGCCGGCAGGGATGGGCTCTGGTGCTTCTGTTGTTCTGGTTCCCTAGGCTTTACACACACAAGCACATGAAAGGCACAAGGACAGTAAAGGCCCTCCCCTCTCCTTCCTTCTCCTCCCTTCCAGCAGCATGGTCCCCCACTTTCCACTCCTCTCTTCTCAGGAAGGTCTGCGGCAACTACACTGATCCAGATGCTGCCATCGCCCTTCTCTGTGGGTCCTCAGATGTCACTGTACCCAAACTAGAAATGATGCCCAGCCAGCTTGGAGACTGCTGACAACTAGCTCTGCACTTGGGCCTGAAAAGAAGATTCAGGAAGCCACAGCCTCCAGCTGGCTGCCTGGAGGAGAGTGCCACACTTCACAGTAGACACAAAGACCTGGAAGGACAGTGGCCAGATCAACCTCTCCCATGTTTCGTTTGACAGAAAGGGCAGCGTTACAGGGTCAGGACACACAGCACATCTAAGCCTAAGCTTAGTCTTCCAACAGCCACACCTCTCTCAGGAACGCCCACCCTTCTCTCCTGCATGGCGCATCGATGGAAGCACCTCCGAAGCCTCCTTCTCTTCCCTAGTGCCTTTTTCATTCTCTTCTTTTCCTCCTGCTCTTCCACCCACTGCCCAGTCCATCAACAAATCCTTTGGCCCCATCTCAACGTAAGCGGACATCCCCCTCTTCCTCATCAACCCCTAACTCCAAACCCCCAGCACCGGCTGCCCATCTAGATTAGCACAATGGCCTAACTGGTCTCCGTGAGTCTGACTAGCTTCTTCTCGAACCGACTCTCAGCACATTTCCCAGATAGCCCTTTACAAATGAAGTTACAATGACCAATGTCCTACTATTGCCTTCTCTGCCTATAGATCTGTCCCCTGCCCAAGCAGTACAGTCTCCCCTGATGGGCTTGCTCCAACCACAGGAGTAGAGCCCCTCCTCATCACTGTGATATCAGGCCTCCTCCAGCTCTGTGCACGCTTCTCTACTTGTGGGGAACCACAGACAAGCTCGGATCAACCCAATCACACATCACCACCTTCCTCGCCTCTGTAACCCTTCTTCTCACTCAGTCTGCCTAATGCTACCTCTTCTCTCTTATAACACATTTTAACACAATGCATCTTTAAATACGTGTTTAGTTGCCACCAGAAGAATAAATGTTTGAGTGTAGAGAGGGGCAGTAAGCATGCATGGCATGAGAGGGACAAGGCACAAATCTGCTAAGCAGAAACCAGATAAGATACTCCCAAGAAACTATGTCCTACTACAAAGTAAGTGACAACTGTCAGGAACTGTCCCAGCCACTTGAAACACCTACTGCAGCCCACCCTGCCCCTGTCCCCAAACCACAGCACAGCAGGTGAAGTACAAGGAAGGTAAATGTGGTTTCTCCACCTCCTTACCTCCTCAATGGGTGACCCAAGGCCAAGAGTAGCCAAGCTCCCTCCTCCAGCTAACACCTCCCCTCTGGATGGTCTAAAAAACAGCCCTCCTCAGGGTTCAGTTTCCTCTGTGGAAATGAGAGGATCACCCACAGGTTTGTAACCTCCTGTCACTCAGACCCTGCCCCACAGTATCCTGCCATGCTGTTCAGGGCTATGCCAGGGTCTGAATGAGCCTTGAAGCTACACCTGTCTGAGGGCAGTTCCAAGGACATGCTCAAAAGTCAGAGCATCAGAGGAGCTACACATATTACAGGAGTCAAAGGGGCAGGGATGCCTCCTGTGCTGTGCCCAGCACATACGGCTGCATTTGCACAGGGCATGGAGCATGCCTCAAGTGGATTTCTAAGTGTGCTAACACATTTATGTGTCAGTGTAGCATGGCCACAGGAGGGAAGTGACACACATGGAGAATCATACTACTCATCTGCTTCAGGTTCTGAACTATGCCACCTCTTTCTTCTTAAAAGGTTGTGACTTCCTCCTCCTGAGCCAAAGATCACTGTGCCTACATCAGCGGTGTCCCAAGCTAACAAGAGCGAAAGCTACCACTACAGAACAAAGGACACTAGCTCCCAAGAGGAGCCAGAGGCACCATGCTCTGCAGAGGAGGGGGGCCTGTCCCATGGAGGCCAGGCCCATAAGACAACCAAAGGGAGTGGAGTCTCACACCTAGAGCTAAAGTGAGTCTTTACTGGAGCATACCCAGGAGTGCATGAAACAACTGCTGCTGTTTGCTAGTGAAGTCTGCTCTGGGGTAGAACTAGCAAGAGGAGAAATGAGTGAGGAGTACATCTGTCAGTTTAACAACAGAAGAAACACTCTGGACTGGTTGAGCAGCAGTGACTTCTTGTCTCTTGTTCACCTAAATGCTTCCATTTGATGGCATGCAGGTTGTTTTGTCCTCAGTGTGCTCTGACAATCTCTCTTGTTCATCTCTAACGCTCCAGCCCTCTGTCCTTGTGGACCTCCAAAGGCATGTTTCCTAGACAACACAGCACAGCTCAGAACACCTCATTTATGCAAGTGTACAAAGAGCATCCTTCTCTCAGTCACGGCTGGCATTAAAAGGCACGTTTATCAGGTGAGAGCAGGAGTCTAAAAGCATCTCTTTGGAGAAGAAAAAGCTCAACACACCGGTCCTCCAAGTGAGCAACACAATGGAAGGGGCAGCAGACTCTCCCAAAAAGACAGCCAAGCTGTAAGCAGATAGACACAGAGAGGGTAGGTGACCTCATTTCCTGCATGCCACCTGGACCAAGAAAATGGAACAATCATACCAGTCAAGGCCAGAGCTCCCATTCAAAGAACACCAGAAATGTGCAACGGACAGACAGACAGCTGAACAGGAAATAATGACAGGCAGACAATAGCTTCCACACACTGTACATTTACAGGCCTGAACCTCTCTGTCCTATCTGCAGGGACTCAAGTCCCTTCATTGCATAAAATCTGAGAACAATTCAAAACCATTTATAGCAGATGGAAAAGCCCAAGTGGAAAAGTTTGCTTTTAAAATAACAGTATGCTCCCAGTGGCGATGGCTCAGCACTGGGAAAACTGAGGTGGGCAGAGGACAAAGAGTCCAAGGCCAGCTTTAACTGAGTAGCAAATTCTAGGTCAGCCCAAGCCACCTTATAAGACCTTGTTTCAAAAAGGGGGGAAGTACATTTTAAGTTAAAAGGTTCTTAAATAAATCTAATCATTATGAAATAAAACTGCTATATAAAAATAATAAGCGCACAAAACACAGTCAACATTATTAGTCACCAAACAATACAAATTAAAACTACAATTAAATAGCACTTTGTATCCACCAGGATGACTAAAATGGAAAAACAAACAAACAAACAAGCAAACAAACCTAGTAACCAGAGCTGACAAGAATGTGGTTAAATAAGAGTATCGTGTTACCACCAAGACTGTAAAATGCCACAAGAACAAGGGTTTGGTTAGTACGGAATCCCCTCACGACCAGTCATTCCACTCAAGAAGTGAAATCACACCACTGTAAAGCATCACAGGTGAAACCGTCCCAGTGCCCACCCACTGAGAAATGGCTGGCAAGTCCTCATCACTGAAGAACACCTGTTATCGAAAGGATGCTGCTGGCATGTGCTGCCCAGGGATAGGTCCAGAAGCATAAGATGCACAAAAGCAGCCAATCAGGAAAGGTCACACAGTGAGTGACTAAGCATATGGGGTGGGCAAATCCAGACACAGATGTGATGAAAGATGGGTGGTGGCCAGAGCCTGGGAAGGGTGCACAGTCAGAGCATCATGTCTCTGTGGGAGGTAAAGCAGGCCAGTGAGGATGGCCAAAGGCTGATGGGACAAGTCCCTAAAAGTTTTTCAAGTCACCATTCCAGGTATTCCAGCTTGGCCATCTAGAAACACTCACAGCTAAAAGACTAGCCTGCTCCCTGCCTCAGTTTCTAAATTCTGCTCCTACAGACAGAATTTAGGAATTCTACAGTCTTCTGACCCAGCTAAGCACACTCCAGCCAGCGCAGCACCTCACGGCTCTGAAGGGAGATGGGGTTCATTAATTACAGGGAGATGGATGCCGCAGAGAGCCTGGGAGCAGCAGCCAGAAGTGAAGCATGCAGTTCCCTCCAGAGAACATCTCTCCCCTCCTAATTACATTAATTGCAATTAACTCTCCCCTCCTTCACAATTCTTCCACTCTGACACCTGCCCAGGCCTCTGGCTCCAGTTCAGCGCCATCTTAGCTACCAGAGGTCCTCAAGCTCATTTCCATGGAGTCCTGGAAGTGCAGAGCTTCCGCCTTGCAGTTTTGGGTGAGTACACCTTGGCAAGCCTTCTCTAGATTCACCAGTGACCCAACACCTAGTCTTCAGAGCAAATTAACATTCTCATTCTCAGCCTGAAAGAAAGTCACTGATGACAGACAGACACTTCATGTTTTCCTCATAATTCATTCACCCTAAAGGAAAAGTTTCATAAGTAATTAAATTGATTTTCCTTCCTATTTGGGACACAGATCTATTAGGAACAGTAAAGTAATGGAAAGCCTGTTTTTCCATGAGAATCCCTTTGGGAGGCTGGCAATCTTCGTGTTCCAGCAAGAAGCACGTCCTGGGATGCAGTAGAGGGAGCCTCAGTGGACAGGGAGCCAAGCGCACATCATCTCTCTTCCTAACTGACATGTGCTGTATACATTACATTCAGGAGGGGGTCACGGGTACTTTCTGGATCTAGAAAGGCTCTTAAATATTAATGCAGTTTGAATCTTTCTTGAATACTGTTCAATGCTTATTACTTAGGCAAAATCTCAGACATCTGATATCACTGGCATCGCTAAGCAGCCGTGAACGCGTGGCCAAACTAGCCACTTCTAATTATCCACAAGAGACTTGCTGAAACTTCCCTGAAGGAACAGATGGCCACGGATGGGCCTTTGGGAGTGAAGAAGACACTCTCATAAAGCCAAGCTCTTCACCCTCAGACAGACACACTCCCCATCCATCACTCAGAGTGAGAAACTACTCAAAATGAAGACAAAAGACAGCTCCACTACTGGTGCCTGAAGGAGGTCAGCCCAGAAGGACATCTTGTCTGATGTCCTAAACCCAAGCAAAGAATGAAAGAACCGCAAGAACTGTGTGTTCTCAACTGGAGAAAGCGGGGATCCGCCCACAACCATGTTCCTAAACTTCACAGGCATCAATTTCCCTGCTGTGATATGGGATCACTTTAAAGATTAGAGAGAATATACGCAGGATGTGGGGAACAGAGCACACAGGCCACAGCAGGAAGATGCGCTGTAGTACACAGTGGATACCAAACCTTCATCTTCTTCCTAAAGCGGGCAGGGAAGGGGCTTGCATCCAGGGACTCATTGTCCCATGGGTTTACTCCAGCTCACAGGCCACAGTCCATCAGGTCTGGAAAATGCCCCACACACCAGTCTGATGGAGGCAAGTCCTGAACTGAGCTTCCCTGTCCCAGCTATGTATGAGCTTATGTCAAGTTGACAAAAACTAACCAGGGCGCTGATTTACCACTGAACATATTTTCTTTTTCTTTTTCTTTTTTTTAATTTTATGTTGAGTACACTATAGTTGTCTTTAACACACCAGAAGAGGGCATCAGATCCTATTGCAGATGGTTGTGAGCTACCACGTGGTGGGCATTGAACTCAGAACCTCTGGAAGAGCAGCTGGTGCTTTTAACCATTGAACCATCGCTCCAGCCCCATGAACCTATTTTCAAATCTGAAAATCAGCTGGCAATCTGCACAGTCTGTCCATGTTCCACACCTAAACTGTTGGAAGCCCCATTTGACCCCTGCCCCGTCACCTGAGCTAACACTCTGGGGTGTAAGGCCGCCTGAGCCATCGTCTCCCTGGAATTCAGGACAGTGAACCAAGCCCCCTGTCACTCACTGTCCATGGCCCTCCATATTCATGAGAACCACATTTATGGATTCTAGAAAATCACAGCTAAGATCTCTGTACAAAACAGGCACGGCCATTTTCTTGTCATTATTCCCTGATCAATGCAGAAAAACAACTGTTTACAGCACATTAACATGCAAGGTATGACGAGTCATCTAGAGACTGTTTAAAGTCTACGGGAGGAGGTGAAGGCTGCATGCAAATACTACGCATGCATATATGGATGTGAGCATCTGCAGACTGCACTGTCCACAGGGGCCCAGGAGCCAATCTCCATAGATGCAGAGGGAATGCAATTGCTCAGCAACCATCCTGACTAAACCTGAAACATCTCAGAATTGCAAATCCTGATGGCACATTCTATATTCACTGTACAGACCCCACCTGCATAGGGCTCCTCACATACTCGGCTGCTGAGATAGAGTCATGGCTCCAAATGAATAGGATTTTGTTTCTTATATGTCCATGACCTAAGCACACTACTTTTTCAATATTTTAAGGACTTACTACCTTTTTGACGATGCCCACCTCCTTTTCTCTGTAACCCACAAGATTTCCATTTTTGAACAAATGTGAGCACTGGACATCTGCGTCTCGGCACCTCCTCCTCCCCTGCAGCGGTTAGCCGTCTATGAATGGCATCTATTACATCTGACCTGAGAACACTATGAAAGAAGAGGGGATGTTCCTGCGGTGTTGCTCTAAAATGCAGTGTGACACTGCCTGATGAAGGAGGATACTGACTCCATGGGTTAATGGAGAGGCTAGTGGTAAGTAGTGGAAACTTACAGAGTTAAGGCACCATGGAATGCTTTTGATGGTGTCACAGAACCCCAGCCCCTCACTTACAAAGCCATGGATCCTGCCACGTCACAAATGCACTTGCCTCCATCGTGTGCTGCCCCACTAAAAGCACACAGCAACACAGCTCAGTAATCTTGACCTTCAGCTTGCAAAGCTATGAACCTAAATAGAGCTTTTCTTATTGTAAGTTAATAAACCCAGTGTTTGGTAAGAGTGAAGGAAAGCTAAGTAGCACAGAGTCCTTCCTGTGGGGTAACTGAATGAGAAGATGTCATCCCTATATATCCCTGAGATTTTTGTCTACTCACTACAGACACATCACCTGAGGCTGCAGAGTCAGAATCTGTCCCTACAATCAGTGTACAATCTATAAGCTGCCAGCTAAGGTGTGTCCACTAGTACAATAGAGGCATGACTGCTACAGGGGTAACCAACTTCTTTCTGATTGGACTTGAGGCCCACTCCAAAGGAAGACTCAGTCCCTGGTACTGTATACCTGATCAAAAGCCCATAGCTGGGGACATCATGGGATTCAGGGGGAAACTACAATTATTGCATTGCTAAATGGCTGTGTTGTCAAACTGCCTCCTAAATAGTTATGTTTATAGCCATAGATCTGTGTTGCCCTAACCTTGGCCAGGGAAACTTCTGTTTGCAGTGAGAAATATTCAATTCAGAGAACCATAACTGGTCAATGTCACATAGCATCACAGAGAGGGAACAGAGAAAACTAGAAGACTAGAAAAATTAGAGGGGAGCTGTGAGATGCTGCCTTGTGGACATAGCATGGCTACTGCGCCCACAAATTCACAGCAGCAGTGTCTGCTTGCACACGAACTGCAACTATATGTCATAGATGAAAGGAGAATTTCATGAGGGCCACAGACTTTCCATCCTATTTGGAGGAGACTCTCATAAGGCCCTATGCACCTCTGAAGGACTCCAGGCAACTGTTGTTTGCTGAGCGGGAAAGTCATTCTCTGAGCGGCACGGCCACTGCTGCACGGCCCTTGGTCACGTAGTTAGCCCCAAACCCACGCTCACGCAGGCAACCCTAACTAAATGCAGTAGCATGTGCACACACGACCACACGTACATAAAGATACACATACACACACACACACACACATTCATACGTGCGCACACAGGAAAGCAGTGAAGGGAATAGAAAGAAGGGATTTGGTGGCAGGAGAAGAGGATAAGAGAAGATAATTGAGGGGACTTGGAACAAAGAACATTTTATATGTGTACATAAAGTTGTAGAAAAAATTTAAAAGAAAATAGCCCACTTTTATAGACTTCAAAAATGGCCAGTGTCCGGAGAGCAGATCATTCAGGGAGAGCAATTTGTTCACACAAGGAATTCTGCAAGTTTGCTTTTGGCTTAGTAATTTTATCTCCTCTTTGTTGAAACAAAAAAATAAAAATAACACAAGTAGAAAAAAAAAACAACGGCTACCGCCAAACACTGCTTACCAATATCATCCTCCCAATAACAGATCAGGAGGGAAGGCACAAAGCAAGCTTCTATGTGCTCAGTACCTCCTGGAAGCAGAGGACGCAGAATTCAAAAGAATTGTCAGTACCAACAGAAAGCCCAGCAGCAGCACCTCTCTCAGACTCCCTCCCGGGCCCAGCCACCTCGAAGCTTCACAGAGGATAATGCTTCCAAGAGGATGGAAGAGCTCCCTCTGAACTAGGCATGAAGATGTTCCTGGTGCAGCATGGATCCTAGACCTGAGACCAGAATACAGCAAAACACCACAGACTGTCACCAACTCTGGCCTAAGAGTGCTACAGAACAAACATCAGGAATGCTGGGCCTTCTCCATGTGCCTCTTGATTGTGGCCCACTAAGGTGGATAAAGCTTGAGTTCTGAGGCCCTCAGGCCATACCAGGGGCTCAGTGCACCCCAGCAGCCTCAGGAAGTTGCAAGAGCTTATGGTGCCCCGTGTGCTCAATGAGGAAGAGGATGCTGTGGCCCGAGGCTTTTAAGGATGCAGGATGCAGAGTAATTAAGCACTTAGCACACAGCATTGGACAAAGTGAGCTCGTTAATAACAGTAGTTAAGCCTCGATTCACAAAGCACTTACACCTTCAATAATCTCACAAATGGCTTCACACATGAGCCAGAAGCAAAGCATCATAACACCAGAGTAAAAATTCTGTAACAATACATCAGTGTGCCAGCAGACATCTGTCTTCTCAGGTTGTCAGTTGAAACACAAAGTGACAATCATAACACAGCGAAAGGACCTCATAACTCAGAGGAATGCCTGTGACCTAACACAAGCAAAGCTCACAAGGGAAGCAGCAGCCAAGGCCACACAGGAGAAGCTGTTGGCAGCTCCTGGGTAGTCACTACAGACTCCAAGTCAGATAGTCAAGGAAACTCTGGAAGCGCAGGTCAAGGTCAACTCAAAAGCCAGACATCTTCCTGAGAAGGACCATAGCTTTCACATGCTTCCTTTCCAGAAACATCCATCAGAGTCTGGCACAATGCAACCAAGATGGAGGCTACACTGCTACAAAGCTGCCCTCACCACCACCTAACCAGAACTAAAGCACTCCAGTGGGCACAGTCACTCTAAGAGATTGTCAGTCACATGCTGACCTCTGCTACACTACCACACAGACCCCCCCCCACACACACACACACAAGAGTCTTTTACATTTCCTTCTAGGGCAGGTGAAGAGGCCCTTTACTCTTACTGAGGCAAACACTCAAGTGTGAATACTGGGGAGAAGACTAACTGCTGCTGTTCACCTGAATCCTCTGAGTCACTAGGCATCTGAGCTCTGGGCCATGCAGCCTGGAAGGATGCTATCACGCCTGTAAGCGCGCACAGATGAGCTCTCTCCAGTCCATCATGTTAGATCATACCAAAGACAAGGGGAAATGGAAAACCCGCAAATGGCTGATGAAAATATGTAGTCAGTCATCTTTATGGTAAACCGCCCAGTAAATGCTGTCACGATGTAAAAATGGCTACAGACGCTGATTCAGTGGCACCTCTTCCAAGAATGAGTCAGTCATTCTCGGTGCCTCTGACACTACAATGAAAAATAATACAAGTGCGACCAAGAATATATTTATTCAAATACTGGTGTGTTATCCACAACAGAAAGAGAAGCTATACATGTGTCTATCACCAGGAAACCACTGAACTGTGATCTCTCCTCATAAAAAAGGGGCTCCATTTTCTTTTTGAGATACAATTCACATACCACACAATTGGGTCATTTAAAGGTATTCTTAGTATATGGACAAAATTAAGCTGTCATAATCACTGTGTAACATAGCATTTTACACCTCCAAAGGAGGTCTTGCACTCATTCCCAGGTAATCCCCACACCCACACCCTGGGTCTCTATATCTGTCTGTCTCAGGCATTTCTGTTGCAAATGCCTGGCATGAAGCAACTTACAAGGTTTACCATGACTCAGTCTGAGAGTGCAGACCTGCACAGCACAGAAGACATGGTGGCAGGAGAGTGAGCCTTCTGCTCGTGCTGTAACAGCAGTTACCAAGCAGAAGACAGACAAGGGTGGGTTGAAACTACAAAATCCAAGGCCTGCCACCAGTGGCCCACCTCCCTTAGAAAGGCTCCACCTCATAATTGCTCCACAACCTTCCGGAACAGTGGCAGAAGTATTTAAACACATGGGCCGGTGGGGACCGTTGAATTGAAACCACAGCCTTTGACACAGTCACCCTTTCTAAGGTGGAAATTAAGAGCTGGCTCACTGGGTCCAATTTGCCTTCTCTAGTGATTAATGACAGTGACTATTTTCATGTTTTTACTGGTCATTTGCAAATTGTCTCTGGAGAAATGTCCATGGGAACATTTTGCCATTTCTTTGAAATACAAGTTAAGAGCTCTCTGTACACACCGGACAGAAGACTTACTCACAATTTGCACACACTCCCTATTTAGCTTGTCACTTCATTCTTGATGTAACTATTCACAATGCAAAGCTTTTCATTTGAGAAAGACCCCTTTCTTCTTTTGTGTCTTTGATTCTGGTGAACCCAGGTCAGGATGGCTGATTCCTTTTCTCCCTCATCTCATAAAACCCCCTTGTTTCTTTTTCTTATTTATTTGTTTGTTTGTTTGTTTATTGATCCAGAGTCTCACTACATAGCTGTGGCTGGCCTTGAACTCACCTTGAACAAGACCAAGCTGAACTTTAATTCTTAGATCTACCTGCCTTTGGCCCCTGAGTGCACCACCGAGCGTGCCTGGCCTCTCATGACCCCTTAGACTAAGGTCTGTGGTCCGCCTGTAGGTGTCCTGAGAGGCAGAGCTGAAGGTTTATTCCTTTGTGTGGTGATATCTAGCTGTTCTAGGACATCCCTTCTAGTGCTCCTTTGTAAAATATTTTTATTGCCAAAAGGGTAATTTATATTGGGTTCTGTCAATATTTTTTTTTATACTGAATGACATAATCACTTGGTTTAGTCTTTGGTCTGTAGATAAAAGGTAAAACATTGATTTTCATACACTGAAGCATTCTTATAATCAGAAAATAAATTCCACTTCTCATAATACAGAATCCTTTCTCCACTTTACTACAGCGGGCTTGCTAGCATTTGTTAAGGAATCTTAGTTTTCTTCTGATGGAGTCTCCCACCTGGTTCTGCTCACAGGGCAACAATGGCCTCCAGTGGTAAGTGGAAACCATTCCTCTTCTGTTTAAGAAACTCTGTGACACGAGCAGGTTAACTCTTTATTATACATGTTGTCTTGGCATTTTGGGACTGTTTTAAAGATTACTAATCTCATATATATGCAATATATAAGTGTGTGCTGTATCTACAAATGTGTATGAGAGGGTACAGGAAGAGAAAGAAACCAATTTCCAGGAAGTGCTGAATGGGACTGTAGAGAAGAGCAAATCTGAAATCTAAAGGTATGTAGGGCAGAGCAACTCAGGCACACACTTAAGGAACCCCTGCTTCCTTGGCACGGCGCTCTTTCTGACCACAGCCTTCAAGTGCCCAAGAAGAGGAGGCCCACCTATATACTGGAGGTCATCTGCACTACTCAAAGGCAACTGATTTAAATGTCGCTCACAGATTTCAAATCTGCGGTAACACACACTAGTGTCTAACCACCAGCCTGGCTACACTGAATCAGTCAACCATCCTCCATGGAATTCCTCACTCTGAACCTACTTTGCAGGGTTACTCATGAAATCCCCTTGGTGCTCTGCATCTCTGAAACTATCAGTGTCGCCTGTGTGAGTGCCTCCCTCTCCCCCTTCCACGCTTTCTCAGGCCTGCTCAGGTCAGCTGAAGCTGTGGGCACCTTCTCTGGTCTGCTGTCCGCTTCATGTATTTCCGTTCTGTGCTAGCAAACCTGTCCCCTCCTCTGTTCTTCCCGTGTCAGCAATTGTGTTAGAGCTTGAGACCACACCTGAGTGTAGTCAGAGTCCACTGTGGGACTCTGCTGGGGTAGACCGGGCTGCACCCTCGGGTTCTGTGTCGTTTTTCACCTGCTTCATCTCACAGGGGCTTCTTTCTGTCCTGAGTTCTAAAACTTCCAAGTTTTTCAGATGGTCACTGATTTCTGCTCTGATGCTACTGTTTAGACGCATGTCTGATTTGCATGGGCTCTCTTGGTGCCAGCATTTATTTGTCCTGTGTGAAGCAAGCGTCCTATGCTGTGGAAAGGAGCATGTCCTCTGTGCTGCTGAGAAGTGCATGGTTCTTGCTGATCCTCCATCTTTCAGACCTTCACTAGTCTTCTGCTGAGTTTTCCTACCCATTATGATAAAAACTACGCTGCCAGTGTTCAAACATTTCTTTCAGATGTTGAATGACTCTGTAAGAACTTAAATAGTAAAGAGACAGGTAATTGTGAATACACACACATGCACACAATACACACATCATGGCTGCCATGTGCAGAAGTGCACTGGCAAGGCCTAAGAAAACTCCAAACCTCCCAGTGACAGTTTCTGTTCCATGTGGCCACATTGTGACCAAATTTGTTTTCAAATCTGTCATCAGAAGCCCACTGCTCTGGGGTTTTATAAATGTTTGTAAACTTACAGGCACTAGGGTACACTTCCTCCTGATGACAATGGCCACAGAAGCTGCACTGTGCACAGATGTTCCTTACTGTGCCTCTGCAGGCCTGAGAACAGACTGTGGAAGGCAGCAGCACCTCCCCACTGAGGAGCGCTCCGGGAAGCCTGGCAGATGAATTTAGCCGCAGTACAGGCTCACATCACACTTGGGAAAGACTGAAGGCCAGTGTGAGAGCACTCACTTCTGAAATGACGCTGAATGAGAGGCCTCAGCATTATCCTCTCCCTGCTGTCCCTCAAAGCCCTACTTCTGTGGGCTTCTGGCAGCACGACATACTTCAGCCATATTCATAAACATCCATTCCAGAAAGCAACGCTAAGAGCAAGCTCTACTTTAAGTTCTGACTTACTCGGGCAAACAAAGAAATAAATATTCTTAATGCCCATGGGGAAATGCATTGTTTGTTCCAGTCCCCTGCCATGTTTGCTTTCAAGAGTAATTTATGAGAAGATGACATACAGAATCAAATCAACCTGAGATTAAACCTCCTGAGCGAGAATTCGCTGTGAGACCGTCTTCCTCGTGCAGAACAGTCATCGTCATTCCTCTCGAGCAGCCAAGGAACATTCAATTACCCTAAGGTATCAGCCCAAAGTGCCTGGTCAAAATTGTTTCTAAATTGAAATAGCAAAGATGCGTGGGGGGAATGCATCTTTGTTTTGGGGGGTTTTGTTTTGTTTTGCTCCTCCTATACTCAAAATATTTATTTAAACTAAAATACATCTTCTGCCAAAAATGTGTGAACCAAGGTGATGGAATAATGCTTCTTAGTTTTAAGCCAAATTTAACATTCTTGGACAGAATATGATAGTGGCTGTTTTAAAAGTACAGGATTTACTTAAAAATTATACCGTGGGGGGAGGTGCTTAAAAAAATCCAACACCAACAGAATAAGTTCATGAATTACACAAACCTATCTCACAGAATGCCACATGCAGGAATTAGATTGAGGCAGGAAGATGTCTCAATACAAAATAGAAAGCATATGTCACTATCAGTGTAAGCAAAGCACTAAGCACCTGCTGCACTGCCAACTGCAGTAATGCAGGTGTGCGAAAGAGGATTCAAAGGGAGCACCAAAACTGCTGTCACCCACAAGTGACCCCTGGCTGCCTGTACAACAAGTCTCCTCCCACCTGATAATGCTTACTGTGTCCCAGGAACCTGAGGGACCCCTGAGCTAGCTAGAGGAGAAAAGCCCAAAAGAGTGGCCCCCAAACAGGAAGGCCTCACTTATTCTCTCTCTTATCTGTACTTTCCAAAAATGCTAACCCTCTTTCTTTTAAGTGAGTTTTAAAGCCCTGGCTCTTAACAGTACAACAAAGAGACAGCTTAGGGATTCCACCCAAATGGAGTTGCCAAACTCCTTCTGTGCACAGCATGACACCAACTTTCCCAGTCCCAAGTGCAAGGAAAAGGCAGGCACCCAGGAGGGTGCATGTAAACTGAGTCATAATACCACCGGTTCAGAGGCTTGCTTGCCTCCCACCTGAGCCAACTCTCCATGCCTGTGGCCTCATCCCTTGGCTGTAGTGATCTTGAAGATCATGGAGACCCTCTCCTGGCCTTCACTAAGACCTGTCTTCCCCACAGCTAATCTACAGCAGTGATTTACTGCTCTTTTCAAAACTTCTGAAAATAGCAGCCCATGCACAGATCTTTCCTCAGAGCCTGCAGAAGAATCAACTGTAGGTAGAATTGCAAACCTGGGTCACCCATGCCCTCTGACCAACAACAGCTCAGACATTCTCTGTGAGAACAGTCTATCTCTCTACAGCTCTCCAACACATTATCATGGTCACCAATCCATTCTTCCTAGGCCCAGAGTCTCTCCTCCACATGGGCTATTTCTCTGAGTCCTGTAGCTTGAAAAAAAAATGTTTTTAACTTTTATTTATTGTATGTACATATTCATCTTATCTTTATATGTCTATGTTCGAGTGTGTGTGTGTGTGTGTGTGTGTGTGTGTGTGTGTGTGTGTGTGTTCAAGGGGGAGGGGAGGCCTTGCAAGAGCAGCTCTCAGCCCAGATCCAGATTGATTTGCAGAGCACAGTTCCTACCTCCTCTGATCATTGTTTCTTCTAGACAATTAACACCACAGTCATGGCCACTCACCCTGTCTGCTAATGATCAGGAAATGCATTAAGAATCACTTAGGTCTTACAACATAAGATGGTGTAAAGCAGTTAAAACAAACTTATTTACCACATTAATCAAATGGCCCATTCAGCCTGAACCATCAATTCTCTAAGCATCATGGCTGAACTTCACCATTGACTGAGGGCCACAGACAGGGGTCCTACAGTTCCAGGACCCTTGTTACCTCTCAGATGGGCCTGAGAGGCCAGAGATGCTAGGGGTAAAGAGTGGCTCTCCCTCACTGCTTAGCAATGACCTATGATAGAAGCAGCTCACTGACTAGATGTGTTGTCATCCTCAGGGTGACCTGTCCTTGATTGATCCCATCTCTCCAGATGACCACAAAAGGAAAGTTCTGCAGCTGACTGAGGGCAGTAATACAATAATACACAGATGCTCCAGTCTTTAACCACACAAAAACAAGGCAGCGCCATACAAGAGGTGGTCTCAAGAGAAAAGACAATGGTGTCGATTTTAAATCAGCATTCAAACCGAAGAGTGACCCATTCCGTGTGCTTAATATGTTTTCACACATGAATCAGAAGGTATACACATTACTGACCAGACTTTAGTAATAAACTTTAAACTGCTCAAAACAGGTGGTATTGTGTTACGGTTTGCTACTGTAATGTAAATGAAAGAAAAGGACTTGTGAGCAGGCAAGAGGACTCTGGGTAATGAGGCTTGTTGCCAAGCCTGACAAGCAGAGTTCAATCCCTAATATCCATATACTGGAAGGAGAAAAATGACTTCCATAAATTGCCCTCTGACCTCCACAGGCATGTTGAGGCATGTACCTAACCTATCTACCAACCAACCTACACACACACACACACACACACACACACACACACACACACAAAAGCTCAAAAGAATGTAAACATACAGAATTCTGAGTCATGGCACAGTGGTACTGTCTACCTCTCACACAGCTAACCGATCTGCATGTGATCCACCTTCTCATGAAACAATGCTACTGATGTCAGGATCAGGAGATGCTGAAAACCAAAAGAAGCATGCCTAGGTCACAGCTATCCACAAAGCACTGAACTAGTCAGACTCTACTAATACTAGTACCTTAACACAGCCCTGAAAGCCAGTGCGCTGAGGCCGCTGGGAGAAACCAAACTTCCAAATAGACTCATTTCTCCCATAAATAGTATTAAAACAGGACATTGTCAGTTGTGTGACTGAGTATGGATTTGAAAGTGGCTTTTAAAGCTGGACTCCAGGATAAGACTGCCCCTCTGCAGGATTAGTAATGGCTATTCTTGGTTGTCAAACCTGACTATATCTGGAATTAATTAAAACCCAAATAGCTGAACATACCTGTAAGGATTTTTTTTCTTAATTAAACCATTTCAAGTGGGAAGATCCACTTACTTTTAAAATTTATTCCCTTTACATCCTGCTCACGGCCCCTCTTCTTGGTCACCCCCTCCCACAATCCTTCCCCAACTCCACTTCTCCTCTGAGAAGGAGAAGCCCCCCACAAAGTATCCTCCTACCCTGGCACATCCAGACTCTGCAGGGCTAGGCACATCCTCTCCCACTGAAGTCAGCCAGACCAGGCAACCCCCATAGAAGAATGAATCCCGAAGACAGGTTACAGCTTTTGAGATAACCTCTGCTCCAGATGTTTGGGACTCACATGAAAATCAAGCTACACATCTGCTACATATGTGCAGGGAGACCTAGGTCCACTCCATGTATGCTCTTTGGTTGGTGGTTCAGTCTCTGAGAACCTCAAGGGTCCAGGTTAATTGGCCCTGTTGGGGAAGATTCACTTCTCATCTGGATCTTTGAGGCAGGAAGCTCCACCTTTAATCTGGTTCACACCTTCTGCTGGCAGCCATATAAAGGACATGAAAGAAGGAAGTGTGCTCTTTTTGCCTGCTTGCTCTAATTCTTGCTAACAAGTCTATCCTTCACTGCCCTACTTCTTCAGAACCCCAGCACACACTAAAAACCAGCTAAGACATCTGGCCTCATGGACTCAGCAACTACTAGATTCTTGGACCTGGTAGACAGCCATTGTTGGACTAACTAGACCACAGCCTGAAAACAATTCTAATAAATGCTTGTTCTGGATGGATGGATGGATGGATGGATGGATGGATGGATGGATGGATGGATGAATGGAAGGAAGATAGACAGACAGACAGGCAGGCAGGCAGGCATAAGAACAGCAAATCTCCACTGACGTTCACAATGGGTATCCTCTCCAGGAGGCATGGTGTCATGGTATGTGCCTACCTGTGTACTCACAAATGAAGACCACGAAGAACGGAGTGACCAGGTCATTTATTCCCTGAACGTATCCACTGGCAGGGTGTCGTATAGCCCATATAAACAAGATCCTTTCGAAAATCTGAAAGAAAATGAAATTGGCAGCAAAGCAAGAAATAACATGGTAAAAATTTAAAATGCACTCACGTTTTTAATTAAAATATATGCCATCAATATTTCTCACTGTCTCCAACACTAAGGCACAAAGCATAGACAGATATCAATTCTAGTTTCTTTGCCAAAGTCCAACAATTTTAGCTTTTTATTGACTCACAAACACCATAGTATTCTAGCAAACCCTGGGTTCAGTTCCTCCCCAGCACCAGCACTAGCTTCTCTGCTCCTTGAAGACAAGTAGGTCATAGGGTCACAGAGCAAACCAGAGCTTGGCAGACAATGGCTGGCTCTTTCCTTAGTGATAGATGGGTAGGCAGAAAAGAGGAAGAAGGGGAAGGAGGAGGGGAAGGAAAAGAGGGATGCGGCACATGTGCCCTACAAGGGAATGCATGTGCTAACTCCCTAGAAAGCTATCTTCATCCAAGAAGACACACATAGGCATCCTGAGCGATGACTGTGTTGAGTACAGTAGCCTCCTTCTTCCTCAGGACACTCACGCTCAGTTGATCCTTCCTATTCACCACCCAGCTTACTCTTCTCCATCTTCCGTCTTGAGATTAATCTTATCAAGGTGCAGCAGCCCAACACCACTCTACACACTACCCTATACCCATGTCTGCACACCCACGCTGTTGGCTTAAAGATCCTCCTTTCATCCATAAACTTTCGCCCAGGTCTTCTCAAACTCTGGCCTTGCCCCAGGGGCCTCTTCTAACCCTCCTCAGAGGCCAACAGTTACCATCTCAGCTCCCACAGCCCTAAGGGCCCCTTCTTGCCTCTGGCTTAACTGTTGGTATTTGAAACCTGAAGATGATGTCTTTATGCAAGAAGGCAGGTACAAGATAAAATGAGGCCTGTCCTTGGACAAGAAGAAAGGATGGGCGGAGACAAAGTTTTAGAAAGAGAAGAAGCCAGATCAAGGAAGAGGAGCTGGGAGCAACATGGAGGCAGATGTTAAGATTCTTCTCTGTGCATAGACACAGGCTGTTATAAATATTTTATAAGGGATGGCTATGTACAGAATTTTGTGCTGTCTAGATGGGAAAATTATATCATATCAATTGGATCAGAGGTTATTGTGTGGTGTTTCCTTTCATGTGGTGCCTTAACTGAGTTCAAGAGAAGGTGCAGTGACAGGACACACCAGGTGTGCCATGGAATAAGGATGTGTGTGTCTGGGGTAGGACCAACCCACCAAGGGAACTGTGAGTGAAAACAGTGTGGCAAGGTGCCATGCTGGAGCGGCTTGAGGACCACCAGAGTCAGAAAGTACCCTGGGAGCCAGCATGGAGCCCTGAGATAAATCAGTGTTCGTTCCTATGGCCTGATGGAGCAGGAACTAGCGTGTGATTAACTGCCTGGGTCAGAGAGAGCCAGGGCCGTCCAGAGTGGTAACGCGCAGGAACCGGCCGCTACCTTTTTATTATTTACCACAACAGAGACCAGTTCTTAGCACTCCTTCCTGTGCCATCTGCTCTTTGCCCACCTTCTTTATGGAAGAGCCAGTCACATGCTACCAAGTGACTCTCTGGTCTCCCTCCTTCCAACTGTCATTCACTGGTGGCTCTTGATTGAAACTGAGCTCCGAAGCCTGACAAGGTCAGGCCTTACTTTTCTGCCCACACTTCACACAGGCAAGCAGAAAAGGCAGTCAACTAGTGCTCACATGAGTAAAGGTGTTCCAGAGCCTTTAAGTACACCAAATCTGGAAGAACTCGATGGTTGCACACTCAGGGAAGTGTCAAGCCCTTCCTACATCACCTACCCCCCTAAGTGTGATTGGGCTTGGTAGTCTAGAGCCCTCAAAGCACATGAACCCAAGGATTTACAAAGGAGAGGCCTAGAACCCTGACAAGCAAAGCCTCTGATCCCAAGGCATGGGGTCTATTACTGGCAAACTCAGACCCCACTCCTACAACAGTACAGCATCACCCCGCTGTTCAAGTGAATAACAAGCCACCACCACCTGTAGCACAGCAGGCGCCAGCTCAATATTTGCTGAGTGAGTGACACGCTCATGCATATAGATTCATATACATTTTTCATCAGTCAACAGTTTCCTAGAGAGAAATGAATATTTAAACAAAGTTCAGAGGCTGGGGTACAGCTTACTAACAGAACACTTGCCCAGCATGTGTGAGGGCCCTGGAAACAATCACTAGCACTACAGAAAAATTGAGATCAAATAAAATAAAAACAAGTTCAGAGGCTGGGGACACAGCTCAGTCGCAAAGTGTCACCGTGCAAGCACAGGGGCCTGTTAGGATCCCAAGAATACATGTAAAAGCCAGGGGTGGCTATAAGCCCTACCATATAGTCATACAACCCTGGCGATCAGGGCAGAGACAGGTAAATCCCTGCAGCTCATTGTCCAGCCTGCCTAGGCAAAGCTAAGAGCTTCAAGGTTAGTGAGACATGCTGGCTCCAGAGACATAAAAGTGGAGGTAATCAGGGAAAGACAGTCAGTGCTGACCTGGGACCCATGCACACACAAATCCACGCTAACAAATACATCACACGCACCTCACATGCATGCAGACACACATACATGCTTTGAAACCTGAACCTCATCAGAGGCCCTCAGTACCCAGGAGACTGTCACAGCCACACAGGAACAGAGCTCTATCTGCTTGCACCCACACAGGCAAACAAGGCACATGCTGTGTCTTGATGCAGCGCGCTCCTTGACCAGCGAGGAAAGATGACCACCACCAGAGGATTCTTCTCAGATCACGCTTTATTGTGGGAGCCTCTTGATTGAAGGGGAGAGCAGGAAGCGGGGAGGGGGGCAGGGGGGTGAACTACCCTAGCTGTCCGCTTATATAGGCCTTGCACATACCACGAAAGGCCTGAGAAGGATGAGGAAAAAGACTTGGGCTGGCCTGGGCTCTTAAGACTTTGATTCTAAGCACAAGCCTCTGTCAGTGGGACTCAAGGTAGACTTGGGACCACTCAATAGTACCAGCACCTTCCTGGGAGGAAGAAAGCAAACCAGTAGCACAGGGTGTGTGCAGAGGACTGAGGAGCTGAATATGCAAATGAGAAGTCAATGCTTTCCTGCTCCTCTACAGAGACAACAGCTCTCCCCTGAAGGAGCCTCAAAGGAGGCCTCTGCCAGCTGTTGGTAGCACAGCACACCCTGTCACTGTACTGCACCTGAAAAAGCAGAAAACTCCACAAATACTCATTTCTTGTGAGCAAAGGAAAGCTCATAGTCAGCTCAGCTGTTCGCAGAGTAATTCCACTGGATCTCTCTCAGTGACCTGAAATTTCTCATTTATGGCTTTGTTTCTAGAACCACACAGGCACAGGCTTCGGGAGAATAAGCTAAGGCTGACTTCCAGACAACGGGCAGTGGCTGGAACTGCAAAACCAGTCCTGATCCCTTCGTCACTCAGTATCTACTGAAACTTCTTTGTCATATCATCTAAAAACATTCTCGGGGGTGGGGGTCATTCTCCATGGGGCCACAGCCTACAACTCCATGAAAACCCCTTGGATTTTTCTAGCAATTTGAGCAAAAGGGTGGAAACAACATGCTCACTTGAAGAAATCTGTCTGTGGCAGCAGGGTCAGCTTAGTAAAGAACGGATGTAAAAAGAAGTTCACATCAGGCGCAGAATGTTAACTCAAGCTGAAGTGCTGTGAGGAAGCACACATGATCCACCAAAGAGCATGATGTACAGAAACCTTGGACCACTGATATGCCTACTGGAAACAGACTGGTCTGAAAGGCCTTGACTATGAACACTCACAGACTTTATTAGCCCTTGGAGTTCTGTTTGCCACTCTTGATATCCGTGTCTGTTGCGGGGGCTGCATTAAAAGTAGCACAAACTTTGATTTCTTCCCAAAGGCTCGTTTCTGAGACTCTGTAATGAAAATACTTGCTATCACATGTTTCCCCAGGTCTGAAGAAATCAAGAGGCCTGACTGGGGCTCAGTGGCTATGTGCCTGCTATGCAGGCATGAAGCCCTAGGTTCAGAATCCCAGCACCCACTGAAAAGAAGTCAAGCTCCGTGGACAATGACTAACAGCACTGGGAATGGTAAGGGAGGGAGAAAAAGAGGTGGGGAGCTCACACTTTATAACTCTAGTTCCAGAGGATCTGATATCCTCTTCTATCCTTGGCAGGCTATTGCATGCATGTGGTACAGGCAAACACTCATATACATAAAATAAAAATAAATCTTTAAAAAATAAAGACAAAAGCTAAGAAAACACAAAACAAAACATTAATTCCCTCCAAAGTGATCAACAAATTCAACTAAAATTGGAAGGGTCCATGACACCAAACAAGCTGACTTTCACACATATGGAAAGGCCAAGAACTATAACCAGGAACAGGCAGCCTGGACCTGCCCACAAGACTCAAGACTACAATAATCAAGACCAAGTGAGGACAAAAAAAGACAGACAAACCAAGAAGCCAAGACCAGCCAAAGGAGCTTGGAAATTCTGAGGGACAGCAGACAGGTATGGTTGCTGGTGGTCAGAGCCACAACAGGCTTTCCAATGGGAACCTTTTCAGAAAGGGAGGTGCAGAAAAGCAAGCCATAAGAAAAGGAACCATGATGGGGGCATCACAATACCTGACCTCAAACTATACTCCAAAGACACAGTAACAAAAACAGCAAGGTACTAACCAACAACTACAACAGCAGACACAGAGACCAAGGGAACAGAGGCTCAGAAACAAGCTCAGCTGTACCCACCTGACTTTCCATGAAGGTGCCAAACCATACAAAGAAAAGGCAGCCTTTTCTAAAGCACTAGAGAAGAATGACTTAGAGCCTACCTGTCACCCAATTAATTTTTAAAAAATCAATTCAAAATGAATCACAGACTTTAATAAGATGTCAAACTTTGACCTAAAGGAAAACATAGGACTAGGGCTTTCAATGGTCAGGATACCTCAGCAAGAACTGATGAACAGGACTGTATGAGGCACCAAAGAAAACAACTTGACAGAGTGCAGACAGCCTGCAGGACAGACGGGAGGAGGTCTTTGCCATCTGACAGGGTAGGAATCTAAAATCTACAAAAACCTCAAAAAGCTGAACACCAAAAATTCATCCCATCAATAAATGGGCAAATGTAAACACACAGGTCCTTAAAAATGAAAGAAATAGGGCCAATAAATACATCGACAACAGTTCAGCATCCTTGGTCATGAGGGTAATAACAAATCCAAACTGTGTTTAAAGTCTATCTCACCCTAGTTGGAATGGCTACCTTTTAAACAACAACTAATGCTGGTGAGAAAGGAGCACTTCATTCCTCAGCTGGGGACAGAAACTAGCGTGGCCACTGTGAAAATCCGTCTAGAGTCCTCAAAGCACCCAAAACAGAACTGTCATATGATCCTGGGACACCACTTCTGGATATTTAGCTGGAAAGAATTAATCTCGTTTAAGATGCTATACACAACAGCCAAGTACAGAATCACCCCAGATATCCATTAACATATGAAGAGATAAAGAAAATATGGTATATATAGACAATAAAGTTTTACTCAGCTACAAAGGATAGAATTATGCCATCTACAAGAAAACATGCATCACGTTAAGTGAAATAAGCTAGACTCAAATGAGTATCACATGTCATATGTGTTGGGCTTTGCTGAAGGAGATGTGTCACTACTAGGGCTAGGCTTGAAGGTTTCAAAAGCCCACACCAGGCCCAGTCTCACACCCTCTCTCTGCTTGCAACTTTTAGATCAGATGTGAGCACTCAGACACTGCTCCAGTGCCATGCCTGCCTGCCAGTTACCATGATCCCTGTCGAGATGAACATGGAAACCTCTAAAACTAGAAGGCAACCTGATTAAATGCTTTCTTCAATAAGCTTCCTTGGTCATGGTATCTCCTCAAAGCAATAGAACTATAGCTAAGATATCACTTAAAGTGACAAGGCTAATACAGACATGGGAAATACCTTCCCCAGTATTGCCAGGCTGTGGAGATGCCAAGTTCATTACTCTAAATGCAGCATGCCCACATGAGGGAGAAAAACCAAGGAGAAGAATCGGGGCTCAATGAAGAAAGATCAGCTTCTCCCTGGAAGGGCCTGCACATCATCATGAGGCTAAGAAACATCAAATGAAGTTCTTGCCTTACAGAGTTTAGGGTGGGAAGACTCTGGAGCACAGCCACAGCGAGAGATACAGGTGGCTGCTGCCAGGGCCCCAGAGTACCCTCAGCAACTTGGTAAATACAGATACACCAGCAGCTCAGGAGGTCTGTCAACAGGGCAGGAGAACAGTACTCTGGAAGCAAGGACCAGTATATGACCCCTGTCCTCACCCCACCCCAACCATACCTCGGCACATGGGGACCAGATCTGGAACTGGGGAGGCTGCCACCTCCATTCGTGAACCCTTAAAGCCTGACAGAAGAAGCTAATGCTCCATGGGTACCTTCAGTGCAAGAACATCCCTTCTCCCCCAGTCATAGGTGGCCCCTATATTCAGTCACAGCTTCAGGTCAAAAAGTTCAGTTTCACAACCTGCATGGCGCACTATCTTGTGTCTGTTCATATGAAACAAGACATCACATCCCAGCAGCAACCTTACTTCTGAACCGAGACTTCTCTAAAGAAGCAGAGGGCAGACAACAGGACAGATGTGAAGGAAAGGCCACTAGGCAGATGTTGAACTTGGCAACATCTGCACTTGAATACGGTCTTCAACAAAGACACAGGACTAGCCACAAACAGCTAAGTGTCACAGGTCATGTTAAGATGGGGTTCATCAACAAAATAGGCAGGGACTAAAACATGAAAGGTTGCTTTAAAAAAAAAGTAATTTTTCTTTCACATAACAGTATTGGAGAAAAGAAGAAAAACAAAAACAAACAAACTAAAGGCTGATTTCAGAAAACACCACAGAGTCCCACCAAGCTGCCACATGAGGTTCTGTACTCAGGACCCAGCTTCACACCTCCCAGCTCCCATCCAGTGAAGTAACTCCATGTCACCAAGCTAAGTGACCAGGTTACAAGTAGTACCACACTGCCAACTCACATAGAGATGTGCCTACTCTTTCCTATCTGTGTCTTATTTAAAATCCCTGCTAGTGGGACACAAACAGGAGCAAGAGAGCCAAGCAGCTGCTTGGACCTGAGGTTAAAGCACACAGTGGTAACCAACAGTCTGACAAACAACTAGTTCCAGACACAGTCACCAACTTCCATCTCATGATGCTACCATGTCACTGTGGACACATCCCAACTCCTAAGGTGTCAGAAATCTAACTGGCTCCTGCATACTGGCTGACATAAGAGCCACCTTCCAAGGCTCTTCCTCAAGGACCTGCTCCTCATTTCATGTCCCCAAATACATATTCACGCTCAAGTGATCCAGTCACATTTAGCCAGCCTGGATAGTCCGCCCTCTTCTCCCAGAGGTCTGCCTGTCCTGAAGACTGCACAGCCCCTGCTCAGTCCTGCCAACTGCTAAATATATACACCTCTTATCTCTGGAGAAGTCTTAGAGCTGCGTAAAACCTACTGCCAGGGAGATGCTCCTAAGTAAGAGGCTAAGACCTGAACACAAGGCAACGGTAGTGATTTTGGACTATAACTATGGCCAGAGGCCACAAGGCCAGCTCTATGAGCAGTGTGCCAAGCTGTAGAAACACACACACACACACACACACACACACACACACACACACACCAAGGTCTATTTCCCACTTTTAAAGAAAAACTTAAGTAAAGAAGAGGTCGTAATTTATTACCCTTGTTTCCAGCCACTGTAAGCACACCACTGAGAAGGGCAATCAAAGAGAAGTGCCTCGGAGCGGCCGCTCCTATGGAAACTCATTCTCCCCTTTTGTGCTCCCCAATCTATGAGCACTTTTACTTCAGCAATATCGGAATGTTTTAGCAGCTTTACGGAGCAGGCAAGAGATGTCCATGTTTCAAAATGCATTTACTGGGGGAAAATAAAGATGGAAAACAAAGTATTTCAGATAGTAAGTATACTTTAAGGAGATACCACTTACTTGAGTGACAAAAATATAAAGGTTAGGAATAAATCTAATAAAACATACATAAGGCCTTTCATAAAGGTTTGTCTTGTCTGATGGCCCAGGTCAGTGATCTCAGCTACTTGGTAGAATGAGGCAGGAAGTTCAGGGTATGTACAAGCTACAGAGTGAGTTCAAGGCTACCTTGGGCAACTCAGACAGACCTAATCTCAAAATAACACGTCATAATAGAACTGAAGACAGAGCTCAGTGGAAGAGGACCTGCTGAGCAGATCTAAGGAGTCCACGCAATCCCATTCACAAATCAAACAGACTTTTCAAAAGCCCAACAACATGGTTCAGAAAAGACACAAATAAGTAAAGACTAAGAGAACCCAGGCAACTCTGAAGAGGAAGGAGGTGGCACTGATGTCCCTGTAGATGCCTGGGAACATGGCACAGATAGAGAGATCCAACATTGAGGTGATAAGCCCAAGTCCCTGCATGGCCCCCACTGTGACTGACTGCCCATAGGTGCTACTGTCAGCTACAAATTAAACATAGGATGGGGAAAGAAAATTTCAGATGAGGAGATGGGAAGATTTACAAGACAGATGTGAGAAAGGAGTTAAGGAAAACATCCCATGATGACCTAAGAGGGCATCACATTCAACTCAGCAAAGCTAAGCCTGTCCCATCAAATATCCAGCAAAGAATTAGAATGCCAGATGTATAAACATCACAAGCTTATTTTTTTGGATAAAAGGAAGGGGGTGGGACAGCCAGTAACAAGCATTTGCCAGAAGAGGGACACATAAGATGCCTCTCTATATATACAGAGAAGCTCTTTACCCACCAGCAGCCAAGGAAAGTGAAGCCAAGAGCATGATGGGAATATCCACCAGACATACAGAGCTCAGAAGCCTGCCCATGTTCCAAGAACTGCTAAGGACTGAAAATCCAGGTTTCCAGAACTTCAGGTGAGCCCCATCTGCAGGCCCCTCCAGAAAGCACACTGATGTTATCCTGAAAGCCTTAGAGAAATCCTCACAGGGGTATACCTGCATAAATGGATATGACGATCCTAGCACACCGTTCCACTTGCATAGCATTAGGAAGTGCCCAAACATTCACCCTGAATGCTACACAAGTAGAAAAAAGCACAAGCTGCAGAGAATGAATTGCACAAAGAAAGCAACACACAGCTCAAGACACAACAACACTACCACACTGCTTCCTTAGTGTTGAAGTCACAAAGTATGGCAAATATAATTTGGAGATGAATAGTCCACCTTATTTTTGGAGGAGATGGGGGGACAGAAATGGAGCTGCAGTAGCAGAACCATGAGCAGAAGGAAACAGTTTCTATGCTACCAGTTTCAAACTCATAGAGGTCAGCACTGGAGAGGTCCTTACTCCTAAACTCAAGGACGTAAGTTTCTACAATAGATACTTTCAAACATAATACATATATTCTTTTTGCTATATTTTTGGTGTACATCATAAAAAAGATTTAAGAGCAATCAGTAATTCCATGTCCACTAATTATGGACTTTGGGAGCTCCTAGATCAGGCCCCTCAAGTGCAGTGAGCAATGGTCACACACAGAGACAGGCATCAGCAGAGACTCCCCGGCCAGCGCTCCTCTTACCTCTGTCACCTTGGGCTGAAGAATCAGTGCTTCCGGGCTCATCCGAGGGATGTCGATATGGATCTGCAGATGCAGGAGAGACATATGTTTATCTTATAGGATGAGAGCAGTCCTTGACGACACTTCTGATTTGCCCTTAAGCTGTTCTGAGAGGACTGTCACCAGGCTCCTCCATAGGAGGCGTCCAGAAACACATTCCACCTGAGCGAGGCTCGAATGTCCTCAGGTGGCAGGCATGCCTGACCCTTCTCAGTCCTGCTGTACTTGTCGCATGGTTAGGAACAAAGTGGGCCCTTGGCTCCTCAGTAACATGAACCAATGGGACCAGTGCACATTCATTTTTCAGCCTGACACTGGGCAGGATTCAAGGACACTGACAGTGCCCTGTTTCAGCAATGACAGGACTATCTGTAACATAGGCCACATTCACCTCTATTTTACAATGTCCGTGAGGAATCTAGGACACATTAAAGGAAGCATTTGAAAGTCTCTGCTGGTGTCAGCAGATTCCTGTGTGAGTACCATCTGACATGAGTTTTGACAACGTTTGCCAGCATTACAGTGGAGACCGCCTGAGTTCGGGGCTTAAGAGGTGACCCAACAGGAGTGCTCTGAGCATAGCTGGCAGCACAGGCTAGCTCCACACCCCAGGAGCACACCCCACACCAGAAACACTAGCATCACTCTGGGGCTCCAGGGCAACTGCCTGTACTGAGGGAGACAGCATATTTTAACCCAAAGTTTAGTTCCATTGTTGCCCATGTGCAGAGAGGCAAATAGGGTCACCATTTCACTCTGACACTGGAGCCTGTGGCCAAAAGGAAGCCACTTAGGCTCACCTCTCCTCCTACAAAAAGCCTGCTCTCTGTTTCCTTCAAAGAGCTACTGGTGACAGTCAGTGTCTGAGTCCTCAGTATAAGGGAACAAGATGAGATAAACTTGCACACAGAGCACACAGAAACAAACTCCATGGGTACCCTCTTGAGGGACACCTACACAGACTCAGTCGAGGGCCACATGTAGAAGTCCAGGTATGGGTGAGGAAGAGGGTTGCCCAGATCCACTAGCAAGACATCCTGGGAGCCACCTCCTGTGCATTGTTCCCTTTGCTGATAGATCTGTAAACAGATGCTCTGTGTGGTAGCCTGACCTGCCTCTATACCCAGTACCAGCAAAGATCCACAGGCAATGTGCTTCTTATGTTGCCAGAACAGTGTAGGCATCATACCCCATATCCTGACCCTGGCCTGACTCATCAATAATAGGCCTGAGAAAATAAGGAAAAGGTCGTAAGTATCAGCAGGAAGAACCTACAGAGAGGAAGCCAAGCCAGACAACTATTATCGCTAACTAGCCCCATGTGGTCTGGACATAACCTTCAGTGAGACAGTAAATACACAATAATCCAATACAGGAAGGCACTAGATGAGGGCCTAGGCCAAGGCACTGCCCTATAGAAGCAGGATATAGAATGCTGGACACAGGCCAAGGTACAATATGCCAACCATTACCCAAGGCAGAGCCTGTCATCACTAACAGATCTCAGCATCTATTTTGTAACTTGACTCAAGCCTCATGTTTTACCTCTGAGAAGGAACACAAACAAGTCAGATCTGCCACAGGTAGGCAATTGACATTAATTGCTTTCAAGTGGTTATTGTTAGGAAATATAAATCTGCAAGCCTATCCTGATAGATGAAACACATGCCCTGCAAACTACCTCCAAATCCCAGTATTGAGTGGTACGTGGAAAAGAAAGAGACTCCACACACACCTGGCGATACATGTCCTGATGAACTTCATCATTCCTAGAGTTGTAATAATGCTCAATGAAAGCAAAGTATTCCTTCTGTTTCCTCTGCAGTGTGGCTGGTCTTCGGTCAACATTGGCAGGAAGGTAACCCTGAGAAGCAAAAGAACACAGGCATCTGTGGTAACTGTGCATCGTGAGAATGAAGAGCAAGCGTCCGTCCAGTGTGACTCAGGTGTGCTGGGGCCCAGCTAACACAGAAGGGAGGACACCAAAAGAGCAGCCCACACAGAACAGAGCTGCAGGACAGCACACAGCACAGGCACTCGCCACCAGTGTCACTAACCAGTTCTAAGTCACTCACATCCACCAAAAGTTGTCTCATGACACCCAGACCCAATGCTTTCTTTTTTTAATATTTATTTATTTTTATGTATATGAGTACACTGTAGCTGTTTTCAGACACACCAGAAGAAGGAATCGGATTCCATTACAGATGGTTGTGAGCCACCATGTGGTTGCTGGGAATTGAACTCAGGACTTTGGGAAGAACAGTCAATGCTCTTAACTGCTGAGACATCTATCTCTCCAGCCCAACCCAATACTGTCTTAACACATGGTATGGAGATATTAAATCCTTTCTCCACAGAGCTTACATCCACAAGGAATGGGGAGTATGTCTGGTCTCACACTCACACCATGCACACATATACACACATGTTGATTTTAGGTGCACGGAGCTGCCATGCAGGCAAATGTGCCTGTATTCTCCAAAGCCTCTGAGGGCCCTGGCACTATGCAATACATATAATAGACACACTTCTATGTGGCTTCTTATTTGTTCCCTTTGTCTACGTTCTATAAGTTGTCATCTTATAATATGATACATACGATATAACTTTAAATTTTGTTAATTTTAAGCACAGGCCTATGGCCTCAAGGAAAGCTTCAGGCAGTTGACTACTGTGTCCAGAAAGACAGAAGGCACTTTCCATTGCCCATAGTAACAGTGTTCTCTGCAGCCCATTCCCCCGTCCCACAGAGACCCCAGAAGTGCTACTTTCTCACTAGAGGTGACTCGACTGGGTTTGTCTGGGACTCTCCAAACACAAACTCAGAACCTAGGATTTTGTGCACCCTGTCTTCTAAGATTTGGCCACCTTTGGGCATGAGTCTGCATGGCACATGTTAGGCCATTCTGGCAAGTTACTTATGAATGAACAAAGCTTAATGGGTATTCTTGAAGACTTTGGAAGTATGCATCTCTGATTTCTCAGCAATGACTAGCAAAGGGCAGAGGTGCTGCATCAGAATGTAGACAAAGTTTTTAAGGAGCTGCCAGATCTTTTCCAAGGAGGTGACACCCTTTCACACTCCAGCCAGCACTGACTGGGACACACTAGGTGAGCACACCATTCAGTAACCCAAAGCCAAGGGCTTTTCTTTGCTTTTTCCATGAATCTGGGTGAATATGGGCACTCTGGGTCCTGCACAGTGTCCCTAGCACTACTTGGTTCCATGTGGTCTGTGGGCTGACTTGTTACTATGAAGCCCTTACAAGAACACCTGGCAGCCCCTGCAGAGACACCACCCTGAATGCAGCATAGCCAAACCATGTGTTACACATATATTTACATAAACTCCCCATCTCTAACACACTGGCCAACAACATCTGATTATTTCCTGATATGAATTCCTCCTACACATGAGCTATGTGCACCACACATCCTGCTACTTACTTCCAAGGAGTCCACAGGAAGTGACCAGTGACACACCCCCATAACCCCGTTACTAACATGTCAAATACAACTCACAGCAACACACTGTAAAATGCTCACCTCAGAGCTTTCAAGGAAAAGAAAGGCTCACATCACAGCATAACCTACAGGAAAGCACAACCCTCAGATGCTTCTCTGCAGAGAGACTACGAAGACTCCAATGCACTCTCTGCTGCACACAGCAGATACAGCACCAATAAGACCAGAACCAGCCCAAATGTCACCCACCTGGTAATCACAGCCACTTGCAACATACCTGTGAGCATCCCAACAGAGCTCTTAGAGCTAAGAACACTAGGGACGCAGCCCTGCCCCTGAGATGAAAGCACAAAATTACAAGGCTAGGGTACAGACAGGCATAATGACATATCTGACATGGTATGTCTCCATCCAGTTAAAAGCTGCCCCCGGGACAACCCATCCAGGCAGTAGGCTTTGTCCACATCTCCTTTCTCCTTGGAGCTATCTCAGTTTCAGTTCGTAAGAAGTTAAAGAATAACAATTTCCTAAGATACATCTTGTTCTTTGTCTGCCACTGCCCATCTATGGGCCTCCAAGGAAGGTGCAGCCCTCACCCGGCACAGGACACCTCAGTGCTCCTTCAGTCCTAGACATTCAGACGTAGTCAATGTTCCCACTGTTAGACAGTGAGACAGACTTGGCTAACCATGGTGACATGATCAGAGCCACAGATATGTGAGTTTAGACTCCCCACAACATCATTCCTGCCCTTAACCTACAATCCCACACCTGTCAGGGATGCTAGCTGACTCCCAGCTCACTGAGAGCCTAGGTCCAGTCCACACTGAAGCCTTGTCACACACAGCAACATCTGTGTCCTCTGCTCAGTATGTGGAACAAGTTGGCTCTTGAGCGAAGCCAGATTGCAAGAGCTGTTCATGTGAAAGATATATGTCCCACCCCTCCACTCTCCGAAATGGGGAGACTTATCTCTACACTACGGCTTTGGAGACCCACACACTTTGCCATAGCAAATAGTAAAATGGAGACCACTTGGCCATAGCAGCCCCTTAAACACTCAAGATGTAATCCCAGGCTACCAGGGCCCTGGCTGGCCTCTCCTCCTCCCTGGCCAGAGCACACATGCTCCTTCTTCTCTATGTGAATTCTCTACCTTCTAATCGACTAAACATGCCTCTAACACTACAACTTCCCCTCAGGGTCCCCCTCTGAACTCACTATTCCCTCCACCGGGAACCACTGGCTCCAATCTCAGGCCAGGCATCTCTCCCCAGTTTCTGTGAATAAAGCTTGCAGGGAACACAGCAGTATGCAGCCCACACCAATGCCTTGGCTACTTCAGTACAGAATAACTGGGCTGTGCAGGTGAAGCAGGCCCACAACACTGACCGGGCTGACACCTTATCAAGTCTGATGAGTCCTGTTTAGATGTCTGCAGCCAGTGGCAACCCTTTCACAATCCACACCCTCTACAGTCTCAACTCTCCTGCTGTCTCAGGTCCCAGAGCCATCACTTCTGCAACTCATTGGTCATCCCTCTTCACTGTCCATACCGACCCCTCCTGGAGATCAAGGAAATGATATAATCTATATGGCACTCACTGTGGCACTGAAATAGTAAGGACCAGACTGTACATCCAAACATCTGCACAGCCCTCCCTCAAGACCTAGTTCAAATGTCACCCTTCAGTGAGGCCCACCAGGACCACGCAGGTAAACAGCACTCTGATCTTGCTCATCTCCTGACCATCAATCACCTCTGCCAACTTCCCCTACCCAATGTACTTTTATCTCTTCTAGTCACCATGTAAGCTCTCCCTCTCATCTCAGAAATATACCCAAGAGCTTAGAACATTATTCCCCTATAACAGATACTCAGCCAAGGCTTGCTGGATGAATGGATGATGTCGGCAAGATGAAAAGAAATAACACAGAACTAGGGTCTCAGGGAGAGACTAAGTTAGCACAGTTTCCTGGCTTGGTTTGGTTGGGACAGTAGAGAAAATGCAAAACTACGTAGAGCCAGGAGGTATGCAGGAAGTGGGTCCAGGCTGAGCAAAGAGCAAAACAGAGCCTGGCAGATGAAAGGCTGGCTGCTGCATTCAACAGCCAGAGTGAAGGGCCTGGGCCCAGTCTGCAATTCAGGGCTGTAGGCTCACCAGAGTGGTCAGCAGGGACAATGTAAATAGCCACAGATACCAGCATCCTTAGGAAGCAGAATGAGCAATCTCAGGAGGTTTCCTGTACCCAGGACGTTAACTTAATGAAACCCAAATTCTAAGAGGCAAGAATGCCATCATAAAAGGCCCACCCATTCTCCTGCCGTCCCCTTCCTAGAGGGAAAAACACATGTGCGAGTGCAGGCCTCTCGATAATTAAGCAAGACTAGAAATTATGCAAATGAAATACATTCAAGTATGCAATGAATTTTAAATGACAGAACTACAGAAGATTTAATTGCTGTATTAGCATGCTATAAAAACACTAATCATAAATGTAAAACAATGCATGCAGATACTTAAATCCAAACTGTCCTGGTGACACAAAAATCAATGTGTTCCCTCCCACTGTGTTCATATGCAAACCAACCGAAACACACAGAAAGAAGCTATGCTGATACTAGAGACTCACTGTCAGTTTTAGCCAGTATCCTCACTAGCATAAATGTTAAATGTTTAATTAGTTTTTGTTCACTCTTTCTGAAACAGTTAGTTAAAAAAAAAAAAAGAATCAAAAATATGATTCTCTTTGGGACTAATTTTGGAAAAGGTCCTATGCTGCTTGCACGTAATTTAAAAGTTAAATATTAGCGCTAGTATTTAATGGGGTGCCCTGGCTACAGAGCTCTTCAGAATAAGAGCCACACAGCTAGATTTCTCCTCTACAGAAGAATTTCCTCTCCTTAATTAAAAGTAACACTTGTCCACAAACACTAGAACTATGCTAATGACAAACCAACTGCATACTGGAGGAAAGTCACTAGAGGGCCAGACCTTGAACTAGGTTCATAATCTAGTCCCCAATTACCCATGGCCACTAGTCTGGGTGTGTCAGGCCCAGTGAGCAACTGCCTTCAGTGGGGCCATGAATTTTTCAGAGACTAGCTTCCTATCTGTTTCATGAGCATCCTGGTCCTGTCTTCCATGCTGCCTGGAACCCTAGAACAATGGGGTTCAACCTGGGTCCACTAGCGAACCCAGGTACCAGAACTGTCCAACCTCCCGAGTGACAGTAAAATGCAACCAGATAAAGAGAACACAGCTAGTCAGTCAAGGAGTGGTCAAGTGGGGCCACTGTGGGTGGGGCCATCCTTCGGCTGGTGGTCCTTGATTCTGTAAGAAAGCAAGCTGAACAAGACACAGGAGGCAATCCAATAAGGAGCACCCTTTCATGGCCTCTATCAGCTGCTGCCTCCAGGTTCTTATCCAGTTTGAGTTTCTGTCCTGACTTCCTTCAGTGACAAGCTACAGGTATAGAAGTATAAGCCAAATAAACTTTTTCCTCCCTAATTTGTGTTTGGGCGTGATGTTTCATCATAGCAACAGTAATCCAAACTAAGACACACTCTGAAGCTGGCAGCATCTGCAAGCTGCCATCAAACAAGGAAGCCATTCTTATGCAAACTCCAGGGTCCACCTAGCTCCAGCTGAGAAAGAACCTCAAATTCTGACCAGCTCCTACATGACCACTCCATGTCTGACTAGCATCACAGATAAATGGCTTCCTCTCTTATAGGTCCTGAGCCTCTAGGAAGCAGACTTTAAAGAAAAACCATCACAGAGCCAAGTGCTAAGTGATCAACAGCCTATGCCTGTGCCCGTGCCCTGCAGACAAGACAGTCTCTGCCTGCTCTAGCAGCCAGACTTGCTTCAAAATACATGTAGCCTTGGCCACTGACTCCTTCCCAGCCATTCCAACTGACCCTGCCCCAACTCAAATCCCTTCTAGCTTCCCCGATCCCCCCTGGGGGGCACCCCATCACTGCTAGACATTGAACATAACTAACTTGGTGACAGTTACTTGCTCCTTCTCTGGAGAACATAACTCAGTTTCTGAGTAAATCTGAGTATGCCTTGTCTTGCACACAGCAAGCATCCAATAAAGGGACAAATGGGGCACAGAAACAGAGTCCTGAGGAAATGGCTCCTTTTCTGTGCAGTAAGCCCTGGCCTGCACTGTGTAGTAACAGAAGGGCAGGCATTTTCTCCGTGTTGTGCAGGTCCCAATAGGGCTAAAACTTAGTCTCAGGCATCTGTCCTTTTCCAGCACCAAACATACTGCCTGAAACATGCAGAATTCAACTAGTCTCCAGCAAATATCTAAATGTACTAACCAATGGTTTTACAGGTTATTCTCCTCCCAGAAATAGCTACACACCCCCGGCTCAAGTCCTTCAGAATGAGGGTCATGTTATCTGGGATCAACCATCCTCTTGGTCTCCTCCTGATCCCTGGTCCTCTGCCCTGCCTTCCAAAGGAGGCCTGAAGGGGAAGCACTTGCCTTGTCTGTGCTACTGACCAGCCAGCCCCACCCATACTGCATCCTGCCCACTTCCTTGTCCAAGTAACGCTGATATCCTTCAGAAATGTATGGTGAGCTTGTACCCATGCCAAGGAGCCCTGCCTGACATTCTCACTTGTCTATACTACCTCCTTGGCAAAGAGCAGATCTTCTCGCTAACCTGGAATTTACCTTCTCGCCTGTCTACTCAGACTGCGAACTGCCCTAGCCTTCCTACCCTCCTTGTGAACTTGCAATGGCCCTGGAGACACCAGTGTAAAGCCTCCTCTTCACAAAACTGACTCTAAGAACTGGCCACCCTATAGTGCCATCCTAGCCCCAACCCTTAGCTAACACTTCATCCCTGAACAGCTCACAAGCACACTGTACCAAACTGGGCTGGACTTACCCTGCTGCATGCCTGAGCCCCTGACCTCTTTTTAGAAGCAGCTGGGTCTCAATAGCCGTCAGTGTTTCTGGGAAGCCTCCTACAGTTTTTCTTTGGTCTACACTGCCAGCACTCCTGCATATAGACTCCCGGGTCCACACCAACACAGTGGGGTTACCCACTACTCACCCCCTCAACCCCTGCTGTTCCTTTGATGCTCTGTGCCCACTGACATGGCAACCACTGTGCAGCTAAGCAGCTCAGGGCACTGCAGCTATGACATGCACAGAAGAGATGGAAAGAGCAAGAGCCTCTCAAAAGCCTTTCCACCTAGACCAGCTGGTTCTTGATGAACACAGCACTAGGACATAGGGGCTTCCAGACACTTACATCATAACTTCCTACAAACCAATCAAGAGTCGTAACCTCTTTTAGAGGGCATTTGGAAATGTGGCTACAAACATTAAAAAACACAAAACAGAGCGCAAGTGATCACGGCAGGTTTAGCCTTAATTGCAAAAGATATTTAATCAATAAATATTTGCTGTTCAAAGCTGCATCTGCATTTAGGATTACGAGGTACTGCGCTGAAAATTTATTACAACTCATTAGCACAAAAGTCTTTTAAACACTGAAAGTCAGACTCAATTTAGAGTAGGTGCCTGGAGTTCCCCGTGACTGAGCTCCAAAAATAAAACAAAGAAAAACAGAGAAGCAAGCTGCCAATGAACTGTTCTCACTTCCAACTTGAAGCCAGGGTCTATAAGTGAGGGCATGCAGATAGTCACAAACCACTGAACTTTCCCTGAGGGCCAGCTAAGTGCTGGGGTGACTCAGCGCACTGGACCCCAATCTCCACTACACTAACAAGCTCTGTCTAACACCTCCTGCTCTGCCTCCTTGTCCTCTTCCTTTCCTGTTCTCCTTCCCCTCTTCCTCCTCCTCACCCATCTCCTCTTCCTCTTCTACTTCCTCCTCCTCTTCTCCCTTTTCCTCTTGCCCTTCCGTTCTTCCTCTTCCTATTGTTCTTGTTCAACAACAGCACTGCTGATCCTTCTTTGCTGATGCATATCCATTTCCTCTGAGCTGTGTGGACTTGTGTGCTGTGAGCTCCCGAGTCACGCGCCTACATACAGCAATTCTTTAATGGTGGAAGTCAGTGGGAATGAACGCAGCTGTCACGAGCTGTTGCTCATCTTCACTTTCTTCCAGACTTGCCAAACCAACCTTGAAATTAAGCTAAAACTAGACAATGCCTTCTTGGACTCAGCAAAGGCCTATATCATTATGCAACCAAGATAGACAAGTGTGTGGCCATGGCCAGCAAGCCATACTCCTCTAGCCAGGGGCCAGGCCACTGGACTCACAGGCATGAAGTAGCTAGGCTGAGCACTGGCGTGCAGACTTACTGAGAGAAGTTTCCATGTCATTGGACGAACTGGCTTTGGGATTCCAGACCAGCTCAGCTTCCGTAATTCCTCTGTTGGAAGAAAAAATAAATAAAACAGAGAAAAGCAGGGTTACAAAAGGTTCTTCAGCACCTTACCATATCCCATCAGTGTCCTCAGGGCAGGGAGCCCCACAAATGGAACCAAAGTAAGCCTAAATGATAAACATTTCAGAATGAATGTCCTCGATATGCAAAAGATAATGAGTCACCGCTTTATTAAAGCAAACCAGGGCACTGCCTGTTTGTGCATAAATTCTTGACAGGACTCATTTGTCAAAGGTGGTATCTCTGGTGCCACCCTGAGACAGGTGAGACCCTTCCTCTCTAGGGCAGTAACATGCAGGGTAGCAGATTCCTCACCTCCCACTAATTCTGCTCCCTTGAGTCCACACACTAAGCTGGCTCAGCCGGCTCTCCTCTCTCCCACTCCAGCCCCCTCGCTGCTTCGTAATGATTTATTTTTATTTTTATGTACACTGATCTTCTTCCTGTGTGTGTGTGTGTGTGTGTGTGTGTGTGTGTGTGTGTGTGTGAGCAGATCCCTTGGAACTAGAGTTACAGACAGTTGTGAGCTGCCATGTGGGTGCTGAGAATTGAACCAGGTCCTTTGGAAGAGGACCACTGAGCCATCTCTCCAGCCCTCACTCGCTGTTTCTTGATGCCCATCTGAGTTGTCTCCTCAGCACAGATCTCTGAGAGGCAAGCTTGTCTTCACACAGGTGACAAAGGTGTGCTACACGATATACAGATAGGATAAGAGAGCTTCAAAGTGGACAGACATGGGCCTAGATGTCTTGATAAATACCACTGAGGAGAACTAGACAAGGACTGGCCGGAGAGACAGGGGCCAGCAGCCAAGGCAAAGAGTGCCTTAGAGGGTAAGGAAAGTCACCGTATACATGGTGGGGAAAGACAGTAGGCCCTGGTTCTGCTTGTCTCTGATCGCCCTAGGTGGCTAGAGCACACATGTGGGTGTGTAAAGACGTCCACATACTCCAGCTCCAGCAAGACAAAGGCAACTACTTCCTTTGCTTCCATTAGAATCTACTATTAGACTCTTCTAGCAGTTCAGAGCTCATGATTAATACTGGGAATAAGAGAAGTGATTACAGAAAAGACTTTGGTAATATAATCAACAAAATGCAAAGTCCTGACATCTAATCTTTTTCCAATTACTAAAGTCTAAGTAAAATAAGTAGAGAGTAATTGGACAACAGCACCAGCCATAACCCGCAGTCACGGAGCCCTCAGAAAACATCAGATCTCCCCCAGCTCCCCAAGACACTATGGAGAATGGGGACCTAATATCCGAATTCCAATAACAGTGTTTGCTAGCAGCACCTCTGCCTCCTTGCTGAGCCTCTCCCTCAACACAGTGCTGTTTTTTTTTTTTTTTTTTTTTTTTTGGCTGTGGTTTATGAAGAAAGCACTGAGAAAACACACTGGTTAATGTTCTCCGACCCCATCTCCAACACACACACACACATACACAGTCAAGAATCTTGAATATACAGCATGAGATAAAGTTCTCGTCTTGTCGAGGTTCAGTGTTTAAAAAGAGCTTTGCATATATTATCTCACTGGCTCCTCAAAGCAGCTTGGATTAATCTGGACTGTGAGCCCTGTCCATGAATGAGAACTGGTCTCAGAGAGGTTAAGTAACTTGGCCTTTAATACCAAACTGTCTTCACTGTATTAACTCCTATTTTTAAAGACTTTGTAGCACAGTCAAATACCACTTATCAATACAGACAGAGATCCCAAAGAAAGTCTTAGCAGATCCAAACACAGTAGTATATCTGAAGAATAGCTCTCATCACAAGATTCACTTCAACGGTGCAGAGATGCAAGGGTGTGCTGAAGCTACTAATGGAAAAAAGCCACTCTCAGCAATGACAGATGGCCCAAACATGCGTTCCCTTGCTAGAAGAACACTGCCTGTGCAAAGTGCCCACAACTCCTGAGGCCAATACTGAAATGCTGTGATGTGATAAGCTGCTGGTCAAGCATGCCCCACTCAGCTCCAAAGGAGGTCTGTGAGGTGCTGATGCATGGCTAAGCCCCTCCCCATGGTGCAATGGGAATGGGTTCCATCTTAGGTACTGGGAGAATAGCACAATTGTTCAGGACTCCAAGTCCTCGCTCCTAAGGAATCCCTTGGAAGCCACCATCTCTCTCCCTTTGACAGTGTCCCAGTTAGACATGAGACTAAATACTGATAAAACCATCAACCTGAGCAGCTACAATCTACTGAAGAGAAGAAGAAGCAAGAACGAGGCAGGAAATGCAGGTCCACAATAAGCAGGATGGGCAGTGTACAAGCTTGCCAAAATCAACAGCTTTCTCCTGTGTCACAGAGAAAACTATGAAGGGCGTGAACCTAAAAACCGTGCAGGCCAGCCAGGCATGGTAGCACACGCCTTTAATCCCAGCACGGGGGAGACAGAGGCAGGCAGATCTCTGAGTTTGTGTCCAACCTGCTCCACAATACAAATTCCAGGATAGCCAGGGCTACACTGAGAAACCCTGTCTCAAAGATAAAACAAACAAAAAAGTATACAGGCCATGTGAGGAAACTAACTTGCAGGCTTCCCTTGGAAGAGCATGGGGACAGGCAGGTGCCAATCTCAACAAGGTGCAGTTCCTCTGGAGTAGGTAGGCAGCTAGAGGTAAAGAAGCATGTCCATGAGCAACAACAAATATGGCCTCTATGCCTAGCACTAGGGAGGGGCTCACATTCCACCCAAAGCAAAAATAACTAAACCGAAAGCCATAACTAAACCAACCACTCAAGAGAAAGGTCAGAAGAACTAGGGAAGCTAAATGGGAAATGTTGTTTCCAAAGGTCAGGCTGGTTCCTTAGAGAACATGACAACAGAAGAACTAAGTCAAGAAGTGAATGATCTAAGCAGCTCATTCAAGTGTGGTCTGGTACGCACAGCAGACTGGAAGGCCAAAAGGGGACTTTGAACCTTTGAACAGCCATTTTACCTGAGGAAGCCTCTAGTGTTACTTGCAAAGACCACATAAGGGCTGTGCCCAAAGACTTCACTGCAGAAAAATAGCACATGTGCCCTGTGCTAGCTGCCCACAAAGAGGCTTTTCTTCTGCAAGAAGGCAGACACCAGCAGGGACACTGCTTATGCACACAAACCATGGTGACTCGGGTGTAAATTTCTAGAAGCACGCCAGCCTGTCTTGCTTGCTGGGACCTGCAGGCAAGTGTTCCAGGAAGTTTTTCTATCGTGTGTTATTTTTCTAACCGATGCTTTTCTACTCTGAACAGTACCATGAACTTTGTTTTTAATAATATAAACACAGAGAACATGCTTTGATCAATAGAGAACAAATCCTCCTGAAATAATGCTACTTTAGGCCACACAGTGAAACGGTCCATGTCACTTCTGCTAAGTGTTCTGCTCTCCTCAGCCTACCAAGGATGCTAAAGCTTCTTTCCCAAGACCTAGAATTCTCCCTCTGCCGTCACTCCTCCTTTTCTGCTCTTCTTCTGTATCTAGAAGGTGTCGAGACAACACCAGCACAGAAGCACCTGCTTGTGACTACTGAACTCCAGCCTGTGACACTGCACCCAGCTTGCTGCTACTCAAGCTACACATAGGTCTCAGCTGTCAGACCAGGAAGCAGGTACCACGTGAACTGCAATCTGCAGTTTTCTTGCTGCCTCCAACCTGTAGCCAACCTGGACACAAGAGTATTACTAAACGTCAGGAGTAGGCTTGCATAAGAGCTGGCTGGCCAAGGGCTCCTATGTGGAGTGTGCATCCAGCATGCATAAAGCTTGGGGTGTGACCCCCCACACCCAGTACTGAAAAGAAAAATATAAAGAAAATACCATGGGTGTCGATAATAAGCAGACATGCAGCCAATCGAAAATGAAAAGTATATGAAGAAGCATTCCATGGAAATACACAGGCAGCCAATAAACACATGAAAAGACACTCAAAAATCACACTGACGGGGAGCCACTTCACATGCAAAGGCTAAAATGTTAAAATGCGGGTAAGCCAGGACCCTCCCACACTACTGTAAGTGTGAAGAGTGGCACAAGAGAAAACGCTCTGCCAGTCTCAGCACATTAGACTCCCTCCATACCTCTCCGAGAGCACTGGAAACAAGACTTACAGAAATGTGCATCTGAATGAACGGTCCACGCAGTGCTGGTCCCTGGACTCTAAGTAGAAGCACCCATGTCCCTCAGAGGAAAAATGGACACACAGACTGCAGCCTGTGTGCCATGCTTGTCAGCTTTCCCCTGTGCCAACCTCTATGACAACCAGCTCCTAAGAGAAAACGGTCGCTGTGACCCACTGCTAATGGTTTCAGGCCATGGTTTGGTTCTTGGCCTGGCAGCAGGCTGTGACAGAACTGTTCATAGCCATGCCAAGAGATGGGGAAAGGAAAGGGCTGGGGTCCTCACATTCTCTGGGAGGACATAATCTCCACGGACCATGAGCTCTGGCAGGTACCATGTCTTTAAGGTTCAGTGTGCCCTCCCCCAAAAGTACCACAGGCTGAGAGGACCAAACATTAACACAGGAATCTTTGGAAGACACATCCAAACCATCATACAATGGAATATTGTTCAACCAAAATAAATTAACAAAAGTTGCGCATGGCAATGTGGATAGGTGGAAACACTGTGAAAGAAGCCAGTCTGCAAAGACCATCTACTTAGGGTTCTGTTCATAAAAGTTCACAATAGGCAAATCCAGACAAGAGATAGAACAGTAGCTGCCTAGATGAGGCAAGAAGAGGTGGGACATGGGGAAATGACACTCAGGAGCATATATTACCTTGGGGAAGTGGTGAAAACGTCCCAAGATTGACTGCACAACTCCACGCATGTGCATACACTAAAGACCACTGAACTACACACTTTAGATGTTGGATTTGGTGGTATGTGATCTACCCCTCAAATCACACCATCTTCTCAGGAAAGGAGATCTGGAAGATGGAACCTTTGCAACAGCGGGTATAAGGTCAGGCTTTAGCAAGCAGCTTTTGTTACAGACAGAGGAGGGCTGGTCCTACAGGATGGAAGAAGCCATCAGGATCTGGATGCAGCTAGCCACAAGATGGACAGATGGTACAGAGTACCAAGAGAAACTTGGGGAACACTCCCTTCACTAAGTAAGAAGTGGGTAGGTGGAGGTGATCCTCAGTAGATCTCTGTGCAAGGGTTTCTCTAACCCACTTGCTTCATCCAAAATGTTCCGACCCCTGGGCCAATAGCTTTGTTTGTGCGATTCTAGAATCATCCACAGTACAGACATCACAGCACATTTAGAAAAGAGGTGCTTCTTTCTCAGTGCTCCCATCCACTCTCCCTCCTCCGTCACATCCCCCTACTCTGTGCCTTTAGCCATCTGTGGCCTCCACAGGCCTCCCATTTGGCCCAACCTATAAATGTGAACTTTTATTTTGGAGGGGTATTCTTTATCTTAAAGGTCCTAAATGAGTGTTGCTACTCAAGGTATGTCTGAGAACACACCCAAGATGGTTAAGGAGAAACTCTGGCCTTCCGAAGACAGGGGAAAGGGCAGGGAAAGCAAAGTGCGACTATGGGAGGAAGCCTTGTGAACCAGCTCCCTCTTCCCAGCCTGCAGGAGCCCTAATCACCTGTTAGTCACTTCACAAGGTCTAATTACACTGGCTTTCCCTTCAATACATTGATCTCACAGCCAATGCTGCATGGCATTTAATTAAAGCAAAGGCTACTGCTATTTCATGTAAAAATCTAAATCCTTGCAAACAAATTAGAAGCTTGAGACTCCCATTTGTGCTTTCCAGTAAGAGCCACTGAAGAGAGACCCTGGGCCTCCTAAGAATTTCAGCATACAATAGCGTCTATTTATAATATTTGTATGTATGTAGGCGAGACAAGGAAGGGCGAGGAGAGAAAGAACTGAGAAGGCTGCACTTAGCCCTGCCCCACAGAGGTGAACTGCCTGTGACGACAGCATCAGTGGCTGGGTACTCCCTTGTCCTGATGCTACCACACACAACGCTGAAAGGCCGGAGTGCAGGCTCCTTAACACAGCTTCTGTCCTGTCTGTGCAGGACTTAGGACCCCAACCCATCCACACTACTCACTCCAGCTCATGCTGGTATGCCATCCTCACACCATCTACAGAAGCTCCTCAGACCAAAGCTCTAGACAGCTATGGAAGGACAGAGGTGTGCCCAGGCACTCCAGAGGGACTGCATTCCTTCTGCTACCCAGAAGGCATCCCCTGGATGCCACCGTAACTGAGGGGTCTGCTGGCAGGAAGCTAGATACACTAGAAGTCAGAAACAGACATGTCTATGATAAGCCAATTAACTTTAGATAAGTATCCAATGTCATTATCAAGGCAGAGCAAAATATTCCTCCTGTCCCTACAAATGATGTCACTTGTGATACTCTGAGATATAGCTTAGGTGGCAAGGAGACAGCTGGAGCTGCCAGGACCTGGCCAGAGCCACTATCCGTCAGTCCAATACTCACTGAGCAGACTCAGGCTTAGGGCAGCACCAGAGTACTGGTGTTTAGAACACTGTCTGTCCCAGGTTCTCACCCAGAAATCCACCACTGACCCCAGAAGAGTGACCCTATGGGTACCACAATGTTACTGGTAGAAGCAGGGCTGAAGAGCACCCCCTCTTCTCAGGGTCCTTGAGCCTCCTGTGCCCCACTATACAAGTATTGTCTGACCAGCTTCCAGGCTAATATGTACCCTGATTCAAACTTCATGAGGCTGTGGACTGATGAGACAGGTAAGAAATAAGGGCTTTTCTTAGTTAATGTTTCTACTGCTATGAAGAGACATTGTTCACCAAGGCAACTCTTATAAAGGAAAACATTCAATTGGGGCTGGCTTACAGGTCCAGCGGTTTAGTCCCTTATGGTCATGGCATGAGGCATGCAGGCAGACATGGTACTGAGGAAGAAGGCAAGATTTCTACATCCAGACCAGCAGACAGCAGAAAAAGAAAGTGACAGTGAGTCTGGTTTGAGCATTGGAAACCTGAAAGCCAGTGACACACTTCCTCCAACCTCCTAATAGTGCCACTCCCTATGGTCCTATATTTCATTCACACCACCATAGGGTTCCAGGTATGCCAAGGAGCAGCTGCCTGCCCCAGGAAGGCTACCACTCACACCTGTAGATAGGTAACCATGTGACAAACTGTTCAGAGCCAACAAGGTGAGACATAGTATGTAGTCATCCCAGAACACAGGGTAACCAGTCTGTGTGCAAGCATCAAGAAATACTCTAGCTGACGCAAAGATCCAAAGGCGTCCTTATGATGCTGGAACAACGGAAAATTGAGAGAAAAGGAGAAACAATGCTAAGCCCTGCCCTGTGTCCTTCTGTGGCTCTGTCCTCAGAACCTTCTATTATCTTAACACAACTTTAACAGCTACTATTCACAAGTGTCTGAAGATACAGTCCAGACAGACCAGCAGGTTCCTGTTGTGTAGAACAGAAGTGTGAGCATGACTCCAATTCCAAAGGGCACTAAGTAGTGGGAAGCTAGACTGTTCTGGAAGCAAACGAAGACTGTGAAAGTTGCAAGGGAAAGTCCTGTTTCCATGTGATTTCCCTTCTTAGAGGATGGGGCATGAATCAAAGGAGAGGGAGAAGTGAGGAAACTGACTGGTGGTCATCCCAGGTCAACAGAAATAAACTCTGACCAAGGGCAGGCCCATGAGCAGAGAGAAGAAGACCAGAACAACATGCGAAAGAACAGGGACAGGTTGGCTGTCACTATAACCGGCATGAGGAGAGTTGACAAAGGTCATCAGGCTTTCCCCTAAAAGACCAGTGACACCCACTATCTAAAGAGTAGGTCAAGATGGCAGCTAGTGCTGGGTGTGGTGACACATGCCTTTAATCCCAGAATCTGGGAGGCTGAGGCAGGAGGATTGTTAACCTAGGTTACTACATAGCAAGCACCTATCTCAGGAAAGAAAGAGGAGGAAAGTAAAAGAAAAAGAAAATGAAGGCAGCTAACCTAAATAAGAGGAGAGAGAGGACAGAGAGAAGGAAGGCCTGTGGCCACCTGCTAACACAACAGGATATACAATGTCATCACATGCATATAGGAGAATGTAAACACGCACCTTGCTCTAGCTGACTCTCCACTCGGCTTCCCAGCAGCTGTAAGTTCAGCAGCCTCTGCCACAGACAGGCCTCAACTGCCATATTGTTCTCAGACTCAATGCAACAGAGTCTGCCAACCATGAACACAAATATTTCCCTCAAGTTGTTTTCTAGAGTGCCTGTCCCTGTGGTGGGAGGTCTAATACGATGACCACACCATGTCACTTCCCAGTGATAACATGCCACCCTGCAAGGCAGTTCCCATCCCTACTTCACAGATGAGGAGAGGACTCAGGCTGACTCTCAGCTCAAGCCTAAGCCCTCCACTGCACTGGCCTTGTTTCAGACAGAACGGGTTAGCAGCAAAGCACTGGTCCTCTCCAGAAGAGTACCAATGGGCAAAGCTCAAGAGCTGAAAAATGTTCATTCAGAATCAAGAGAGGTTTTTAAAGAAAAGTCATGAAACTCAGGTTAGTAAATGTGGTGTGAGAGTAGAAGAGAGTAGAACCATCGCTGGAACACTGGAAGGCATGTCACAGATGTCTAAAGAAGAAAGATTTTCAGGATATGCTGAATCAGAGGAGAGAGCCTCAGAGGCAGACAAAGAGACTGAGAAACAGTACACAGTGAGCAGGCAATGATCTGGGTGTCCAGTTCTGGCCAGGAGACTCATCTCCAGTGAGAACTCACTGATGTCTATTGGAATCCATGGCCCTGTTTAGGAGCAGTTTCTTTTTTCTCTGAACCAGGAAACTGAACTGACTTCCTGGCTCCAGCTCACCTCTCAAGAACATCTGGGCAAATGAAAGGTCTTTGAATACCTTCAAATTTTCTGTTTCTGCAAAGTGAGAATAAAAGCCAGATTCCCAGCAAGTGGCGTGGTGTATCACTCAAGACAGCTACAACCCTGAGAGCTCAGATTGGGGGAAAAGATGGATGTTCTACTCCAATCTAGACAACCTCAAGGAGGTAGAGCAAGCCTCAAGCAAGGCATTCACATAAGGGGTCACATCCCACCACAGGCTACTGAGTTCTCAAGGTGCTCACAATTTCTCTAGAGACAGGGATCTTTGTGCCACCACCCCCAACTTTTCAAAGTCACACAATTCTAATGGGTCCCTGAACATGTCTTCCTCCTCCCAGCTGGCATGGACAGGAACAGAAGAAAAGTTTGAGGGGCAGAGCCAGGGCCAGAGTCAAGGACAAAGCTGAAGAAGGGACAAGAGAGACAAGAGCATACTCAGCAGGGTCAATTGTCCCCTGCCTTGGCCAAGCACCCACTACCCTGAGTTCCAAACAGCCCTTCATAGTCACCTTAGTGAGGAAGGGCTGCAGAGCATTCCCAACAGGCTCCAGCGGCCATCTCCCAGCACCAGGAATGGCTCCTGGTTGGCAGAGGTATGGCAAGCATTCCGGGACAGGTAGGCTGGAGGCTAGGAGATGACCTGAGTCCCGTTCTCCCTATATCAGCTGTGGCACAGTGTGGGCAGCCAGACAGACTTCGGAGGAAACACTAAGCAAAGGTACAAGAAGAAGTGTGCCAATAAAGCATGCAGATGCCTGACAGGAGCCAGGCAGAGGGAAGTAAATGCCTCTCAGCCTATAGCCATACAGGATATCTCCAGCAGCAGCTTCTCAGCAGCTGAGGAAATAGGAACCATGGACAACTGAAACTCAAATATGAGCAGATCCCAACTATACACAGAAATCAAACACCGACATCATGTGGCTTCTGCTAGGCCTCTAGAAAATGATAGCAAGGGCTCAACATCCCTTCACAAGGGCCAAGCCAAAGACATGCAGAAGCAGCTGCCCTGGGCCAGAGGAAGCAGTGCTGCCTTTCCCAGAGGGCCCTGCAAGTAAATGGAGCCTCCAAAGAGCCTCGGCACCCTTGTCTCTCTACCACCCTCCTCTCCTTGGGCAGCAAGAAATGCCAAACCACATACACCCACAGCATCTCTGCAAAGAGCCAAGCACACAGTGTACAGAAAGCACATCTGATCCTGATTTTGCCCTTGGCTTGTAGGCGAGTACTTCAGCATCCCTGAAGCCCCACATAGTGAGACAAGGCATCCTTTAGGATGAAGCCCATCCAAGCATGCACTTCCAACACTGAATATGCAAAATGAAGGGCTCTAGGAAGTCCCTGTTGGCTTGCTAACACTGTTCTCTTTTGAGTACTCATTTCTGTAACTTGACATCCAGGCAGGAAAAGCATGCACATCAGAAAGGTCAGAAATCAGCATCTACTCTGTGCTGAGCAATGGCCTTCTGCCTCCCTACCCTCCCTCCCCAGTCAATAACAACAAACTCAGACATCTGAATTCCTCCCCAGTGGATATCTCGACCCCTCTGAGGTGAACTATGGACTTCTGGTCACTGTTCTAATTCAACATCTGGGGCCACAGAAGAAGGCTCGTCAGACTCTCATTTTGCCTTGTGGCAAAGAGAACAGGCTAGGTTTAGCCCTCCAAAGCAGAAGAACCCATGCAGGCTCTGGACTCAGCCCAAGATGACCACCTTCACATTGGATGGGGTCCCTGCAAACGGCTTGGGTAACAGAAAGGACTCCAGGACAAGTGGAAGGACACAAGAGAGGCCATAAGAAATACCCAGTCCAGGTATGAACCAGTAAGATAACATCAAGTGGCAACACACTAAAACTATCATCAGTCTTCCCACCCAGGGCTTGCCATCTCATACCATACCTCCTATGCAGATGGCCTCTGCCCTATCCCTCAGACATAACCTATGGCAAGTGCCAAAAGGCATATCATTTAAACTCTTTTGTTGCCTCATAATTCGCATACCTTAAGTGTACAATTCAGCCACTATGTGTGTACAGGTCCTAAGTGTATAAGCACAGCTGCTACATGTCAAAAAATACAGTGGTCCTGGAGAAGCATAGGTTAAGTAAGCTGGATCACATGACCAATGCTTTTCTGTTTTCTCTACTACTGCCCACTGCCCAGCCTCTCTCAACAACCATTCCAGGCTGGGAGAAGGGCAAGGTGGACAAGTGAGCTAATAAAGATGTCAGTGACTGCGCCTTAGTCAACACTGGGCTGGTGAAGGCCAAGAGTGTATGGAAGGTGCCCCAGAAGGTAATGGGATCAGAGGCCACAGATACTGACATGCCCAACAGCTCAGAAAGGAAAGGACCAGACACTGTTACCAGAGACTAACACACACCAGGAGAAATGCCATAAGAACACAACATTGCTCAGCCTTGTAACCCAAGTGTACGTGACTACTTACAGCAACATGTCATAATGCAGTCAAAACTGTAAGCATATTTATGACTATTTGCAACAGAAATAGTACACAATAAAAAAGTAATATAGAGAAGCAGCATAAACATCATCTTACAGCTCTAGCTACAGCAACCAAAAGGCCCTGTCATGAAGAAAGAAGTGATAAATATCTAGCAAAGAGCCCAACTTGGCATTGCTGTCTGCAGCGCTGGCAGAGAGCCTGAAAAGCCGTTGTTAGCTACCCTAGCCCCAGGTCACCCCGCAGCTCCAAGAACCCCATGGCCTGTTCTGAAGTAGCTGTCTCAATGAGGCATTACTTATGATTCGCATGCAGCCTGCTTTTAAAACCACTGCAGTTAATCACGGGCCAGTTTATGGGGCCTGGAATCAACCCCAGATAGCTACACAAGCAGGGACTCTCCACAGCAGCACCCCTTTCGGTTCTCAGGGTCCCTGATGGCAACCTGCCAGCCTGAGATTTATACCTGCAGGGGATCAGGCAGACCCTAATCTCCATGAGGATACTTCAAGAGTTCCTGTCAAGTCCCTCCTCCACTGTCTGAGGGAGTGAGATTATCAGAGGCCCTGAATACGGAGGACATGTATTAAGCCACTCATAATGAGCAAAGCCCTCAATGACAAAGCCATCCTTCAAATAACAAATAAGCTCTCACCCCACTCTGAAGCAAGACTGCCACCCAGGAAGGCCTGCCACTGAGGAGGTACCCAGGGACATTCTCATTTGGTATTTTCTATCCAGACACCTACACTTGTGAGCACACATGCTCTCTTTCTCGTTCTCGATTGCTCGCTTGCTCTGTCTGTAAACTGCTCCCCACGGTAACTCAGAACTGGCCCTTTACATGCTTTTTAGATGTTTTGTTTACAAATGTCAACTTGGAATTGAAACTTGAAATGCTACTGTCTCTCTCGGGAATGAGGGGGGCACTTGTCTGCAGTGAACCACAGTGCCTTGTAGGCTCTAAACAAGGTGAATGTGTACCCTACCATAAGAAATTCCAAAATCCTGACTCTGGAGACACTGAGCCACAGACGTCACCAGCAAACCTGGCCAGGATTACCTCGGGGAAACAAGACACAAGATGGACCTAGTCGGTCCCACACCTAAAACCTGTGATGAGTCATGAGCATGAGGACCTGGAACAGGACACCCCAGCACAGGTCACCCTGCTTTCTGGGCTCCTAAGCAACATCTCTTCTTCAAACTAAATCTTCAGAACACACCACATGCCCCTAGGCCATGAGGCCACTCAAGCCACTGATTAGATTCCTTCTGAATGTTTTTTTGTCAACCTGAGACCTCAGTCCAAGTCCCAGTCAGCCAAAGACCACAGTTCCTGACTGCGCCTGAGAAAGGCAGGTAACCTGGAAGGCCCAGACCTGACCCAGTGAGACCACAGTCTCCACGGGGGAGGCTTGCTGGAGGGGCTCTGGCAGCACCGCGGTCTGAAAATAGAAGGAGATGTAGAGGGTTTTTTAAATGCATACTGAAGTACGGGGAGGTGAGATGACATGATGTCTGGGATTTTCTTTGAAATGCTCCAGCAAAGAAAAAGGGAAAGAGGGACAGATGAGCCGACCGTGGTGGTAACTGACAGTCGCTGAATGTCGGGGACTGGCGTCCTGGCTTCATTGCATGTTCTCTTGACCTTTGTGTGTGGTTGAAATGTTTTATAACGCAGGTCTTTTTTTAAAGGCATGAGAAGGTAAAGGAGGCACAGGCCTTCTGACAGTGACTGATGACACTCTCGTTCTGGAAAACTCCTGCTTCCTGAGAAGCAGAGCCTCCCCCTTCTGGTGAGGAGCTACCTCTCATACCCAGGAACCCCAGTATCCACATTTCTTACTGTGGCCATTCGAAGATCTAAGATCCTGGCAAGGAAGCAGTCACCGGCCCAGTGAGAGGCATATGTGCTAATAAGGAGCCGCACTCAATGCACCCTCCCCACTGAGCATCAGAGCAGTGACTGCTGTTCACCTCAGCTTCTGACAGCATTTTACCTGTGACATGTGTGTGCTGCTGGAAAACACATTAGGGAAAAGGAAAGAGCAAGGTGCCCAGCCGCAGACCCTCAGTGGCAAACTCCACAGGGTTGGCCTGGCAACAGCACTAATGGCAACATAACTCGCTTCTTGTCCCAGACAGATGACTGACTGTCTAAGAAGCTCTCATCCTTTAAACACAGAATGGTTTCCCCGGAGCCACCACCCCAGCCCACCCACAGGCCTGGTACTGCCAGTTCCGGGCTGACTGCTGCAAGCAGGAACTGCGACAAGACACTAGGTCATTCTGGAGCCGCCTTGCACCACTTCCTTTCTGGGAGCTGGGGCCCCGGCTTGATGACGGCGACCCACTCTGAGGTCCCCAGCCTGCAGCCTCTACACGATCATCATTCTATCACTTTCAAATAAGAGCCTAATATTTTGAGCATAATGATTTTAAGGAGCTCAACAATTTCTTTGCATGCATTATTCATTTATGACACAAAACTGTTATTTCACTGAGATTACTGTAAATCGCTACATGAAGAGCTGGCTTGCATGAACAATTAAATGATAGATATGATAAACTAGATTTATAAGCTTTATGTTCCTATAACATAAATTCCCTGAATGATTTAACTCGGCAGAGCCAGAAAATTCCTTCCAGATGCCAGGTCCACGGATCTGCAGCTCCCCCACCAGCATTTCCCAAAAACTTACTCACGGCTAAAAGGAAAACATTTAATAAAAGGTTTAATGTCACTATGGTAACCAGAGCAACTTGTTTCAAAAATGAATAATAGCCCTGTTAGGTGCTTCATTAAAATTTTCCCAACCAAATACTGCCCTTAATCTTCTCAATGGAACAAAAGGCTTATTCAGAATACATGTACACGACTGAGACTCAGTCAGACACAAGCCTGCGCCTGAGCACAGACATCCGTCAGTCGGCAACACAAAGATGGGATCTAATCAGCTGAGATGAGAAAAAGTTGGGTATTTATCCGGAAACAATTGATTAAAAACCTTAATATCCCACTGTTTGGGTCTTTTCTTCACTAATCAGAAAATTAAGGGCGGCCCTCCTCTCAGCAGTGTTTCTCCCTGACACAGGTAACTACTGCCTGCAGACAGCGCAAACCCAAAACCTATAGAGTCCTAGATGCCAGGGCCCCTGGGCTGCCAGCGGATAGTGCTCTCTTCTCCAGAGCTCTAGAGCAGAAGCAACAAGAACTTAAAGGGCTTGGTCACCGGTGACACCTGGACAAGGCTGTGACCATGTCAGAGCCAACATGCTCCTACTTCTGTCCGTTCAAGGGTCAGTTTAGAGCCACGAGTTCACAATGCTTTCCAGCCCACAGTTCAGCATGCAGTTCTGCCCATCAAACTACTTTAGTGCCCAAAGTGGTGCTGAGACTGTCACGCTCATGCATGGGTCCAGCCACAGATCCTATAGGGGTCCAAATGGAAGATGACTCAGGCCAACCCTGTTTAGGAATTACCTAGCAGCCTTGGCCTGTGCATCCCAACTGAGCTGTAGTCCTGGACTGTCTATCCCACCCATCAGCCCTCCCAACTGCTGTACCCAACCACCTTTGAAATTTGTCCATCTCAAGCCTCAGTCACATGGCTGTTACATGGTACAGAGGAGGCGTTTATGAAGCCCTGCAGGTGAAAACACAAAGGTAAAGGGGCCATACAGACTCTCAGCAGTTACCTAGAGCTGTGCATGCAAACCTCTCCAAGTCAGGGAGACAGGGAAAGCATGTGGACAACTGCTTGTGGTCTGCAGACAGTTAAGTGTGCCCAGTGTACAGCAGGGAGATGCAAAAAGAAAATGATTCTCAGTGAACATTCCCCAGAGGACCCAGAAGGACTGAATAAGAGTCCAGTGCCCACACCCACCACACCCTGCCCTCAAATCTGCACCCCTATGAGGCCAGCCCGCCTAGCCCAAGACTGTCCTCTTTTGCAAGTGACAGGCCAAAGAGAGACTGTGGAATCATGTCTTGCTGACCACCACCTGCATCCAGCCTGAGCTTTCTTAACACCCTCCCAAATGCCTTCTAGCCCCACCACGGTAGGAAACAGGCATCTGCTGTGTGATGAATAGAAAGCGGCTGCCCTTACAGATCATGTGAGAACGCAGGGTGTTGTTCGCTGCTGCCTGTCAGTGTCTGTTCTCAGGTGAATTAGCTTCACAGATGCAACTCACTTTCATTAACAGGAAAGAAACTTGACCTTTGTCATCCCAGAGAAGCAGGAGGTAACACAGCTCTGTTTGCCTGATACCCTCAAAGCAAATAATGGATCCAACAGCTCTCCTTTGAGAGCATCCCAAAAGTCCCTAGGAACTAAGCACAGAACAAGGGATTCCTACAGCTTGCTTCACTGAAGACATCCTGGGTCTACAGTGGACTCCAGTGTGGAAATAACAAATGCAGGCTTGGTAACTGCAGAGGGTGAACTCATAAAACAGCTTCACAGTGACACTGTGGAACACACGGCTCGGGCCATAGCACAGGGGCAGAACATTTGCCTAATTATGTACATGGTCCATGTTTTGCAGACCCATGCTTCAGAAAGAGGGGAAGAAGACAAGCAGTGTCCCCATCACTCAACACCCAGGTTAAGCAGCCTAGAAAACACAGTGTGGCAGTCACATTGTGCCTAATCACTCTGTAGACCAGACTAGCCTCTAACTACCTTCCATGTGTTAGGAGTAAAGGTGGGTACCACCATGCCTGGCTCCATTCTTGCTACTAAAATTTCATACAGTGACACCCACAACCATAAAAATATCTAAGCCACTGCATACACTGAGCACAACACTGTGCAAGCACTACCCTGAGGACTTTCTGGAATCAGGGGCTGCTAGTAATCCAACCAGTCAGGTACCCCACCAGCAGGTCATATACTGACTATTCAGAGCATGACTAACCAAGGGCATTGCCACTAACACACAGCCTGTTCCCAATTCAACCAGCCAGTGTAGTACAATCATCTAATAAGCCAGCTGCTCATAACACTATCTAACACACTACCTACTCCTAACGTATCCAACCAGATGTGTTACCATCTGACGGGGGGGGGGGTGAAAATCCATGTTCTTAGTTCACGCTGGTAAAAAGTAACAGAATGTGCTGGACCCCATGGTCACCACACCACAGTAGACCATGTCCTAAACAAGGAAGCTAAAGCCTAGAGAGCTTAAGAACTGGCTCAAAGGTGAAGAATTGGGCTGAGAAGTGTACAGAAATAATAATTCCCGACTGTGTAGGACAGAGTACATCCCTGCCGAGTGCCTTGGTTCACAGAGCGTCCTAGAAACCATAGTCATGCCAAGGTCCAGTAGAATCAGGATCCAGGTCCTGCTGCCCTTTCCTCTGCTTCTGTTATCACAAAGACTTCATCCATGCTGCACAGCCTCTGTGCATGTCCCCACAGCCATGCCTGTCAGGTCACTCACCCCTCCTTCCCATGCAGATCTACCAAAGATACTTACTGGATTCTGTTTGCATAGTCTGTACACTGCAAAAGAGCTCTCTAGCATTTCCTGAAGGGATACTAGCCAGGCACAATCCGTTTGTGATGTAAACTCATCAAGTGAGTATTGTGCTGGAGATTTGAGCATTTCATGTATAATGTTTACTTTCTCCAGAAAATCTGTATCTAGCCAACAGCATGTACGTTGCAGTTAGGGGTAAATTAACATATACATCTCACTTTGAAATGCATCCCCGAAATGGGGGATGGTTAGCTAGAGATGGGCAGAAGGGAATCGACATGTACCATTCGATTTTTCTTCTTCCTTTTTGGCTAGAGGCCCTGGATTTGGCTGGGGGTACTGTTTTTCTCCTTTACCCTCTATCCTGGCTAGTGTTTCTACTACTGTGCTAACAGTAATGGTAAATCCTTGTATTGTTCTCGTTCTTTAAAGGCTTTCAATTTCTCATCATGCATGGAGCTAGCAGTGGTCTTGTCCTGAACAGCCCTTGCTAAATTAATGTACACTTCTCTTCTTTTTAACTTTTCACACATCCTAGCCATTCACAAACGTTACAGACTTTGGGGGTGGGCCAACTCAGAGCCCTGGATCTATGCCTGGGTGGTAACTGAGCTGGTCAGTGCACTGGTTCTCCCTTATCCTCATAAGCAGAGCTCTAGCACAGCTCTGGCTAGGTCATCAGTGCCAACACTGGCAGGAGGCAATGCCAGCTCTCCTGCAACCATGCCTTCATGGCCCACTCGCCCACACCCCTATCTCCAGGGCCAGCTCTGCTGTGCTGCCCAGTCAACACGGGGGCCATTCTCTACATGCTGCAGCCTGTGAGGGGTTGGGCCACCTCTCCTGCTCTGACACTCTCAGGATTGGCTCACCTGTGCCTTGGCTATCAAGGCCAATTTCACTGTGTTGCCCAGGTGAGTGCTCCCAAGTGCACAGTCAGTAAGTGGGCAGGACCAGCTCTGCCACAGGTGGTGAGGGATGAGGCAGGAGGGCATCACCTCTATGCCCACACTACTTCAAGGCAGATGAGTGGTAGGGCCAGCTCTCCCATGCTCTTGGTCTAAGGGGTGGCTCATTCACCCCCACCCCTACCCACCTACTCTACCACCCCACCACCTCCAGGCCTAGCTCAACTGCTCTTCTTGTGCTGCCAGTAAGAGGTGGGGCCAGCTCTGCAGATACAGCAGCCCGTGAGGAGTGGACCAGTTCTGCACAGCCCCTGGACATCCGCTCGGTCCCTGGCAGCTGCTCTGACCAGAAAAGACTCCTTGCTTTCTAGTGGTAACATGAGCCACAGTATCAACAGTGACACCTGCATAGCCACAGACTCAGACCTGTCACTCAGTGGCAGCGCAGACTGGGGCTTCACCATGGTCCCAGGTGATGGGGCTGGCCTCTCCACTCTGCAGTCTCCAGTTCCATCCCTCTTCACCATGCTCAGGCTGCTCATTTCTCTTTGTCCCCCATCTCTCTACCACACACTCACACACTGTGGTGGCTCCTGCTGCAGGCTGCCCTCGCTGCTGGCAGGCCCCTGGGCAACATCCTCTGGCAAATGGGTGTTTATAGCTGGCTGAGGGCAGTTTGTGGGTGCCATGGTGGTCCACAGTCTGCATTCCTCCTCCTGTGCTGCACTGTGTGATGTCAGGCAGGGCTCGCTGTGTCTATGGCCCACCCCAGCTGTGGGGAGGACAGGTTTGTTATGTGTCCTAGACAAAAGACAGCATTGGCCACCAAGCCAGACATCAAGCTAGGTAGAACAAAGAACTGCCATCTGTTCTGCCCAACTGATAGAACAATTCCACCAACAAGGTGCCTCTTTGCCCATTGCCAGGATGGGGTGGGGAATGGAGGTTAATGTATAATTTATACCTAATTTATCAAGTTATTTTATCATGCAAAAACACTGACTTCAGTCAATGCCTTTTTCAGCACCAACTGCGATGGTCCTATGCTAATTTTCCCTCATTCTACTACTGAAACTTATCACTTGTGATGATTTGTGTATGCTGAAGGATCAGGGTGTTAGATCCTGTTACTGTACTGTGAATCCAGTTTTTCAGGACTCTGTTGCGAATGTGCACTTAGGTGTTCACTGGGAATGCTGCCAGCAGCTGTCCTGTCTCACGGTGTTCTTCTCTGGCTTTTTCATCAGGTTGCACCTTCTAACGACTATAGAACTGTTCCCCCACTTGAAATTTGTAGAAGAATTAGGAAGAACTTAATTCTTCCTTAAAACTGGGGGAAATCACTAGTGTAGTTGCCTAGCTTTGGGCTCTTTGCTGGGAGTTTGTGACTAATGCTTTAATCTTCATCTTGTTGCTGGTTTATTTATACCTCCAATCTCCCATGGTCCATGGTAGTTGTGTACTCTAGGAATCAACCCCCCCTTTTATTATCTCATACCTAACTGCTCACAGTGGCCTCACATCAGTCCTTCTATGTCTGCTACAGGTTATAATGATTCCTCTTACTTTTTATTTGCATTCCCCTCCTCAAACTGATTAGTCTACCTAAAAATGTGTTTTCTTTTATTTACACACACACACACACACACACACACACACACACACACACCCTTAGTTTGGCTACATATTCTTCCTGTTCTTTGAACTTAATTTATTTGATCTCTTTCCTTCAAATCCAAAGTTCATCCATTTACTTGAGATTGTGTTTCTGTTGGCATTTATCACTATAAATTGGCCTGTTAGGTCAGCTTGGCTGCATTGCATAAGTACTGGTATGTTGTATTTCCATTTGGATCCAACTTCTGTTTTGATTTCTTCTTTAGCTGCTTGGTTGGTTGAGAGTGTGCTGTTAAATTACTGTTATTTGTGACTTTTCCTCCAATTACTGACTCCTGGTTTTATAACATGGTGACCAGAAGTGATGGTTTGTTTCACTATTTGTTTTGTGGCTCAGCAAATGCTCAACCGTGGCAAATACCCCCTAGACTGCTTACTTACTGAGACATCTCAATGGCCTTCTTGTTTTGTTTTGGTTGGTGTTGGGTCAGACAATGTTGTCATTGTCTGGTAGTACTAGTAAGCTTTGATTCTTTTTTTTATTTTTATGTCAATTAAAGGTTTTTCTTTGTAGTTACATAAAGCATCACACAGCTTAAAGAATATCATAAAGATCAACAGCCTTTTGAAGCTGATGACAGTGCAGTAATCCATCTGGCAGTGCTGAAACAAATACCTGAAGTATTCATTCCAAGGAAAAGGCCCAGGCCTGGGGAGGCAGAGTCAAGAACATCACGCCTAAGTGCCCAAGACCTGCCTGGGCTTCAGAGCAAGTTCAAGACCAGCCTCAGCAACTCAGTGAAAGCTTGTCTCAATTTTGTTTTGTTTTGTTTTTTTTTTTAAAGCTGGGGATGTAGCTCAGTGACAGAACACTTGCTGAGAATGTGTGGCCCTGGGTCAACCTCAGGGAAAAAAAAGAACCATCTTTTTTACTCAGTTTAGTGATTCAATCTACCATCCTTCAGTGCCATTTCTTTAAGACCTGTGACAAAGAACACATTATGGTAGCTGCACAAAATGAAACTAAACCATTTACTTCACAGCCTGAGAGCCAGAGGCAGAGGATAAGGCTGAATCCCATAGTTCTTTCAGGCTCCTGTAGGCTCTTCAGTTACTCTAGGGATAAAGGTAATCTACCCCACAAGGGAGTTCATCTGGATCTGAAGGAGAGCCTTCACAGTCAGCTAGCCTTCCTCTATGCTCACATTACTGACTCACAGTGAAATCCCTTAGCTTCTGTTTTAAAAGCAAGACCAAGACCGAGTAATAGGCACCTTCCACTTTCCATTCGCTGGGAAAATCCTGGTCTCACCTCCATCTCTGAAAGACAGGTTGGCCAGCGTGGGGTATCCCGGGCTAGCAGGTTTGGTTTTCATGGGGTATTTTTAATGCATAATTCAAAATTATGTCTCAGGTCACAGGTTCTATTTAGAACCTTCTGGTAAGTCTTATAAAGCTCTCTTGTAGAAGACAAGTTGCTTTTCACCTCTGCTTTCAAAATCCTCTCTGGATTTTCATGATGTGAGGGCCAGCGGGATTGAGTTTTGGTGTCTCCCCTCAGCCGGAGAGTTTTCAGTGAGAATTTCTTTATATTTGCTCTGGCTCTGTGGTTTTTCTCCTATTGGTTCCTGTCAGGCCCTGAGAACCCCAGTGCAGGCTTCAGTCTTAGCATCCCTATTCTCCTGACTGGTAACTGCAAACAACCAGTCTGAGCTCCCGGGCTCCTCCTTCTGCTTGGAAGGGTCTGTGCCGAAGCTCCTGTGCACGTCCTCATTGGATCACACTGCTTCACTACAGCTCTCGAGTTTGGCTGGCACTCCTGTCTTTCTGCTAAATGGCTTGCTTTGTTCATCCCTGTTTTCCTGCATCAACTGTCTGTAAAGTTGTATTCACTGTTCCCTCAGTTCTATGAAGCAGTGACTGAATCTGTTCATGCAGGCCCTTCATTTCTGTGGGACGTGTCACTGGAACACTCATGTGTGCCTTTTCTTTGGTCATAGCACATCTCCTTAATACCTCTCTTTGTTTCCTTGCAGTCTTAGTTATTTTTACACACTTTTGCTGCGTAGCTTCACAGAAAGCTCTGCTCAGAGTTTCCTAGTTGTCCTTCTGTTACCATGACAAACCACTATAACCAAAAGCAACTTGGAAGAAAAGCATTTATTTGGTTTACATATTCCAATCACAGTGAACTATTGATGAAGTCAGGATGGGACCCCAGCAGGAGCAGATATAGAATCCCAAAGGAATGCTGCTTGCTCCCAAGGCTTGCTCGGCCTCCTTTCTTATGCCACCTAGGACCTGTGCCCTCCTACAGCACTCATAAGTCAAGAAAATGTCCCACAGACTAGCCACGGGACAAGCTGATGGAGGTTATGGTTGGTGTCAAGTTGACAAGGACTAAGCAGTACAAGAAGAACTGTAAAACATTCCACTTGTAGCCCCTTCTGCCATCACATCTGAGATCTTGCTGATGTATGCACAGCACAGATGCTAAGAGGAGCTTGTTCGTGTCCCCTAAGGCAGCACTTGTAAGAGTTCAAAGTCAGGTTCTGTCTCCCAAGTCAGTGAAGTCAGAGTTGGCTGGCTATGTGTTCATGTTCAATCTGTGAAGGCCACACACTGTATATAGGGAATGGAAGGATGACCTCAGAGGACGCTTGCTTTGGGCAGCTGCTGGACGGTCACATGATCAAGGTGAGGATATCTGTAAGTGTAACGGCCCATAATGCTCTAGAACAGGTCTCCTGGTGAACTCTGCTAGGCAATTACTATAGACAGTCCTCCATGTTCCAATCACTGGGGAGCCCTGCTCCTTTTCCCTATTATGTGCCTTTTATTGCTGTGACAGTATCTGCCTTGAAGCCTCTCTTCCCTGCCCCATCAGCCATATGATTGCTTCAGCGCTCTGGGTCAGCAGCCCGGGACAGCTAGCCTTTCTCAGCGTTCTCACCTTCAATTCTGGCAGAAATCAGAGGCTGATACTGGCTAGATGACTCAGCAGACAAAGAAGCCCAACAACCTGAGAACCAAATGGTGGAAAGAGAGAGCCTACTCTGACCTACACACACACACACACACACACACACACACACACACACACACACACACACACACACGCCACATGGAGCACACTCACATGCATGCATGTGCATACTAAGTAAATGTTTTCGAAAATAAGAAAATAGAACTCAAAAGTTGAAGGGTGTCTTTTGGCACTGGGCAGCATTGATTTTGGGGTCAGTTCTTACCTTCTTCTATGCGCATTCTTAAGTTTTTGCTCCGAGCGCTGAGACCTCCCACTAGACTCCCATAGTAGCATAAAGCTCTCCTCTGCTGGGGCTGAACTCAGAAGCCAGGGCTGAATAGGGATGAAAACCAAGCTCCCCCTGCTGGAAATCCTTATACCTCAGTATCATGAAGTGCAAAGGTCGGGAACCAATAGACTAGAAACAGCTGCTCCTTCGCCAGATCCTTCACACCTCCACCCAACTTCAACACTCTTCCTCAGTCTTTCAACCCACTAAAGCCCAGATTCTCTGCCTAAGAACCACCTTCCCTCCTTTCAACACAAGTCTTTTTTACTCACTGATGTGTGTCCCTTCACCTCTACACCCCTTGAGTTCTTGGACAGGTAACACAACACAGCTCTGCATGGGACACAGTAAGAAAACACTGTGCCTGCAGGCAAGGAGCTGCTGGTCTGTGTTAATCTCTAGTTCCAAACCTTGTACAGCCAATGAGCAGTCGCCTTGACTCAACTTCAGGTTGTCCCAGGACTGGAACCTGCCCTGTGGCCATCAGCAGTAACAACACTTCCCATGAGTCATGATCATGCTTTAATGGGAGACTATGGCGACCAGAGCCTGCGCATCACACATATAAATCAGACTGTAAACAGATTATCTTCCATTAACCAGACAGCTCCAAATTGCAGGGAGGCTAAGCTCCCCAACCAGCACTGGCCAGCAAGCAGCAGGGCCCACTCCAAGTATGACAACCTGCATGTGTGCTTTGTTGTCCCCAGGTCCCATTTACACACACAACCATTCTCCATGCAACTGAACCACCAGCCCACACCACTTACTGCATCACACATTACAGAATCCACTGGGGACTAAAAGAAGGAAAGAATTAAGGCACAAGCTTTCTTTATTGCTTCCACTTTGTTTAAGTCATGTGTACATACATGTATGTGAAATGTGAGTGTGCAGTGCCCACAGAGACCAAAAGAAGGAGTCAGATCCCCGGGACCTGGAGTTATAGGCAGTTGTGAGGCTCCCAGTAAAGGAGATGAAAACCAAACCCAGATCCTCTGCAAGAAACAGCAAGTGCTCTTAACCACTGAACCACCACTCCAGTGACAAGTACACGAGATGAAGACAAACAAGGTGACTCCTCTACCAGCATACCTTACCCCATCATCTTACATTTCACCCACCTCTAGCCCTGGTCCCCAGTGCCACCATGAGACACAGGCTGCCCCTCCTTTACACAGGCTGATTTGGCTGTACTTTCTGCCCAAACCCAACCCCTCTAGGCCACCACCACTTTCTATAACAAAAGCTCAGGGTCTGACTCAGAAATAAAAAAGAAATCTGCAGTTTCAACTGACAGCTTTATTCCACCTGGAAAAAAAAAAAAAAAAAAAAACCAGCACTAACAACAAGAGAAAAGGAAAAAAGAGGACCTTCCAGTACAGCTCTAACACCAAAGAGTGGATTTCCGTGGAATCAGCTAATTTTCATACCTAAAATATTCCAGCAAGTTAGCCTGTCCTTCACTTCGCTGACTTTGCCAGGATGATGGACGGCCCCTTCTCCCTCAAATGGATTGCCAAACAGCATTTTATTGGGAATTTCCTCTAAAAGGCAATTGGAGGTTCCTGCAACACAATTTATAGGTGCATTGTTTCCATTTATTTTAATTTTATTTATAGCCTTCTGCCCAGAGCCGTTGGGCATGGGCAGCTGTAAATCAGAGGCCAGAGACAGTGTGCTTTGTTCCTCTGTTGATGTTCAAATATCAAGGAATTGTTTGGAAAGCTCTAATCTGAATACTAATTACTTTTTCAATCAGACCTTAGGTGTGAACTCCCCTTTTTAAATACTATACAAAAACACTGCACCAAACAAAATTTCATTATCCAGCTCTCATAATCCTGACCTGAAAGACACTGGAAGCAATCTTACTCAAGAAGGGACACCACCCACTGAAGGGCACACACTCCAAGACTGGGGGGTTAACTGTAGACACAACTCCTGGATGACCTTGGGCAAGGGTCTTGACCTTCGAGAGCTTCAGTTCTCACAACTATTAAACAAAGTAATGGTCAGGGGAATCCCTTCTAGAGAGTTACTGTCCATCAAATGAGATCCTGGAGCAATGTCCAGCAGTGTCCCTCCAAGTCAGGGTCCTGCCAGTGCCAGTCAGGTCAGTATTGGAAGGGTTGTCTTCTTACCCTTTACCATCCCAGGTCTTATGCTACTATGACCAAGATCCAGCACTAAATGCCTTGGGCCAGCCCAACCTGTCCCACCCCTCATGACCTTTTCTATGTGACCTACTTTAGACTCTGTGCTGACCATGCAGTTCCCCAAGCAACAGCTTCCAAACCCTACTGACTCTCACCAGAGACCACTCTGTTTCCTCCTATACCACATACCACTGCTTGGCTCTCCACACTTACTGCCTGGTTCACCTTTCCCACAACACCAAAATGAGCTTTCTAGAAATTATCACTTAGAGATTAAAGTCTTTTAGACAGCCAGGTAGCCTGCATCCCTGTTGCTACTGTCTCACTATAAAAGGATTATGCATTATCATCTGCTCTGTCAGTCTTGGCTGGGGGCCACCAGGTAGTAGAAAAAGTGATGATGACAAGCACAGAGTCCTGGCGAGGCTTTGAGAGGCACAGGGAGCCTCCACCAGCTCCTTGCTTCCACCCTCGGCCATGAGAACACAGTCTGAGACAGGACCTGTAGCTTCAAAGTTGAGCCTAGAGTGGGAGGACACCAGAGCTGTCCATAGTCCTTCAGAGGCTACAGGGAGCCCTACTCTTCCCAAATATAAGTACTGCTATCAACCGAGGATAACAAGGCCTTGCCCTCAGGAGACTATAACCAATTGGAAGGAGCTGGGTGCAAACAGAAAGTGACAAAAAATGAACAGCTAGGGTCGACTCTTGGGAGCTGGCAGCCAAGGGTCTCATAAAAAAGACATCCACCATTCTGGCTGGTCGTGAGTGCCACTCCAGCACACACACACACACACACACACACACACACACACACACACACACACACACACATACTTGACACCTGAAATCCATGCCCAGCCCTGCTTCCTGCGGCCCTCCCCACTGGTTCTGAACCAACTGTCAGCACCTTAGACAAGAGTCGGTTTGCCTGATATTCCTTTGTGCCTCCTGCTCTGTTCACAGAACAGTGGTCAGAGTCTGCCTGCTCTGGGGTTTGTTTTGTTGATTTGCTTTTTCCATAACACCCCCACTGTTCAAAAACACTGATATACTTGGTTCCTTAAAACCTTTTTACATAACACTCAACCCCAAAGATCTGGTCTTCAAACAAGAAGAGATATCATTTTGGAAAAGAGGCTAAGAGCAACCTCAGAAACCTACTAAAGAGACTACAAGCCAAGAGACCTTTGGGAGACAAAGAAATGCCCCAGCCCCATGTTGATGAATAATGGCTGAATTAGCATTCTCTACCTTGGGCAAACAGGCCATTGTAAATGCTTATTTTCTGACTAGAGTTTCATAAATTATGCAGGGAGATTCTCTCAAGTGGCTTTCCTCTGGCCTTCCAGATGCAGTATTAATTTGGCAGTAGTGTTAAGTAGATGGATCCACTCCATGCTGGTAAGTCTGTTAGGATGTTTGGGTCTCCACAGCGAAACCAGAAATGACTTCACAGCACACAGAGAACAGTGAAGCAAGAACAAACAGGGCAGTCCTCCCTCTGGAGCTACAGCAGGGCAGTCCTCCCTAAATCTTCAGATACCAGGAAAGTGATCTAGCACACAGCAATTGGCACCGGGGATGGTGGGATGTAAAGGAAGAAGCAGCTTTACCCTTGGGAGCTCACAAGTCACTGAGAGTGCTCCATATGTCTGCACAAGTAACTTGCTGGGACAGGAGGAAGCTAACGTGAATTAAGTAGTTGATTGTTAGATGCCAGCAAGAGGAGTCATGAGAGCAACAATGTCAGCGCCTCAGTTATCCTTCTTGGGATAACACACTGGGACAGAGGAACTTAAGGGGAGGTGTAGTTGGCTCCTGTTTGTGGTTATAACCAGCATGGTAGCAGGCTTGGTGACAGAAGCTATGTCAGCTGTTCACGTTGCACCACAATCAAGAAGCAGACAGCAATGAATGTGCTCAACTCACTGTCTACACTTACACAATCCCAGGCTGCAGCTCAGGGAATGGTGCCACCCACATTTAGGGAGAGTCATCCTACCCCAACTATCCTAAAGAGTAGCTGGAAAGGGGGGAGATGTGATCAAGTTTTACTGTACGTTTAAAATAAAATAGATCCTCACAGTGTGTGTGGAAGTTTATCTCCTCCCCTGCAATCCTCAAACCTGTCACACTCAGTTACTAACCAGTACAGTAGAAGGGCCTGAAGCACAGGCACAAACAAGGAGACCTGGAACTGGGGATTACAACAGGCCAGACAAGCTGGTCACTCTTGTGACCTGGGAGTCTGCTTATAATGTCACTATCTCAAAACGAAGACGCATGAGGCACTCAGGACAAGCCTGGACACATACAAACTACACACTCTAAGTGGGGGAGGGTTGTGTGCGTGCAGAGGTGCAGAGTAACCCACAATGAACCAGAGGATAGACGAAGTCCAGAAGGAAGAGAGGTTTGGCCTCCTGCCCTGGGCTAAGGAGTTGAACTTCACTTTGAACCTGAGACAGGGCCTATCAAAGGCCCCTGAGGCAAGCTAAGACAGCAGACTTATATGGTACAATCCCTGGGCAAGGCAGACAGGAAAAGACCACCATCCACAGTGGCCCAGGGCCAAAGGAATATGGACTCAAGAGCAACCATGGGACAGAGAGTAAAATGCAGGAGCCACTGGGGTCTTCACTGCAGTAAAAGCACAGAGACGACCAATCAGAGCAAAATCACCTGAGAATACAGCAAACACAGTAAGAATGTCTTCCTTCCTCTGCTTCCACACCTTGTCTTTCTCCAGCCATGCCCTAGCCTCTTAACTCCATCACACTGATAGATGTTATGGGTCTCAGGGAGAGGCCATGCTGAACAAATAGGGAACTGCTGCAAACAAAGCCTCTGCTGCCACAAGACACAAAAAGTTGCCAAAGCCTTAGGGCTTCCAATTGCCTTAAGTGGCCAACAGGAGGCCCCGAACGGGAAAGGCATATGAACAGAGTACCAGCCAGTCTAAGGACCTCCCTGAGAGAGCATGATGGGGGAAGAGGAGGCACAGACTGTCCAAGCCAAGGAGTGTGTCCAGGTAGAAGCGACACCCACACCACCTGGGCAGGCCATAACCTGTAATGAGCAGGTGTGCTAGTTGGCAGCCAGGCCTCTATGGTGCAAAGGCCATTACTCACCGAGTATCATTTGATGTACACTGAAATGTGGTATATAACTAGACATAGTGATAAATACCTAGAATTCCATATCCAGGAGGAAAAGGCTTGTAAGTCATGGCACTCACTGCTCAGCCAGCCTAAAAAAGTTCTATTGATCAGAGACTCAGTGTCCTGAGAAACAACTCCTGAGGTTGACCTCCAGCCTCCACACAGGTAAGTGTTTGGGCACACTCACACTGTATTCCCATGAGAATGAAACTGAGAATTCACAGTATCTTGGGGATGAGCAAGGTGGGCGAAGCAGTCACACACACACAATATCAACTCCCGGTGAAAAGGCCATGCTTAGAGAAAAAGCGGGCTCCAGTCTTCTGTGCTGTTTTTATAGAATGTTAGGAAAAAGATGATGTCCCCGGTTTGGGTACCAATGTTAGGAAAAAGATGAAGAGAGTGGAAGGAATACGTTCCATGAAGGTGCGGTGAGGCATAGGGACAAAGGGCATGCCTCTGAGGGACATATGTTGGGAATTACTTCCCCCTGAGGGACCAGGGTATAGTACAGAACAGAATTTATTCAGGGCATGGGGAGAGTTAAGAAGGTAGTAGAGGTAGAGAGAGAGAAGAGAGTAGAGAAGTAGAGGCCAGCCATGAGCACGTGGAGGAAGTGTGGAAATGGGGAGAAGAGGGGCAAGGGGGAGAGCAAGAATAGGGAAAGCAAAGAGAGGAACACAAGAAAGCAGGAGGGAGAAGGGGACAAGCAGCCCCTTTTATAGCATCAGGTAACTGGGTGAAGCATACCTGGCTAATGCCTCGTAACTGTGGGGTGGGGTTTACCTGGCTGTTCCCAAATAACTAAGGGGTGGGGCTTACAGAATCCCAACACTCTGTCCCAAGGCTGAGCCAACAGCGCCTATGCTGCACTCCTGAGTGACAGCAGCTGGAGCACCAGGAACACTGCAGGACACGGATTATAACCAAGTGCGGCTGCTAAACTGTGAGACTTATAAATAGACGGTGAGGAACATTTTAACATAATTTGCTTTCCAGGCACAAAGAACCATGTCAGTCAACTCAATACCCCAACAGAGGCAAGAGTCTCTGCTGATGGCTTTCTGGCAAATGAAGAAAAACAGATTTTACAGTGAGCTAATCTGTCTTTAAAATAAAAACTAGAAAAAATAAAAACTGGATTTATTTTTTCACATATTAATTCAACAACTGGTTGCTAACGAGGAGTCAGGAACCATCCTGAACACAGTAGCCTTAAGTTGCACTCTGAAATAGATGAATATGGGGGGACACCCAGGCTCCTTCTCCACAGCTGCACGGCACCCACAGTTGGTTCACACAGTCTCCTGTCCATGGGAGCAGGTCATCACTCTGACAGGTGGCAATGGCAACATATGATAACTCTGGGACAGGGCTCGCAACAGCCCAACTACCCTGAATGAGAGCCAGAAGCTTCAGGGTCTTGCTACAGCCGCTCCCGGAAATATCAGTAGAGCTCGCCTCCAAGGAAGGCCAACTATGGAGAGCTGGCAAGGATGGCAGAAATAACTCCACCTCTTGCACATACCAGAAGCCCCAGGGAAGCCTACGTGACATATGAAAAGCATTTAACTTCTATGCAAGAGAAACCGCTGGAAGGCAGAGCCACACCTCTAACTTGAGGGAGCTCCACTCAGAAATGACTGCACTTAGTCTGGAGCAGTTTTGAAACAACTCACAGAGCAGAGCAGTCAGCGTGCTAGAGAAAGCAGCCAGCGGCGCATCGGCTGGCTGGCCCTTCCTGGAGCTCCAATAAGCATTGGTGCTTTATTACCATGTGGCTTCAGTGCTAGGATGGCATTGATTACCATTTTAATTTTTCAAAAATCAAAGTGTACAGACTGCACAAGCAATGAGCAGATTTAGCAGCCAGCACTCTGTGTTCTTGCAGCATTGATCATCACTTAGGGCTCCCAGCACCTCTGCCAGGTGGAAGGGTGCTCATTAACCCCCTGCAGAAAACGGCACCCACAACGGGCCTCGGCTCCTAAAGGGCAGAGTCAGACCTGTGCCAAGCCTTGCTTTCCAGAAAGAGTGGCTGAGAGGCAGCAGGAATTGACTCAAGTACTGATGCAAACGTGTGGTCTAAAGCTGCCTCTTTTTAAAATGGAACAACCTAAGAAAATCTTTGGGGTTCCTGAAGCCACACTCCAGTCACAGTCACCTTAATATGAGGCAGCACACCGAGGAACAGGAGGAAGAGAGATGGAAGCCTGAAGTCAGGGTCAGTGAAACAGATGTGACAACTGAGGTGCCACCCTTCCTTTAAAGGTGACCAAGACGGAGGATCCTTGAGCTGGCCTGCTGCTCGCTAAGGTAAAATGTGTACAATACCATCCCAGGAATCACTGTGAGAGCTAAATGTCAAGTGTGTCCTTGAGCCCCACAGGCACAGGCCTGCTCTAGGAACAACCTCCCCCACTTCCACACACACACACATACCAGGGGCTTGTCCTTTAGAGCACTCACAGGGTCCACGTGCTGATGGTAAGCTGAGCACAGGCATTCATCCACTTTCCAGCACAATGAGGGCTGGGCTCCTTAGGAAAGGCCCTCTTATGAGACAGTAAATGAGACAGGATTGCTCAGTGGTCAGCCCAAGCCAGGCCCTAGGATTTGAGCACCCAAGAGACTGCAGCAGAATGTGATGGTGCTGTCAACTTAACAAAGTCTGGAACCACTTGAGTGGCACCTGAGGGAGACTATCTTCGTTATAGTAATTTATGTGGAAAGTCTTACCTGTAGGTGAGACCATTCCCTGAGCAGGGAATCCTAGACTGTATAAAGTGTACTGTTTTCTATGTGGAATGCTATTTGACCAGCTGCTTCAAACTCCTATTGCCTTGACCTCCTCCCTGACAGACTACAGCTTAACTCATGAGCTAAAATAAATGCCTTCCCCTGAAACTCCTCTTTGTCAGGGCATTTACTGCAGCAACTGGAAAAGAACCTAAGACACAGAAAAAGCATGTGTTGGGGCCAGCCTGGGCTACTTGAAAACCTGTTCCCCAAAATAATAATGACAATAGTAATAATAAACAGTAATCGATCGAGAAAACTGATGACAGATAGATAGGTCCATGATAGGTAAGCAAAAAGACAATGTGTTCAAGTCTTAAATATGTGTGGCCTTTAAATCAATGAGTTTCTGTACAGTAATTATCCCTAGAAAACAACCAGAGACAGAGCAAAGACACCAGCACTGGGATGCTGAAATCAGTGTCTGGCAGGGAAACTTGGGGACAAAACAAATGCATAACAATAGGGGGTGTCTCTATAAACTGCAGCAGCTCCAAATGACGGCCCTGTGTGGTTATTAAATGTTTGCTTGCAGAAGGACGTCTAATCATGCGGAGAGCGGAGGGTTATTATTAATTGTAAAAAGAACAGTGACAGCCTCGCAGCCTAGATGAACTTCTGCTTGAAAAATATTTTCTCATATTACGTATTTAATATGTATGTGAGGCCCGCTCTGTTGAAAACCATTCACTGTGATCTTTGTGAGGAGGATTCACATAATTCACAGCAGTGGAGGGACCGCCATTCCCTCTGTCCAACAACAAAGGATCAGGGACAGCTGGGAACCACAAAGCTATTCGACTTCTGTAAGAACAGCTATCCCTGACACCCCAGACTTCAGTAAGACCCAAAGTACACACAGAACCCTGATTTTAAATAAAGACATGAGTAACACCCATTTTTATAGCACAGAAACATGTAATAGCCCAAGGAGGTCAGCACAAGGGTGAGAAGTGTATTGCACAGAAGACCATGTGACTCCAGGGACACCTGCCCTGTAGACATGCCCCCTCCCTATTCTATTGCTCCTCAGATGGCATACTGATATCCCAACTTTATATACCCCCCAACCAAATGTTCTTTTATCCCAAAACCTGCTCCTCAAGTGCGCACCTCAGTAGGTAAATGGCTAGCAGACATACAGTCACTCTCAAAGGGCCTCCTCCAATTCCCCATATTCAACAGATACTAAGTCCCTTCTCTAGAACTCTGAGAGACTCCCACAGGCCACCATGCTTCCCAATGCCTTCCACAGCACACTCCTTACCCCGAATTCCCCTTGGCCTCACACCACCCTCCTAAGCCATCTTCCTACCTTCATGGATCAGCCCCTGGCACTTTCAGAAAACTTAAATTCCCTACTGGTAGTGATTAAAAGATTCCCATCTTCCACCACTGCCAGCCTGGTATCAAACCTCCCTACAGCCTCATCCACCAGTGGCTCAGCCCTGACAGTTCCACAGCCTTCCCACACACTTTCCCTTGCAGCACCAAAATCATAGTAGCCTTCTTAGCAAAGCCTGTCAGCACAGTGAGCTCTTCTCATGTCTCAGGACTCAGACCAAAGCTTAAATATTTCCTCATGGGCTGGAGAGATGGCTCAGACGTTAAGAGCACTAATCGTTTTTCCAGAAGTCCTGAGTTCAATTCTATCAACTACATGGTGCCTCATAACCATATATAATGAGAGCAGGTGCCCTCTTCTGGTGTGCAGGCATGTTTTGCAGACAAAACATTGTATACATAATAAATAAATAAATCTTTTTTAAAAAATACTTGTGAAACATATACTAGGCACTGCAGTCAGCCCAAATGGTTCTTATACCAATTGCATATGAAATTATGTTGTGATACTATTTTTATTTATTGGGTTAATTAATAAAATAAAAACAAATCCCCTAGCTAACTAAACAGACGATTCCACATGGCTCACCTGCAGGAGGCACCATCTTACTTGGGGCAGGACTGCTCCACTACTCTGCCATCCGTCCTAGTGCCATCAGGTCAGTGGGCAGGCCCCCTGCCAAGCTCCCCAAGTGCACCTAAGCTTCAGCAGCAAAGGATCTTCGGCAGCAAAGGATCTCAGTGAGCAAAGCTGCTCAGGAGAGAGAAGTGACCACAAGAAGAAACTCAGTGGCAAGGTCAGCATTTACAAAGCATCAAGCCCTCTGCAGAGTTTGGAAGTAGGCTGTCCCCTGGGGCACTGACCCTGGTGCTGACCACTGCAGGATGCAGATTCTACCCACGATTCACAGAGAGCGGGCCCTAGTGTTGACCGTGCTTCTCACATACTCCAGAATCCAGATTCTACCCATGATTCTGGGGTGAAAAGGAGACACTTTTTCACATGTGCCCAGCATGCCTTCACCAGCTGGCTTGAGCTCCACTCGCCCTCCATTCCTCCCAAGGCCCCATTCCTGCCAAGCCCACTCTAACCAACCCATCTTCTTCCTCAGCTCATCCATGGACAGGGCTGGCCTGTCATTCTGGAGACACTAAGGAGCTCCCTCTCTGACTCCCCAGACATAACTGCTCCCACTTCAGTATGCTGTTCACAGCAAGCCCTGGAATGCCACTGGGCCCATAAAAATCTGGCAGTGTTGATTTGGCACAGTCCTCAGACATCTTGTCTTGGGGCTACTTCTTCAGTTCCTCCTCAGAGGTTTCCTGGTCCCAACCAAAAGCAGTGGCCTCCCTCCACATTCAGGAAGGCTGTGAATTTCTCACACCACAATCTGTACTGAGATGAAGGGAAGACAAACCCCACCTAGAGCAGAGTTTATCTGCTAGGTCACTGACTACCTGGAAAACAGGGCTGACAGTTGGTTGCCCTGGCCCCAATCCCACCTAGACTACATAGCAGGGAAAGCAAGGGAAGAGCCAGAGAGAGCTAGGCAGGTGGGCACAGGAGGCAGCTCGGAGGGAGAAGATTAAACAAGTAGGACCCCAACTTCAAGTGCCAACCAAGTGTCTGGCCTGTCCCAGGGCTAGTGAGACTGGCTGTGGTGATGGCCTTTTGTCTTTAAGGTAGTCTGTTTATTTTCTGAAACAGGATTCCACTATTATATCCCAGGCTGGCCCAGAACTTGTGAACCTTCTGTCTGGGCTTTAACTGCTAAGATGGCAAGTCTATGGTAAAGAATGACACCCAGGTAAGGAAGGCAGTGTTAAGGAACTGTAAACGGAATAATTCCAAACTAGCCTCTCATCCACAGAGGCCTCCCAAGATCTGTCACTAGAACTCACGGAGGTGTGTGCACTCTGTGGGCTGCATCAATCCCTGTGGTTCTGCACTTTCTCTCATCCACCTGCCTAAGCAAGCCTTGGCTCCTGCCTCACAAGACTGAGCCTTCCTGCACTGCCATCCGCACCACTGAGATTCCACCGTGACTACCTGGTGGCTCCCAACCCAGCAGCTTCTCTACAGAAGCTCACAACTATCGAGCCCACCTTTGTGTCCTCAGCATCCTGAACCAGACAGGAGCTTAAGAAATGTTGACAGATAAATGAGGGGACAACTCAATGCAAAAACAGGTGAATTAATTAGTGAGGGGTGAATAAATTAATTCAAATGAGAATTGGCTGCAATCTTGTTAAAACTGCTTATTGACCTTCGAGGAGTCCAAGAAATGCTGCGCAGAAACCCTTGGCAAATGGCACACTGGAAGAGCAGCTCACAGTCTCTGAGGGAGACAGCAGCAGAGTCCAGATAGACTGCTGTGCACCCTCAATTCAGAGCACCAGTATAGACCAGGTGGAAAGGGAGAGGGCAATGAGTCAGCTGCTATCAACCCACCCAGGAATGCCAGGGAGCTGCAAGGTCGAGCACCACCACAAAGAAAACAAGTTACCAGCAACAAGCTTCAATTTAACACCAAGTCCTCTTGAGGACTCATACTTGGAAGCACAGAAGACCTCAGACTCTGTATCAACAGTGTGACTGACAGCGCAGTAACTAAAACCCACAGAAAGCAGAAGCAACACTGGAAACAACTTGTATCCACCTAGGCAGACTGGCTTAGCAAATGTCCAGTCTATTTTCGAACAGAGAAAGGACCATTTTAAAGTATGTTGCAAAAGCACCAACAATCATATTTTCAAGGAAAACTAGTGCCACAGGAAGTACTATTAAGCAAAAAAACAAGAACAAAAAACAAACAAACAAAACCATGGTCACAGGGAGAAAACAGGCTACAAAGGCACAGTCAGTCAGACAGGACCCAACACAACCTCTTGAGGTCATTGCAGATAAGCTACAGGGTCTCTATCTTTCCTCCTAACTGGAGGTTACTTTCCTCAAGTAAGATCACACCCAGAAGCCTCAGACACATTTGTTTCGATAAATGAAAATGTAACCTTTTTAATCTGCTCTAGTGCTGGCACCATTGGGGCCACATGGCACATGTGGACCCGACTGTTACTCTCCCACACAGTTCCCAAGCCGCCCTCTCCACATGGCCCCTTAGGCAGGTAGTTACCATTCCTGGCACACACACACATCTCGTTCCGTGGGCCCCGAGCATTCTCACTCTGCTTGGGCAACAGAGCTGGATCCACACGCTCCAGCTGCCTCTCAGCCTTGGCTTTCGCACACTGTCCTCCACAGCCCAGTAAAAACATGATTCAACAATCAATAATTTATCAATCAGATTTATATGTTAAATTCTCAATCCACAATACATCCAAACAGTAAATTCACTGCCAATTAATAAAGATATAAACATCCCACCTGGACAAGATAAAATCGATCTAGTTCACCTTGATCTGAACCATCCTTCTCTGCCATCTTCATCTTGAATCTCCTCTCTCTCCCCTTCCACCTTTACCAAAGCTTTGTCCCCACCTCACTCTCTACTGTCCAATCAGGTATTGCCTTAACATCAACAACACACACAGTTCTCAAAGTGCAACCTTGGCCCATCTGGCTCAGTTCACTACCTTAAAGTATAATGTTGAAAAAAGTGATAGAGAAATGCACATAAAGTACTTCACACCACCCCAGGGGTACAGTAGAATTTAAAAATATCAGATACTACTATTTTTCTTATTAGTGTGCCCAATGTTAGCTAAATTCTAAAGACCATAGGTAGGTCATTTTAAATCATGATTAGTTATGTGTTATCTGAGATAAACCAACCACCTAGGAGGTCAAGGTGCAAGGATTTCAAGTTCAAGGCTGACCTAGGAAACAAAAAGAGATGCTGTCTCAGATAAAATATTAAAGGGGGCTGGAAAGGCAACTCAACAGTAGAGTTCTTGCCTGGCTCCATCTTCAGTGCTGTCAAGGATGGAGGGAGGGAGTGCAAGGAAAAGAGGAACCAGGTATGCAAGCTGAGGTGGGAGGAATAACAGATGAATATTCCAGAAGACACAGCTAGAGCTACTCCTACACCAGCAGCTGGTGAAAGAGGACAGAATGTCTTCTAAGTGTGCAAAAGCTGCTCAGGTTTGTACATGCTTTATATATCATGGCTCTTCTAAAGGGATCCCAGGGCTTCGAGCCATGTCTTGCTTCTAAAACACAGGCACTCTGGCCACAGCACCTTCCCAGCACTCCATAAATGTTCAGATGCCATTCTGGCCCAGGAAGCCAGGCTCCCCTCTTTACACTACCCTGACCTGCTCCAGTCCCTGATCAAGGTAGGACTCAACCCAAGTCATGATGGGACTCAACTTGGCTCAAGCTAAAGTCCATTCAACTCAGGTCAGGGTGGAAGCTCACCTGACAAGAGTAGCCTGCAGCACAGATACCATAGATGCAGCCATCCTAGCACTACAACACACCTCAACCAAGACTCATCGAATACATCACTCCCTCACCATGTTCCCAAGACTGAACACACAGAGTACCTGTCCTTCCTGCCTCTGCAGTAGCCACTCACAACACAGCTGTCTTCCTGTCTCAGGAAACACTCTACATCCTAAGGCCTCCCGGGAGCCCACTGCATACTGCAACTGAATGAAGTCATTTTCACTCTCAACAAAAGCATTTCCTTCTACCCCAAGAAGAAGAAACTTTTAAGATGAAAATAAGATTTCTCTCTCAGAGGAAAAAAAAAAGTCATCCACACTAGCCAAAGAAACTTTAAAATCCCATATGACACAACCATAAATGAAATGCTGCATACACACTGAGAATCAGAATGGCTTTGCTAAGTAGGTGTTAGACTTCACTACGTGCTTTAGGTAATAGAGATGATTTTCAAGCATAGAAGACAGAAGAGTTTTAATGGCTTCTGAGAGAACTAGCACATGAAGGAAGAGTGCGTCTTACTAATTCCATAGACATTTCTTCAGAGAATAACCATGAACAAATGGGAGAAAGGACAGGGCTCTGCTGTACAGTTAATGGTCTGCACTGGGAGGACTTAGACCAAGGGCATAAGCAGTGATGCCAATGCCCTGCACTAAGACTACAGGGGACGGACAAGAGGCAGGGGAGGCCACATGAGTCACCAGAGCCTGGACATAAGAAGTAGATCTGTAATGTAATGTGATCTAATGCGCAATACTACACAACCATACTCACCAGAAAATGACTAGTGCAAGATTATCTCCAAACAGACAAGGTAGAATTTGGAGGGGTCAGAGAGCTTTCTAAGGAAATGAAGTAGCAGTGCCTGAACTTGACAAAATACTAAGTTCAGGAAAGTCACCTATAGTCTGAGCCTGCCCACACCTCCAGTTGAAATCCACCTCAGATCACAGTGAGCCTGCCACAAATTCCCACCTCCTCCGTCGCCAAAACCCATTTCTAAATGTCTCCAAAGAACCAGACAAAGGCCTGACAGCCACCAAAATGGCAGCCAGTAGCTTGGTCCAACCAGGGCTGTGCTGGCCCCTTGGGTCAGCTGGGAATTGCAGCTGTGGAGACCCCAGGGCAAAGTAGCCGGTGTGTTTGAGCCCTGGGGCCTCTGTAGGTTGAGTGCTAGCATCCTGTCTGTGGCCCGTGATCCTGATTCATGAACAACCCCAAGTCGTCTACATGCTACCAGCCAGCTCCAAACAGCCTCATTATACTTGAGCCTGCTGTGACCATAGGGTGTGCAGAGAAGACAGGGCTGGTGCCAGGGAGAGAGCAGGCAGGAGGAGGCATCGGCAGGGGAGAGAAGCTTCTGCCAGACCCAAAAATGGCACAGAGGGAGTTCCAAACAGCTGCAATTCAGAGCCCAACTAATTCACTTGCTGCTGAATTTCAAAGTGTTGCCTACATGTTGCTACTTCCTGCCTTCCAATGGGATTGTCACAAAGGAACAGAAGCCTGATTAACCTCCCCCAAGCACAGTTCCAATCACCTACTTCCCTACCCACAAATATCCCATGGCTCCCAGCTAATCCCAGAACAAAGTCCAAATCTGGAAGACTTTCAGATCTTTACAACCATCTCCACCAACTCCTGAATTTGCTGTCAGAGAAACTGAGGCAAAGCATGGTGTCAGTGATGAGAAGGTCTGAGGCTGTGGAGGCAGATCTGGAGATGTCAACACCTTCTCTCCACCCCCAGTGGTCTCTTCTTGGCACACCAGCTCTCTCAGAACTAAGTGCTTGGCCAGCAGCCACCTGCACTCTGAGCATTGCCCATGACTTTTGTCACAGAACCAGAAACCAAAGCCCTATCACAGAAGCCTGCTATCAACAGTGTTAACACCTGGCAAAACACACTCATTTTTTGTATCCAGAAGCCTCTACACCTAGCACACCTGCTATGGGGCAGAAAACCCTGAACCTGCTCTCACGCTAAGTATCTGAGGCCACTCTCAACTATGGTTTTTTTAAAGATTCATTTATCTTTAGTTTAAGTGTGTCTTAGTTAAGGTTCTATTGCTGTGAAGAGATGCCATGACCACCCAACTCTCACAAAGAAACACATTTAACTGGTGCTGGCTTGCAGTTTAGAGATTTAGTCCATTATTGTCAACCATGCTGGCATGCAGGCAGACATGATGCTGAAAAGGTAGCTGAAAGTTCTACATCTAGATCCACAACCAGCCAGAAGACACTGAAATGACATGTCTTCCAACAAGACCTCACCTACTCCAACAAAGCCACACCTCCTAACAGTGCCACCCCATCTGGGTCTACAGAGGCCAGTTTTATTCAAACTACCACAATGTGTATGGGTGTTTTGCCTGCATGTATGTCTGTGTACCACATATAAAATGCCTGAGAAAACCAAACTCCCTGAAACTGGAGTTACAGATGGTGGTAAGTGGCCATGTGGGTGCTGGGATTCAAAATGAGTCTTCTGGGAAACCAGCAAGTGTTCTTAACTTCTGAGCCATCTCTCCAGCCCCCAACTATGGCCTCTTAATAGCTGAAAACTGGAATTGCTAGGTGGTGTTACAATGGACTTGGGAATACTAGGCACTGTTATAGTGCCCATGAATGACACAAAACAAGTGAACATTCTAAACTTACCCAGAATGCTTAGTCTTCCCACTAAGCCCCAAGTCCTCTATAAGACGTGGCCTGATAGAACAGAGTGCGTAGGGACTCTGTGTCAGAGAAGTGTGGCTTCAATGCCCATTTCTACCAAGAACCTGGACATAAGATGTGAAGTACAGCAATTACCTCAGAGGTGCCAACTGGACAGGATGATGTAGTGGTTAATTTTCAGTGTTACCGGAGGTGGAATCACATAGGAGACACATCTTGGGGTGTGTCTGTGAGGGTGGTCCCAGAGAAGATTAACTAAGACCCATCCCCTAAACATGGAAGCACCATCCCACAGGCTGGGATCCCAGACTGAATAGAAAGGGAGGAAAGGAGAAACCAGTTTAAGCACCAGCACTGGTCTTTGCTTTCTAATAGATGCAAAAGGACCAGCTGCCTCACCTTCGTGCCACGACGTGCCCTGGCCATAATGGACTGAGCTCTCAGACTGTGAACCACAAGAAACCCTTCCTTTCATGCATTGCTTTCTCGGGTGTTCAATCACAACAGGAGGAACAGTGACCAATATAGATGGAGAGGTATCAGACTGAAGACCAGGATGCTCCAGGGAGACATCATCTGCTGACCAGAGGGAAGAGCAGGTGGATTATGCCTGGTTATCCTGTCAGTCTCGGTGCTGTGCACTGGCAACACTGAGCCTCTTGCTATCCTAGATGTCAGTAATATAAGTGAGTGGCCCCCGTGGTCCCCACAGTCCCCACATGATAGAGAGTTGACAAACCACTTTCAAGTGGATACCTGGATCCTGACAAAAGAGTTCTGTGGTCATGGGGAACACCTAAAGAGGCCACCCCAGAGACATAGGAAGGGTCCTCTCGTCATTCAATAAGAATGAGACGTCCTCAGGTTCATAACTGTTATTGTTACAGAAGCCTTTTCAGATAAAGGACCAGCTGCCAATCTTCTGCAGGACAGCCATTTAAGGAGGTGGACACTGGGAGGTGGGGGTGTTTGGCTGTCTGCCCTGAGATCACCTGTTGTGTGTTACTTTGATAAAAGAGTCTTTTTCTCAAGCACTGGCTGGCTCCTGTGGCATTGTGAAGCTGGTAAGCAGACTGGGGGCTGAGTGAACATGCGCACTGGGTGCCGCTTGTCCCCAGGCTCCTGGAATCAGACGCTTATTTCTAAGTAGAGAATGAGTACATAACACCTACATGCTGCCATTTGTATCTCTGAGAGAGTGGGAGGGCAACAGTGCTCTTAGCCACGCCTCCTCCTGAGAATGGCAGAGGGAGAGCAGTCACTGTGTGGGCCCTTCAGGAACATTCCAATTCTCTAACTCTGTATTGCAATGCAGCTTTTCAATTAAAATAATTAGTGAATCAGAAGTAAAAGGAGGCATCCCCTTTCCCTAGACTGTAGCAGGCCTCCCCTCCCCCTGCAGAATGTCAGTAAGAGCATTCCTGTTATTGCAGTTTAAGTCATGATCTGACAACCACAAAACATGTCAAGGTCTTGATGAAGCATAAAAAGAAGATGCTGCTTCAGATGGATATGCAATTTTAGTACCAATTTTACATAAAGATCATTTTCAAAACACTGTACAGCCATTTTAAAAATGATGGCGAGAGGGGCTGGAGAGATGGCTCAGCAGTTAAGAGCACTGGCTGCTCTCACAGAGGAGCTGGGACCACTTTCCAGCACACACATGGTAGCTTACAACCATGAGTTACTCCAGTTCCTAGAGACCCACCACCCTCTTCTGGTCTCCTTGAGCTTCTGTATTCACACAGTGTATGTGAACTCACAGAAGAACACAACATACACATTAAAAAATAAAGTTTTTAGAATTCTTAAATGGTGGTTGAAGAGAAAGTGGTAACATAGAAAGGCTTATGGCATAACATTAACCAGGGGGCAAAGTTTAAAAAAGGAAACTACCAAATCACATTTCCCCGCACAGTCTCTGTGGGGACGCAGAAGAGGGGTGTGCATAGAAAACAGATCGGGATGGCTGCCACAGGGCTCCTCACTATCCACTCCCTGAGGCGGTCTCGCAGCACCTCCAGGAGCTTGCACTCAGTATCATCGCCCATTATACAGGGGATGGAACAGGAAGCTCTAAGAAGGTTCTAAGAAGCAGGACAATGCCTAAGCAACCCTGTTGATATCAGGCTTGGTACAACAGGACCTGTGCCCACACTTAGTACCCATCCTACCCTGCCTCTCACGACGCTAAGAGCCAGGGACTCTGGAAGTGACAATTTCATATTTTCTATAATCCATTTATCCCAACTTTACAAACTAAAACAAATACGTGGGTAAGGTCCTGGGTTAAAAAAGATCTTAGTTGTTGTAGATTGAAATGTGTCCTTCTAAATACACACAGTGAGGCCCAACTCCCACTGTGACTGCAATACTTCCACACAGGGTCCCTGGAGGGTGGGCTGGAGCCAGACAAGGTCATGAGGGTGGGCCTCTAGTAGACAGTGCTAAGACCTCCAAGTGTAACTTACTCACACCAGCTATCACTAACTGGGTTCCCTCTCCCCCTCCCACTCTGTGTGTGTGTGTGTGTGTGTGTGTGTGTGTGTGTGTGTGTGTGTGCATCTGTCTGTCTATCTGTCTCTTTGTCTCTATCCCTCTGTGTGTCTCTGTCTCTCATTCTCTCCCCTCATCCTTCCCACCTCTCTCTCCCTTCAATTTCTAGCTCCTCTCCCTTCTCTGAGTCTCCTTTACCACCTCCATTTCTCTTCTCGCTCCCTTTCTGCCTCTCTATCCTTATACAACTCTTCCTTCCTCCTATCTCTGTCTCCTTTCCCACTACTTCCCTATTCCTTGCTCTCACTCTAACTCCAGCTCTTTCCACTCTCCCTCTCTAATGATAGCTGTCTCTCTCCAACCTCCCTGTCTCTATCTCTACCACTGACTCTCTCACTTTTCTTCCTCCTTTTCCCTCTTCCTCTTTCCTTCCCCTCCTCCCTGCCCCTTTCCTCCTCCCTCTCTCCTCACTCCTTCTTCCCTCTCTTTCTCTAACTTAGCACTGTCCTCTCTCCATCCTTGCTCCTTTTCTGTCTTGCTCCATTTCTCCTTCTGTTTCTACACACACAAAAGCAGAGCCATGTGGGGACAAAGTTTAAGTGCCATCTTCAACGAAGAGGACAGGCCTCACCAGAAAAGCCCTCAGTGCACCCCCTGATCATGGAAAGCAATGTGGATCCTATGAGCCCCACACATGTGCCCGGTGCAGTGTTCTGTGACAGCAGCCTCACACTCACCACCTGTTTTGAATTCTTCATCTGGAAAAAGTGTTATTCTGATGCCAAGCACTAGGCACTGTGAATTCAGGACCATTTCAACAGAGTCTAAAGCTTCATCAGAAAGCATGTCCTGGGCATCACACCCACACAACGAAATCAGCAGACACAATATACAACACAGGCATACGGATACATGCAGACAAACACACACCATCAGCACTGTCACCATCAGCACTGTCACTGTCAGCACTGTCTCTATCAGAACTGTCACCGTCAGCACTGTCACCGTCAGCACTGTCACCATCAGCACTGTCTCCATCAGCACTGTCACCGTCAGCACTGTCACCGTCAGCACTGTCACCATCAGCACTGTCACCATCAGCACTGTCTCCATCAGCACTGTCTCCATCAGCACTGTCACCGTCAGCACTGTCACCGTCAGCACTGTCACCATCAGCACTGTCACTGTCAGCACTGTCACTAATATTACTGTCAGCACTGTCACCGTCAGCACTGTCACCAATATTACTGTCACCATCAGCACTGTCACCGTCAGCACTGTCACTAATATTACTGTCAGCAGCAGCAGCAGCACTGCCATCATCTTCTCTGCCAATTCCAGTATCATCATCACCAACATCACTTCAGATAGCTGGGAATTCCATGACTTAGTTCAAAAGTCTGCTTTCCTCTACTAGGCAAGGACAGAGGATGGCAGAGCACAGACAGGCAGTACTCTGATGTCCCTAGGAATCTGGAGGAAAACAATGGATCTGAGCACTCACAGTCAGGTAAGTGGACTGTGGGGATTAAATGAACGCAGAGATAACAGACTATCATGTAGAACGGTAGACTGAAGTGGGAGGAGAAGAGCCCCCTTCCCCTGCCCAGGGCCAGTAGATAAAATGAACAAAAACCTTGTAATCGAAAACACTGAAAACAAAGTTTTTATGGAGAGGCCAGCAAGCAGGAAAAACACTGTGAGCTACATCATCACTGGTGTGAGAAGGTAGCAGATCCTGAGAGAATCTGAAAACTACTCACCCTGACCCACTGGAAGATGCACCCGAGAACACAGTCATATGGTACCTCACAAGAGCTGGCCTGTCCTGAAACTCAGTAGGGATCCCTTCCACCCACTTGGAAAGTGAGACCCAGAGAAGCGCAGAGCCATGGAGCCCCTGCCATCATGCTCAAGCTGAGACAGCACTGGTAACAAGAACATACCCAGCACAAGGTAACCACAAGTGTAGGCAAAGCCACAGCAGAGCCTTGGGACAGCACAGCAAACTGAGGGAAACAGAAGCTGGGAAGAGTACTCAGAAGTGACTCCCTGGCTAAGGGCTGGACAGCTCCTAAGGGAAGGCTGACACCTGCTGTTCAAGGCAGAAACCAACACCATGGGCAACCTCATGTTCTTCACTGAGGCACGACATGCCCACCAGTCTGGTAACAGCCCTGGGCAGCATGCAGAGGGGAGTGGCATCTCAGGAGTTTAAGCTAGTTCAACGTAGACACTGCAAACCTCAACCAAAAGCATGCAGGTAATTAAAGGAAGACTTGGGACTGACACATAACTCAGCAGGGAGGCCCTAGGTTGTTCTCCAGCTCCACAAAGAAATTAAATAAAAACAAATAATGACCCAACCAACAACTGAACCCCAGATATATGCAGAAACACGAAGTCAGGGCAACTCCTCCAACTGCACAATAGACCTCTGTGAGAACCAGTCAAGTGGATGCCCAAGAATTCAAAGGATTGGCTTTAAGAATGTTGGCAAGCTCAAAGAGGTCATGAACTCCTGAATGAATTCAAAGACAACACAAACCACTTAATGAAATAACGACATCATCGGAGCAAATGAAGGATGATCCGATAAATATAGATACTGAAAAACTCACACTGAAGTAAGTCAAAAATAAATCAGTGGAGACCTCACCAATAAAACAGATCAAGTAGAAGACAGACTATCAGGTTGTGGAGACGCTGGATCAAAATTGAAATAAGGGTGTTGAGGTGGGAGTGGGAGCATCTTCATAGAAGCAGGGGAGGGGGAATGGGCATAACATTTGAAATGTAAATACATAAAATACACCATAAAACTAAATAAAAGTAAAAAAAAAAAATAAAGGAAACTGAAATAATTTCTTGCAGTCCATCTGATCACAATCAACTATAGAGCAGAAACCAACAGGAAGAGAAACTGCAAACAAACATGGGCGTCCATGGAAACGACACACACCCGTCAATCAGTAAATTAAGGGGCGAAATTTAAATTCCTAGAATTTAAAGCTATTAAAAACTCAGAGGTTATGGATGCAGTGAAAGTAGTTCTAAGGGGAAAGTTTAATACAGCTGATTTTTAAAAAATTACAGGTACTCAAATAAATAATGATACATGTTAAAAACTTAGAAAAACAAAGGGCTGAAGGCATGGCTCAGCAGTTAAGAGCACTAACTGCTCTTCCAGAGGACCTAGATTTGATTTCCAGCACCCACATGGCAGCTCACAAGTGTTTGTGAAGAAACCGGATGCCCTCTTCTGGCCTCCATGGGCACCAGGCATGAACATGGCATACGGATATGCACGCAGGTAAAAGACTCGTAGATATAAAATGATGTAGAAATAATTTAAAGAACTTAGGAAAGCAAGAATAAGCCAAACCCAGTAGACAAAGAAAGATAGTAAAGACAGGGACAGAGCAGCAGAACAGAGCAAACGTACGAGCCGTGAGAGAGTTGGCTGTTTGAAAAGAGAAACAAGATTGACGATCCATTAGACTAATCAAGAGAGGAAGAAGGCACAAATTCGTAAAATTAGAGATAGACACAAATGAACTTCATTAGGTCACCAGGGCACCCTTGGAAAACCTCTATTCCAATAAATTGGCAATTGTAGATATAGATACATGTGACCACTCAAAATTGTAGAGATAAACAGCTTAAATGAATCTACAATCACCAGTGAGACTGAAGCAGGAGCAAAGTCTCCCAACTAAAACTCAAACCCGGTCAGGGGATTCATACTGAACTCCACCAGACCTGTCAAGCAGAGCTGGCACACGTGCTTCTCAAAGCAGAAAGGAATGTACCAAACTCCTCTATGACGCCAGTGTCACCCTGATCACAAAACCAGAAACACACACACAAACACAATTTACAGACTATTTTCATAAATGAATACAGAATCGGAATTTCTCCTCGCTTAGCATAGATACACGCATATTAAGACATTTAAAAAATTTTGAAAGTACAAAATAAAAATAGTAAACTGGACAATTTTTTAAATAAATGGGTGACTTCCTAAAGGCACGTTATCTACCAAAGTTAAACTGAGATAAGATAAAGAACTGTGATGAGGATAAGACTCTGGCAAGTACAATTCAATAATGCATCTAGAAGATCATTCACCGTGCCCAAGTTGACCTCATTGCAGGGATGTAAAAACAGATCAACATAAGCAAATCAATACATGTAAAACATCGCATAATGACCCAAGGACAGGAATCACATAATCATCTAACTGATGCAGAAAAGGTCTTCAACAATAGTCATCATCCCTCCATGATACAAGCCCAGAGAAACTAGGAATAGAAGGAGCATGCCTTAACCAATAAAAGCTACGCACAGCAACCCAATCACCAACAAGCAGCCAAACTCAAAAGCAGCAGCTGTAAGGAAATAATTAAGATGAGGGCAAAAATTAATGAAATGGAAATTTTCTTTAAAAAAACAATGGATGAAGAATTGGTTCTTTGAAAAAAAAAATAAGCAAATTTGACAAACCCTCAGCAAAGCAAACCATAAGAAAGACTCAAATTAATAAAATTACAGATGAAAAGAAAAACATGATAGGTACCCACAAAATTTCAGAAAAACCATAAGTACATACCTTCAAAACATATTCCAGACAGAAGAAATGGTTAGCAAGATAAAGGTGCCCTGCAGTCAAGCCCAACAACCTGAGATTGGTCTTAAATCCATGTAGAAGAGAGAACAGGAGAAGGAGGAGGAGGAAGAAGAAGAAGATGAGGTGGTGGTGAGGCAAAGAGGAGGAGAGGAAAAGAACTCCTACCAGTTGTCCTCTGACTTCTTGTGGCAAGCACATGCACACACAAACACACATCAAGTACTTTAAAAAAACAGATTTTTAAAAATACAAACCAGAATACTTACCTAGGAAACAAAGGCTAACTTTCTAAAGGCATGTTGCCTACTGAGGTTACACCAAGAAAGATAAAAGAATAGAAACAGATCTGTAGTCAGCAACGAGAATAATGCAGGCATTTTAAATCTCCCAATCAAAAAAAAAAAAAAAAAAAAAAAAAAAAAAAGTAAGTCCAGGCCCTGATGGGCTCACTGTAGAATCCTATCAGGCTTTTAAAGAAATAACAGCAATCTTTCTCAAATTATTCCATAAACTAGAAAAGAGGAATGCTTCCAAACTCAAATATTACCATACTACCAAAACTAAATGAAGGATACACACACACACACACACACACACACACACACACAAAGAAAATTACAGACCAATCTCCCAAAGAACACAGACGGAAAAATCTCAACAGAAAATACTTATCAAATTCAAGAACACCCTGAAGAGGCATGGTGTGTCACCTCAGGCTGCACTACAGAGACACAGTGCCTACCCTCTAGATTCACTACAGAGGCTCAGTGTGTCACCTCAGGCTGCACTACAGAGTCACAGTGTCTCCCTCTAGATTCACTACAGAGTCGCAGTGTCTCACCTCAGGATGTACTACAGAGTCACAGCAACTCAATCTGCAGGGCTGCTACAAAAGCAGATGTGCAGGAATACAAGAGGTTTTGAAACCCAGAAACAAACCCACAAGGACACCTAATTTTTCACAAGGATGCCAAAAATGTACACTGGAGACAAGACAGCCTTCCTCAACAAATTTTTCTGGTGAAACCAAGTATTCACGTGTTTTTAAAAAATGAAACCAGAAATCAATTCACAGTGGGATGAAAACCCTAACGTAATACCTGATATTTGGAAACTGTTAGAGGAAGATGTGGGAAAGCAGACACCAGCAGTGATCAGAGACTTTCTGAACAGGACACTTAACAGCTCAGAGAACAGGGCATGGCCAGTCAGAGTGCGGGAAATTGTAAAGCCTCCTCAGCAAAGGCAGTAACTGAGTGAAATCTTTGCCAGCTGCACATGTGGCAGAGAGATAATAGCTATAATGTATAAAAACCTCAACAGATTAGATGCCAAAATGCCAAGCAATGCTCTCAACAAATGGACTAACAAAACAGACCTCAAAAAAAAAATTAAGTTCTGGCCAATGAAAACCGAAGTCCAAAAGCCTTGGCAATCGGGGAAATACAAACTAAACAACAGTGACGTTCTTTCTCTCCCTGGTCAGCATGGTCCCAACTAAGACAGCCACAAAGCTGGTGGCTACAAATGCTGGTGATGATGTAGGGAAAAGGAAACTCACACAGATGCCACTGGAGTGTAAACAAGTTCCGTTGCTATAAAAATCAGTACAGAGATTCCTCAAAGAAAACTGAAACAGGGACCACACATACAGGACTCTAAGCCAGCATCCCTCAGAAACTGCACATCTATACTTACTTTGGCAGTGCTAACGATAGCCAGGCCACGGAATCTGAACAGGAATCCATCTACAAGAGTGGACCAGACAGCGGGACAGACACACACACATACACACTCTATCACACATCCATGGAGTTTTACTTAGCCATAACGGAGAGTGACGTGATGTCACCTGTAGTAAACAGGTACAACCGAGGGTTGTGTTAAGTAAAATAAGTCAACTCAGAGGGAAAAAATGTTGCACGTCTGCTCTCATTAGTGAATCCTGGACTTCACACAGATACTTACAACCATCCTTATACACATATGGCGTTGTGACACTGGAAGTGGCAGTGCTTGGGAAAGGAACAGAATAGGAGGAAAGGGTAGTGGTACTTCAAGTCTGCCTTTCTGATTCAAGGATACAGACACAAGCTAATGATCGCCACCTTGTGGTCATGAATGAAAGGACAAGAGTGAACTAGATTCAGTAACTCCCGTCTCCAGACACCTTCCAGAGAAAAACACAGCACCATCTATATAAAGCCTCTGGGTCTGGCTTTCTGTTACCTTCAGAAACTCTCTCCTTTGGTACCTCTAACACATAGAAGCCTATGTCAACTGGTGAGACAGAAATACTGGTAATCATTAAAAACACTGGGTAGGGGATAAACTGACTTTTAGTGGCTCCAGTAACTTCACAGGCACTTCCTGAGACTGTTGTATGCACAAGCCTGTAAGGTCCCTAGAATATAAGGACACATGTCTCACAGCCACAGCCTGCGGGAGGCTCAGTTTGTAGAGTGGACAGAGAGACACAAATTCTAATGCTGTTAAAGGCAGACAGATAATAGGCACATAGGCAGTACTGCCAAGAACAGGGAACAAGGAATGCCTGCAGTTCTTAAGTACTCTTCCATTCTTCTATCCTCAAGCAGAGGACACTTTCACAGTGATTCCACTGATCCTCTAGTCTCTTAATTGCATAATTAGTTAGCATCCTAATCTAAGAAACACCGAGAAAAGGAGCAAATGTATAACAGAGCAACTTTAAGGCTGCCTGCCTGTTTAAAACTAAACAGTAGCCTGTGAAGTGTTTAATATTTTGTCTGACTTACATACCAAAGCTCACCATCCCCAGAAACAGGTTACCCAAAAGAGCCTTGAACAATATCCTATTGCACTGAAGATACATCCAGCTGTAGTTATTAATGAATTGTACATGGTCATATTTGCTAAGTTTGGTTGTTTATAATTTAGTCACATCGCATGTCATTCAAATGTGACATCCAGCCATGAAAATGTCATTAAAAGGGAAACAAGGGTGGTACTACAGTTGAGTCAGAAAACGATATGATTATCTATGTCTCAGACACCTTCCTGAGCTGCAGCTGAAGCAAATACAGTGGGAGGGGACGGGGAAGTCCTTCTTGGCATTTGAAGGCTGGGTAGGAAAGGACTGGGAGTTAACAAGAGGGTAAGAAAGCATGCTACCTCAGACACAACAGGAGCACGCAGTGGCCACTGGGGTTTGCTACATTTCCCATCTTTTCAGTGCTCCCAGCTTTTAGTCACATTCTTATCAATGATGTGACAAATCACTATGGGGAGACATGCAGAGAAGAGGCAGAGCTTCTCACTCAGGTGGGAACACACAAACCAACAAGGCTGGGGAATAAAGGCAGGACAGCGGAGGCAGCCAGGAGCCCATGGTTACTGAGCCCTGCCCCTGCCTACTGTATTGTGGTTGAGCTAACATTTATATGTTCATAACCATATACCTGCAACTGAGTGATGCTGGGCCCTTGATATATGAAGGAGCAAGTGGAAAGGGAGCCATGGTAAGACATGAGAATGTGCTTCCGGTGTGTTGGGTCCCTGTGCGTTAATAGCTCAAAGCAACTTTCCCTGATGAGATATGGGGCAAGAATTAGCTACTTCTTGCTTGTCCCTCTCACAGTATCATCATGCTGAACACAGACTGTCTGTCTGTCTCCCCCCTCCATCCCCCCCACACACACACACACAAATACTTACACAAAGAAAATCTTGGAGCTTTACACTGAGCTCAAGCAAAAGCTGTATGAGCCTATGAGCCCTGAGTCCAAGTGCCTTCCTACTCTACTTGGCTCTCTCTCTCATCTCTCAGCCTCAGCACCTTCTCTCCACTCCTCAAAGAGTTGAGACTCTCCCACCACAGGACCTTTGTACCCTGGCTCCTCTCCCTGGAATGTCTTCCTCCATACTTAGCCTCTCTCCGCACAGGTTCAGCAGAAACATGTTCATTTCAAAGGGTCCCTGATGACCGCCTGCTGGCTGCAGCACCTAAGGTATCCCTCAACACTGCTTCATCTTCACGTGGACTTACCACCTTCTCAGCATCCCTGGGGTATTCAATGTGGGTTTGAATCTGTCTATCTTCCCCACACTAGAATGCCAGATCTTCGAGGGCAAGACTCATGCTAGTCTGGATCCCTATTTCTCCCCTATGGCTGAAAGTGTAAACTACCTCCTGCCCTCATAAGAACTTTGTAAGGGAGACTGGATTTCCCTCTCTCCTCTGAGGTGAGACACTCAGTGAGTTAAGGACACAGGCAACACCCATGCTGGTGTGGTCTCTATTGTCACAGACCCTGCAAAGGGGCCCTTAAGTCAAAGGCACTCAGGAGCATCTGTTCATAGCCATGCTCCAAAGGAACATGACTCCATCCTTCATTCATGCTTTCTTCCCCTCTGTCCATGCACATTTCCATCTTCAAACCCAGAGTGGATAACCTGAGTACCCATAGCTCTGTGCCTGGCTCAGTCCTCAGAGCAAAGGGGACATCTGTTCTGCTGGCTGACAGCTCTCTAGTGTTGAGCTTTGCAGAGCCTGCCCACAAGGGCCGCACTGCTGCGTGGCAGTCACTCAGCAGCCCTCAGGAAACATCACATTTTGCATATTCCGAATGGTACTCCTGATCAGCAGACACACAGTGATGAACATGAATGCCTCCAAGTGTCATTTTCCCAGGCTTCAAAGCAGGAGGCTTTGTGTGAGTAAATATTGAGTTGATGCTAAGAGGGGAGTGAGCTGTTAAGTTCTATTTGCCACTTTCATCCCTGGGCTCATAACGGAGCATAAGCTACACAAAGAGCAGCGGATGCTGGCACAAGCCTTCGGCAGGTAAAGCCATTTCTGCTGGTCCTTCGCACATCAGCGATTTGCTTCTCCAGCTTCGGCAAATATTTACCACTTTGGTTTTTATGTAATGGGAGGATAACGTATTCCACTGTCCTCAGAGCTACCTTAAAGGCCTTAGGAAAACAGGCAATTTACAGGCTATGTTTCTCTTGCCACTAAATACAAATCCAGTAATTGTTTATCTTTGAAAGCAAATGGTTTTAACTTTTTGGCTTTAAACATTCAAACAGAATTCTTAAAAAAAAAAAAAAAAAAAAAAAAACCAAATAAAACCATAATCACACCAACCTGACAACGGGCCTAATCTACATCTGACCTTTCACCCATACACACCCAGGCTGACCCATACGCCCTGGAAGCTTTACTGCAAGTACAATTTGACTTCTAATGCTACCCTAGTGGCAAGACCCACAAGAAGACTCTAGCCACTTCCCAGAGCTGAACCAGATCTTGCCATCAGGCAAACCCATTTCCATCAACTATCTCCTGGACACCTAGCCGTGGACATAACCAGGAAAATGTCTGGAAACAACTCCGATGCATCACAGATCACCACAGGATTCATAGTACTATGATAAACAGTATCCATGGACATTTACCATAGCCAGCACCCTAGTGGCCTATGCATGTCTCAGTCCGGCTCCAGGCACACCTTACAGATGAGCAAGGACATGGAACAACCAGGATCACAAGTTACCAAGCCTGCTCAAGGTCTTCACCCAGGCCAACTCTAGAGCCTCCTGTAACAAGCATAGTGGGATCAGCCTCCTCCCTGTATCTTCAGTGAGATCCACTGAAGATCCTGAGCAGCTAACTGACAGCCCCTGGTCAGCAAACACTGAAACACAATGTGCTAGAAAGGCAGAGGCAGGGCTCCAACTTCAACTAGGAGATTCTGCTCCTTTTGTATGAAAAAACCCTAGTTTTCTATCTTGGTGATAGGAACTAACTTCCACCCATCTAGCTCTATGCCACGTCTAAAAGAGCCACTGTCTGTGCCGCCTGTAGTCCTCCCCACCCCAGAAGAGAAGTGCTCCACAGACTCCATCATCAATGTAGCAGATGCCTTCAGGAGCTCCTGACTTACCTGCAGAAGGCTGTAGAAACAGAAAATCAGTGCTAGCCTCCACGCCATTAATACAGGGCTTGTGAAATCAACTGTGGGACACCCTCAGAGTGGCATGTGGCTCCCTATGTGCTACTGTGTAAATACATATGAATTCACGAAGTAAGGTATGGACCAGCATGTCCATCTGGGTGGATAATGAGAAAGTACTACATTAATGCAATCTCCAAGGAGCCGCTCTACAGACTGCTGCTTAGTTTCTGAGAAATAAGAAAAGAGTGAGAACACACATCCCAACACGATGCTCCTGCCGAGAGAGAATCACTTCCCTGGACCTAACCACGAGGAAGCCTCCGGCACACATAAGCCTTGGGGCCCTGACACATAACTGCCTGCACACCTTGAGTATGTCAGGATCAAAGTGCACACACGGGGGAAACCACAGAGATATCAGAGCAGAGAGGACTGTGGAGAGGGTGCAACTGAGCTCTGGGTCGTGGACAAGGAAACAGGAGATACAATGAACGCTCTAGGGTACAGCTAGAAAATGTGACGAACACCATGCATCCTCCCAAGGCAACATTTCCTTACACTGAATAAACTGATGCTCTTATGAAGTGTATGGCAAAGCTCTCGGGAGGAAGTGGAAGGAGGTCTCCATCATACTCTCAAATGATTCTGGAAACACACACAAGCACAGACAAGAACGGCGACTGGTAAAATGCAAACAAGAGGGAAAGTGTGGCGTGTAGAAGCTGCTTGCTCTATCCTGGAGACTCTTCCTGAGGACAAAGTCACATAAGTAATGTTTGGAGCAACGTGCACAGGCCACCTCTGACAGGAGGCTCCTGAAACGAGACAGCAAAGGCCGGTGTCCACTCTTGATCCTCTTGTGCTTCGTAATATTCTGAGACAAGTATGTGCTACTGATTTTTTTTAATATAATTAAAAGCCAAGCATGGTGGTGCATGCCTTTAATCCCAGCACCCAGAGAAGCAAACAGCTCACTGTGAGTTCAAGGTCAGCCTAAGTTACATAGCAAGTTCCTGGACAGCCAGAGCTATATAGAGAGACCCTGACTCGAGAAGGAAAAATAAGTTATTAAGCTAAGAGAAAAATTCCATTGTACAGACTTTAAGACCTAAGGCGCTCTGCTCCATCCTTAAACAGAAAACTTGGCCATCCTCCCTCTCTAAAGGTTCCCAAATGCACACACAGGTCAGCTTCTGCTGCCCATCCACAGGCCCCACTCGCCACCTTCTGGCCAAAATGGGCATTGCACCTCCCAGTTCTGGGCCCAAAGTGTGCTACTTTTATATACAAGGAAACTGTGCTGGGATATGTTAGCAAACATGTCTAAAGGAATTAAGCAGCCAGCTACCAGCATCTTAGGGACTCGATGTCATGAAAACACAACGCAGTATATGTGTAACCAGTTAGATACCTTTGGCCTCGTAAGAGATAGAGAACCCACTCTCAGGGACTCACCAAGGTCTGTGTTAGGGCCAGCAAGCAGCTGTTTGAACTTGTCCAGCCGAGACGTATCTCTCTTACTCAGGGCTGAGCCACCGAGGGCATGAGAGTCAGATGTGCCACTCAGTGTCACAGTGGCTGAGTGGGGAAGAGACTGGGACCGTTGCAGAGGGACTGTATCACTGGTGCTCTCTAGAAAAGGGAGAAGAACAGAGGGTAAGGTTAGCATAAGCCCTTGGCCTCCTGGGCACACCTTCTTCCTTTACCCATGTGCCCATGTGCCCACTGTGTCATTCCTCGGCCCTTTGTGAATGCCATCTGCTCATTTTCCCTCCCTTTTATCATCCAGCACCAAACACTAACTCAATGACAAAGTACTACTTTGAAAAGAAACAGGTATAGGTTTAATGGGTCACCCAGGTGTACTCGGCAGGCAAGCCACTATTCCACCAGGAAAGGAAAGGATGACGCCACAAAGGCACTGAGGACAGCAGGTATGTGACCAGGAGGCTCAAGAGGACCTGGCTGTGACCACAGCACATCTCACTCAGTGCCCCACCACACTCACCCACCTCCCACACCCACCCACCTCCCACACCAAGTCCTAGCATATAGGGACAAAGAAAACCAGGCAGGAGCCTTCACGGACAAGGCAGGCACCCTCCCTCTCTCAGTCTCCTCAGCTGCTGCCTCCAAAACTCTGCAGGTTCAAGGAGTCTTGAGGAGAGAGGTGAGATGGCACAATCTGTTCTGGAACCTGGCTAAGAACAGGCCAGAGAAAAGCCAGGTCACTCAACACAGACGCACAGGAATCGAAGACATGAAGCTCTGAGGCTGCTGACTGCTAGGTCCAACTCCACCCAGCAGCCTCAACTCTCAGAAGGCACAAATCAATTTGAAGTCAAAAGTGAGCTTCAGCAAAGATCGAAATTCAACATGCTGGTGTGGAATTAGGCCTACAGATGAACACCCAGAGTACACCCTCCCACACATCAGCCCTGGAGTTCAGGAGCAGAATGGCATGGGGAGTCTCAGCACGTGTGTGTGATGCACATAGGTAGACTCACATGTGGAATCTAGAATTCAACAGCAGGCATCTTCCTCAACCCTCGCTACTCTATTTTTGGAGGCAGGTTTTTTCACTGGACATGAAACTCACTGATTTAGCTAGGCTGACTGGCCAGCAAGCCCCAAAGATCCTCCGTTATCTATATATTCTAGCACCCAAGGCTGTGGTGGCTTGAATAGAAATGGCTCCCACAAGTCCATACATTTGAATGTTTGGTCGTTAGGGAGTGGAACTACTTGACAGGGATTAAGGGGTGTGGCCTTGTTGGAGTGGGTGTGGCCTTGTAGGATGTGTGTCACTGGGGATGGGCTTTGGGTTTTCAAATGCTCAAGGCAGGCCTATGTCTCTCTCTCTCCCTGCTGTCTGCAGATCCAGATGTAGAACTCTCAGCTACTTCTCAGCACCACACCTGCCTGCATGCCACTATGCTTCCCACCATGGCCATAATGGATTAGACCTCTGAATGTAAGCAAGCCCCAGTTAAATGCTTTCTCTTATACACACTGCTGAGGTCATGGTGCCTCTTCACAGTAATAGAACACTGACTAAGACAGAGACCAGAAGAAAACATGCCATGTAGGCAGAGTCACACAAACAAGAGGGAGTGGCTAGAATCTGAGCTCAGAATCCAGTGTCCCTCACATTTCTTCCTAATGTGAGGAAACATCAGCAGCCAAAGCCTAGTCTTGGGAGTTCCTTGCAAGCAGTCCCAGCTGTTCAGATGAAGAGGTGAGTTGCTATGTTCAGAGGGAGTACTCTATGACAAGGGCTAAGCCCCGAGTAGAGAAAGAGAACCACATCTTCTCCACACATTCCTGCAGCTCCCAGGACCAATGTAACTAATCCTGGCACAAGTCTCAGTAACTCCAGTGCATGACTCTCTGGCCTCATGGATGGAGGTGTGGGCAATGTTCATTTGAGCAGCATGCCTGCCCCACATACCATGTTCTGTGACACACGTACCCTGATCCAACTCTAACACACACTATCCAACATACTGCCATATGACCCGTGGGGGAAGATCTCTAGATGAGAACTCCTAGTCTCTGCAGCAGTCCGCAATAACAGGAAAAACTCTGAAGCCACAAACCCTGGGTTTAAACCACCCCTCCCAACCTCTAAGGCCACCTTTCCTGAGCAGCTCCAGGTCTTCTTGGTACTACATCTGTAAAGGAAGAACAATACAACTCCCTCCTAGAAGCCTGAGGAATTTGAAGAATCTACCATCCAAGGGGCTGGCTGCGGTACTAGCCATACAATGAACAACACTATTATTATTAAGTGTTTAAAAAAAATTCTCTCCCAGAAAGCAAATACAGGATGCTCAGCCCAAGATTTGCAGGACACAGCAAAGAGCTCAAAGCCACTTCCCCAGTAACAAGACTTCCTAAGTGTTCACTTTACTTGTACTGGAAAGGCGGTCACAATGTGAGATCGCCAAGCTCCATCATCTGCCTGGATGAGTTTGCTTCTGGTCAGGAACCCCAGCCAGACACCACTCTGGGCTCCTCCATCAGTGTGCTGAGGACCATCACCAAGAGTAACAATGCCCTCAATGGTCCAGCCAAGCTGTGTCCACCACTCTATGAGCACAGGGGTGAGCAGAATTCAAGGTTCCTGCCAACCCTTGGATACCACCACTAGAGGGTACCCTACCTAGACTAGGCAGACAGGAGGTATAAGGGCACAATCCCCATCAGAATCCAGAGAATTCAAGGCCACTGCAGTTCCCCAGTCCAAAATTGTTACAAATGAAATAAAGCCTGGTCTTACCTGAAGATACTGTAACATTTTAGCACATCAATTCCCAGAAGGCAGTTTTGAAAACCAGGCTAGGTAAAAGCCTCTTTCTGAATCCAGCAGGGTAGCCTTAGGCTACTATGGATCTGTTTTCTCGTCTGTAAATATGAGTACCCTTACCCAGGGGAGGATGCTTGGGCACTCCTGGCTCCTTTCCGAAGAAGCCTGGGCTCTCCCATCTCCTGTGCTCCCCAATGGCCCTCTTCTTGGGACCCCCACACAAGCCACAAGCCTTGTCATTTCATTTGTAGGAAAGATGACCTCAATTCGGCAAATGAAGAAAAGACCGTCTGAAGCCCACAGGCAACAAGGCTGTTTCCTGGGCCTACAAAGGCTCCCATAGCCCACAGTCCTGGTGCAAACAGGCATACGGGTCTCTTTTTTCCAGTCCAACCCTTCCTTGGTTCTACTGCCCCTTCACCCCTACCTGAAGGACAAGGAGTGTGGCTCTCACTGACAGACTTCACCAGGCGAAGGTCACCACTGGGAGCTACAGGAGGCTCTGCTGAGGGCTGAGGCTCTGGCTGAGGCTCTGGTTCTGGCTTCTTCTGTGAGGGCTGGTTCTGCCTCTGGCTGTGATTGCGCAGGACACGGTGTGCTGTCTCCATGACCACCTCAGAGTTCAGGCTCTCTGTCGCCATTGCCAGGAGCTCATCATCATCTTCACCCGCATCCCAAGCGTCACTGGTGTTGCTCTCAAACTCCTGGAAGGTGCTGACCCGCTTGGCCTTCACTGGGGTGGTGGGCACCTTGGGTGTGGACTTGGGCAAGCTACAAAGCAAAGGTGTCTTTACTGTGCACACTCAGCCAGAAAAAGAATCCCAAGGGAGAGGGCACCTCATCTAGATGAGGGTGTCAAGAAACACAAAGTGTGGGCATCAAAATAGGACTTGGCACTGTGCACTTATTTGATAGAGGAAAGTGTTTTAGACAAGAACCACCAAGCAGCACAAGACTACAAAGCAGTGGTACCACAGCTAGAAAGCAGTTCTCACACTCCCTCCATCTCAGCCAAGCTCCTAAAGCCGCAGCTGAGGGGTACAGAGCAAGAGGACCTTGCAGAGAACAGGGCCTTTGCATCCACAGTCAGAGACAGAGTAGTTTAAAGGAGATCCCTCCCTCCAAGCTTGACTGCACATACCGCAGGCCCCAGTATAAGTCCGGAGATATGACAGACAGGTGCAGCCCTGCAGGGCCTCACCAGCACTGCGCTAGGCCTGATACTTAGAAGAGCCAACAGCAGGACAGAGAGAGTGCATGACCAAGGAAGGATTCAGATGAGGTGTAAGGACAGTTTGGAGCCACACTGCCCTCAAGCCAGGAGAGCCAGGTCTCTGCCCTCTGCAGCTATGACCAGCAGCCCCCACATCCCACTGCCCAGCTACAGGGGGAACTAGGTACAAACAGTAGTGTCTCACAAAGCAAGTGGCTAAGCCATCTGCTGTCTGAGAGAACATTTTCCCTCCCTCTGAACCTCCAATGCGCTGGCAGAAGCAGGTCACTGACTCCCACTTACGTGCCGTGTAACAGCGGATCAAAAGGTGGGTGCTGGGCTCCATACACATGCTGGATGCTAGGAAACAAGGAAACAAAAGATTAGCTTTTTTATTTTTTAAGCTCTGCTGAAAACCCAACGGTGAATCAAGAAAAGTGCCAGCTCCTCAGCCACATGCCCAGAAAGAGCCACATTCTATCAGCAGCTGCATGTCTAGCAAGCCGGGGCTAAGAGCCAGGCCAGTGAAGAATGGCACACACAGACCCACACACCCCACCACAGTCTGGACCTTCAGGTCGATCCCGAGAGTAGGAAGCGTGGCTCTCTGGGAGCCTCCCCTCAGGGAGCCTCAGGAGCCCTCACTAGGAACACTAGGTCACTAATGTGTTCCACAAGCAGAACACAACCTCACAAGGTACCTTCACTGGGAATTTCCACCAGACGCTCCTCTGATAATCCAAACATCAAGAATTTTGTAAAGATTTAATCAATTTAGAAAAATACAAAGGTGTATCTCTTCCACCAAGACCAGATAGGCTCAGCCAGCACCCTTGGACCTCAGCTCCTCTGAGTCAGGCTTGTCCCAGAACAGAGGTGAGGTGAGACCTGGATCTCTGCACCTCTCGGCATGAGTAGTCTGGAGAAAGAAGCCACCTCTGAAGGCTGGTACAGCAGGAGATGAAGAGTGGCCCTCTAATGGCTTCCGTGAGCGAGGGGTCCAGGTAGGTGGCCTCCTTTCCCTTGCAGGCACAGGAGACTACTCATCAGAGCCACTACCATCAGACATCATAACTGGCATGCCGCTCGGTTCTGACACAAGACTGATACATAAGGAAGTGTGCAGAGAGAGACAGAAAGAGCAACTTAGCTAAACGCATGCATGCTTCTTCTTTTTTATTTTTAAATGAAGTCCTGGGACCACGGATGGCTCAGCTGGTAAAGGCGCTGTCTACCAAGCCTGACAACTGGGTTCCATCCCTGGTGAAAGGAGAAAACTGGTTCCCAAAGTTCTTCTCTGATCTCAATTCCGTCACTGTGACGTGTGCCTATGTGCATGCAAGCACACACAAATATATGTAGTATTTTTAAGTGAGTTAAAAGATGTTTTTATTTTCAGTTTTTTTCATAGACTATACTTTGATCCCTCTCCCCAGATTCTCTCCAATCCTTCCCACCTCCCTCGCAAAGAAAGAAAGAAAGAAAGAAAGAAAGAAAGAAAGAAAGAAAGAAAGAAAGAAAGAAAGATCAAAACAAAACAGACAAAAACAGAAAGATTTCTTTAAAAGTGAATAAAACAACCCAGAGTGCATGTTGTACTGGCCAGCTACTCTGGAGTTCGGTTGATATACCCAGACAGTCTCTTGATTAAGGGTGGCGCTCTGTGTCCTTTCCCCTCTCTGTGCTGAGCTGATCTGGTCTGGACCTGTGCAGGCCTTGTGCCACTGTCCGTCTCTGTGAACTAATATGTGCATCATCCTATTGGGTCTCCTTGGAACTTTTTTTCTTTAATTAAATCCTACCTTGCTGACTATGTAATGTGAATTATTTCCCTGTATTATTATGTCCTCCTTCTTCAGTATATTTAATCATTTGTTTACCTTCCGGTGTGCTGCCTGATGTGTAGATGTAAGAGCCTACTCTGAGGCGGGAAGTGCTCAGACTTCTCTATACACACCTCTGCAACTCCTTGTAAATCTTAATTATTTCAACGTGAAACGTTTTAAACCCCACAGGAATAGAATGAGCTCTGGTTACCTCATCTCTGGCCTGTGCCACCTCCCTGGACAGCATCACTTCTAATTTCACACTGTGCTGCCATATGGCTACAACATAATGAGTTTACCCAAGGTTGACTGTGAAACACAGAACTGATTTAAAATTGTTTGTGGTTACAAGGATAGCAATAACACCTCTGGAGAGGAATGGCTACACAGCACTTGATAACCTCCTAAGGACAAACTCCCGCAATGGGAATGCTCTGGCATAAGGCACATACTTAAGGAGGTTTGGCCATGCTGCCAAAGGACAGCCGAGTAGCTCCCTCTCCCACAACAAGGGCTGGCAGATGGCCAGACACCACTAACTGGACAGAAGCAATCTCCACACTGGCTCTGTGCCTCAGATATTTTTCACTGGTACCTCTTCTTCTGTAAACTATTCATATCCTGTGTCCACCTGCTAACAAGGATTCACCTTCTTACTGATTTGCAAAGTGAGGATTCCTTCTGTGCCATTCACACTATACAGCAAATAGCAGACCCACCAGAAATGTCCGCTCCAGAACCTGCAAGCGTTAGCCTTTCCTGTACTGACACCACAACAGTGGCCTAGTGTGAAAATGCCCTGTGGTCATTCCTATGGAAACACAGCACGAGCTCATATTACGTCCAGTGCTGGGTTTCCCTTAAAAAGGTGGTATACCTGAACCTAAGAAAAGTGGGGCAGGCAGAAAAATCTGGACAGATGGGGCTGAGGAGATGGCTCAGTAGTTAAAAGTACAGGAATCTGGAACCTCAGGACCCACTTAAATACAAGATGGGTAAGTGAGCATGGTAGCTCAACTGTAATTCCAACCCAGGAAGGTAGAGACAGAAGAAACCTGGAGCAGGTTGATTAGCAGGACCAATGGTACCACACCAGCAAGGTCTGGGTTGACTGACAGACCTTGCCTTGGTTAAAAAGGTGAAGAGCAATGGAGGATGTCTCACACTTTAAGTGGGTAAGTGCAGCTACATAGATTTGAAGTGGGTGGGTGCAGTTACACAGGGTATGCGGGGTGGGTGCAATTACAGGGGGTATGAGGAGTGGGTGCTGTTACAAGGGGTATGAAGGATGGGTGCAGTTTCAGGGGGTTTGAGAGGGGTGCAGTTACAGGGGGCATGAGGGAGGTGCAATTACAGGGGGCATGAGGGGGTGCAGTTACAGGGGGTATGGTGGGTGCAGATACAGGGGGTATGGTGGGTGCAGATACAGGGGTATGAGAGGTACAGATACAGGAGATAAGAGGGGGTGCAGATACAGGGATATGAGGGGTACAGATACACAGGGTATGAGGGGTGCAGATACAGGAGTATGAGGGGGTACAGATACGGGGGTATTAGGGGTGCAGATACAGGGGGTATGTAGGGAACAGATATAGGGGTAGGAGGGGTGCAGATACAGGAGTATGAGGGGGTGCAGATACAGGGGTATGAGGGGGTGCAGTTACAGGGGTATGAGGAGTGCAAATACAGGGGTATGAAGGGTGCAGATACAGGGGGTATGAGGAGTGCAGTTACAGGGGTATGAGGGGTGCAGATACAGGGGTATGAAGGGGTGCAGTTACAGGGGGTATGAGGGGGTACAGATACAGGGGGTATGAGGGGGTACAGATACAGGGGGTATGAGGAGTACAGTTACAGGGGTATGAGGGGTGCAGATACAGGGGTATGAGGGGGTGCAGATACAGGGGTATGAGGGATGCAGATACAGGGGTATAAGGGGTGCAGATACAGGGGTATGAGGGGTGCAGATACAGGGGTATGAGGGGTGCAGATACAGGGGTATGAGGGGTGCAGATACAGGGGTAGGAGGGGTGCAGATACAGGGGTATGAGGGGTGCAGATACAGGGGTATGAGGGGTGCAGATACAGGGATATGAGGGGTGCAGATACAGGGGTATGAAGGGGTGCAGTTACAGGGGGTATGAGGGGGTACAGATACAGGGGGTATGAGGGGGTACAGATACAGGGGGTATGAGGAGTGCAGTTACAGGGGTATGAGGGGTGCAGATACAGGGGTATGAGGGGGTGCAGATACAGGGGTATAAGGGGCGCAGATACAGGGGTATGAGGGGGTACAGATACAGGGGTTATGAGGGGTGCAGATACAGGGGTATGAGGGGTGCAGATACAGGGGTATGAGGGGTGCAGATACAGGGGTATGAGGGGTGCAGATACAGGGGTATGAGGGGTACAGATACAGGGGTATGAGGGGTGCAGATACAGGGGTATGAGGGGTGCAGATACAGGGGTATGAGGGGTGCAGATACAGGGGTGTGAGGGGTGCAGATACAGGGGTATGAGGGGTGCAGATACAGGGGTATGAGGGATGCAGATACAGGGGTATAAGGGGTGCAGATACAGGGGTATGAGGGGTGCAGATACAGGGGTATGAGGGGTGCAGATACAGGGGTATGAGGGGTGCAGATACAGGGGTAGGAGGGGTGCAGATACAGGGGTATGAGGGGTGCAGATACAGGGGTATGAGGGGTGCAGATACAGGGATATGAGGGGTGCAGATACAGGGGTATGAAGGGGTGCAGTTACAGGGGGTATGAGGGGGTACAGATACAGGGGGTATGAGGGGGTACAGATACAGGGGGTATGAGGAGTGCAGTTACAGGGGTATGAGGGGTGCAGATACAGGGGTATGAGGGGGTGCAGATACAGGGGTATAAGGGGCGCAGATACAGGGGTATGAGGGGGTACAGATACAGGGGTTATGAGGGGTGCAGATACAGGGGTATGAGGGGTGCAGATACAGGGGTATGAGGGGTGCAGATACAGGGGTATGAGGGGTGCAGATACAGGGGTATGAGGGGTACAGATACAGGGGTATGAGGGGTGCAGATACAGGGGTATGAGGGGTGCAGATACAGGGGTATGAGGGGTGCAGATACAGGGGTGTGAGGGGTGCAGATACAGGGGTATGAGGGGTGCAGTTACACAGGGTATGAGGAGTGTAGATACAGGGTATGAGGGATGCAGATACAGGGGTGGGTATAAGAGTCGATGCAGTTAGTTATACTAAAGCTTCCACCTGACTGTCTGGGTTTTCTCTCTTCAGGCCCAGGCACTATTCTATGAGGAAACCCTAACTAGTCCCAAGAAGTGTCCTTGAGAACCCATCACAACTGAGGCATTTTAACTAACATCCTGTAGCATCACTGACCACAGGAAAACAAAAAAGTGAAAAGCCTTAGTTCAGCCCCAACCTCTCAGTCCTCCCAGTAACTTCCAGAACATCCCAGGGCAAGAACCAAGCCCCCAGGGCTCTGTGCATTATCTGAATTTTACAGAACCCAGGAGAATCAGATATGTGCTATTTGTCAAGGGAGAGAAAGGGTATATAGATACTCAGTTCATACACAGCCTACAGTGTCCTTTCTCCAAACCTTACAGGTGTCTGACCCTGTTCTCAGCATCAAGAGTCAAACGGCCCGGGGTTCCAGTGCCAACACTTAACGGCTGGGAAAGTTCAAAACAGGTCTTCAAGTTCCTCACCCTGGGGGCAGAAACGAGAATGTGCACAGGGTGCAGCTGCGGATGGGTGGCAGAGTGGGCTTGTCTGTGTGCCTGGCACCCAAACAGAAACCCAGTACACAGCACTGTGTATACAGGAAGTGACACCGTATAGCACCTGTCACAACTGCCAATCTCTCTTGCCTCTAACATCCACAGGCTTCTTCCTATTCCCAATATATTTATATTCAAAACAGTAGGCAGCTTGGCCTGCAGGGCGATATTTGCATGTCATTTCCATAAAAGTCTCTGCAGCATTATCAAAGATTTCAGGCCTTTCCCTCCCAGCAGAGCGGGAAGACTCATTAATTCTTCATAGGCAACCCACTTGTGTTTATTGAGTAGAAAACGTTCCAACAAAGTTCAAGCTCAGACTTAAAGGAGCCTCGCTTTGATCTTATTAAAATTGCATTTATTTGGTCTAGCATTACTAAAAAAGAAAGACAGACTTCAGTGGAGCCACTGAAAAGCACTGGCAAGTGACATGCATACTTACCTCAGATAAGGAACATTTCTGTAAGAATATTCATGGCTACGGGCATGCCGCAGAGGTATGTGTGCGGGTACTCTGACCCACCCCCCCCCCAAAAAAAAGTACATGAATACACTTTTGAATAAATTATACATCTTTCGAAACTCTGTAGTTATACAGGACCCTAGGGATACTTTGTGAAAAGCAAGGACATGTGACATAATGCCACTTCCTGACACAGAGACACAAAAACTCTTGGGTAAGTGCATAAGGAAAGAGCTCAGCAAAATCTGTGACACTGCACAGGAAATTAAAAAGTCTTAGCAGGGCTGGGTATCAGAGTTGAGGCCTCCTGTGTGCTGTGCCAACTCCCTACCACGGAGCCACACCTCCAGCACTCACAAAACCAAGGCACTGAGTAACAGATAAAGGTGGCCGCCAGCATGCAGAGGCTCCAGGCTCTCTCTCCTAGATGCTTCCTATAAACTGAGGAATGAGTGCAAAGGAAGCAGAGTGAGTGTAAACACAGACTAGGTACCAGCCACACCAGACAGACCAGGTCCTAACTGTGATGGACAGAAATGAGAGTAACTGACCAACAGAACAGTGAAAGCAAGTTAAAAATACCCATGCATATTTAATGTACAACGCATGTCACTAGTAAGTGTTGGTGCAAAACTTTGACATTTTTGCATGTGTACCTGAATGCAAAAATACTTCCTATCACATGTGTCTTAGTTACCTTTCTATTGCTATAATAAACACCATGACCAAAAGCAACCTGGGGTGGGGTTGGGAAGGTGATTCATCTTACACATCCAGGTAGTGTCCATCACTGAGGGAAGTCAGGGCAGGAAATTAAGCAGAGCAGGAACCTGGAGAGTGGAGCTTTTGAAGGAGCTCAGTACAGCATGCGTGAGAAGGAAGGTGTAGCTCAGAACAGTGACTATTTAGAAGCAGGGAAAAGGACCTGAGGGCAAGGAGACACCTGTGTGCTCTAAGGCTATAGTAGTCTGGACAGTTGGTTTCTATCTCTAACTAGTCTTCTAAGGAACAAGGCTAGGACAGTGGTTCTCAACCTTCCCAATGCTGCGACACTTTAATACAGATCCTCATGTGTGGTAACCCCAACCTTAAAATTATTTTCATTGCTACTTTGTAACTGTGACTTTGCTATTGCTATGAATCATAATGTAAATGTGCATTTTCCGATAGTCTTAGACAACCCCTATGAAAAAGTCATTTGACCCCCAAAAATAAAAGCGTGCAACTCACAGGCTGAGAACCACTGCTCTAGGGTCACAAGAGGCAGACTCTTGTAAGCACTGCTTCACTGAGCCAGAAGGTCAAAGTGCAGCAGTTCTCAGAGAGGCAGGTCACACCAATCTGATGAAGAGAAAACCTCACAACACAACAAGCAGCCAACAAGTAGGAAGGGCCTAAAGTCTGTCACTTGAACAGGGCAATGTGGGTGACATGTCCACACTGGAATATTAAATCATAAAATGAATGAAACTAGATATGTGCTATTTGTCAAGGGAGAGAAAGGGTATATAGATACTCAGTTCATACACAGCCTAGAGTGTCTTTTCTCCAAACCTTACAGTTGTCTGACCCTGTTCTCAGCATCAAGAGTCAAACGGCCCGGGTTCCAGTGCCAACACTAAACGGCTGGGAAAGTTCAAAACAGGTCTTCAAGTTCCTCACCCTGGGAGCAGAAACGAGAATGTGCACAGGGTGCAGCTGCGGATGGGTGGCAGAGTGGGCTTGTCTGTGTGCCTGGCACCCAAACAGAAACCCAGTACACAGCACTTGTGCTGCCTACCTATAACCCCAGCAATCAGGAGGCAAAGGTAGGAAATGAGTTCAAGGTCATCCAGACCCTGTCTCAAGCAGGGAGTGAGGAAATTACAAATGCTCCCCAACTTATGATGGCTCAGCACAATTTCCAAATTTCACAATGGTATGAAAACAATATATACTAAGCAGAAAGCACACCTAACAATTTGAACTGTGATTTTTCTCAGGCTTGCAGTAAGTGATACGATATCTTTTCTCTGTGCGGCAGCAGTGAGCCCCAGTTCCTGGCCAGCCCTACAGCAAGAGCAGAGATCATGGTATTGCACAGTGCACTACACCACTAGGCTAGGAGATCTGGCATGCTGCAGAGCTATGTGCACTTTCAGGATGGAATCCTACTGTAAACCAAGGAACACCTCGTTGTCTCAAGCCATAGCACAGACAAGTCTTAAAAATATGCCAAGCAAATTAGGCAGTGGTGGTGCACACCTTTAATCCCAGCATTCAGAGGCAGGTAGATCTGAGTTCGAGGCCAGCCTGGTCTCCAGAGAAAGTCCTAGGACAGCCAGAGCTATACAGGAAAACTGTCTAGAAATACATATACACTAAGCAAAAAGGAGGTCAAACAGGACTCAAGAGGCTGAGGTCAAAACCAGCCTGGGATACACAATGAGGCCCTATCTCAAACAAACAGTTACTAAGATATGCTGCATGATTACAGTACATGAAACATCTAAATAAAGACTCACCCGCAGAGACAGGGTGGATTATAGGGTTCCAGGGAAAGGGTAGAAAGTGGGGCATAATAAGATATGGTTTCTCTTTCTGGAAATGAAAGTATTCTGAAGTCAATTGTGGTTATAATTACAAAATCCTAATGTGCATTTTAAAATCCTGAATGTCTGGCTGGCAAGATGGCTCCTTGAGTAAGACACAAGTAGGCCTGAGCTTGAATCCCAGAGTCCACAAGATTGAAGGAGATCAGACTCCCAAACATTGTCCTCTATTCTTCATAGACAGGTTATGGTTTTACCTATACTCACACATGTGCACACACATACACACACTTGTTTAACTTGTGAACATTTTAAGTGGGTAAATCGTATGATATGCAAATGATATCACTATACAGAAGGAAGGAAGAATGAGTTACCACAGGCCAAAAATAAACAAATAAATCAGGGTGCTTCACATGAAAAGAACAGGAACTTCACATTCCATCAAAGCAGAAGAAAGAAAACTTTACAAAGACTACATGGCTGCCAGAGTGTACAGAGAGGGGCTGTTAGTTATGCTCCACTGTCCACCCTGCACAGAGCTTGATGATCCCAGAACAATGCAGGTAGGAAGGGCTAATCAACAGACAGCAAGCAAGCCAAGTGCATCAATGAGGCCACAGGTGGCAGCCCTGTTACATAGCACAGGCTCTCACTCCCATGCAAGCAAGGCAGTCTCCACAGAGGGCAGCAGAGAGACAACCAAGGAATGGTGAGTGACCTAGAGCAGATATCTCGACCCCTGGAGGGCTAGAAAAATTTGCCTTTTTCAGGACAAGTGAGCCCCATTAAAATGACAGCTTGGAAGAAGAGAAAGGTAAGAAGGAAGGAAGGAAGGGAGGCAGGGAGGAAGGGAGGGAGGGAGGGAGGGAGGGAGGGAGGGATGGAGGGAGGAAGGGAGGAGAGATGGGAGGGGGAAGGGATTCAGCCAGCCAGGCAGATAGGCATCAGTGGCTCACATCTTTAATCCCAGAATTTAGGAGGCAGAAGCAAATGAGTTCAAGGCCAACCTGATCTACACAGTGAGTTCCAGGAAAGCTAGGAATACACAGAAAACCCCTCTCTTGAAACTGCCCCCCCCCCAAAAAAAATGACAGCTCATAGGGGAAATGAGAGAGTAAGAAATGATAACATAGCCCAAGAATCAGAGGTTCCTCTATTGAGCTGGTATGGGACAGGACAGGCTGAAGACACTGAGAACATGCCCAAAAAAGAAAGAGAAGCTCTGAGGTATGTGCCACATTAGGACTTTGGCCAGAGCAGTCTTTACCAGTCAGAAGAGTACATCAAGTTCTCCAGCTTGGTCTTTGCTTGAGGGACACCATAAAATACTGTCTGCTCTGTACGACACAGCTCAATAAAGTCTCATCAAATACCACACACCAGCAGCAGCCAATGTTAGCACCAAAGGGGGCCAGAAAAACAAGTGCCGCTGGGTTGCTTCGTGAGGTGGACAATTCATTAGGACACAGCACAAAGAACAGTTGAGGGGCAATGGCCAGAATTCAGTCACAAGATCACAGGTTCTAACAAGGCAGCTCCCCAGGCTGGGAAAGGCAGCTGTCGCTGGCACTGAGGTCCACAGTGACACCGATGGACTTGCCCCTCTCCATTATCTGGTCTTTGCCCTGCCTCTCTACTTGCACATATGTCCACAGCCAGCATCCCTTGTCACCCAGTGAGAGCTCATCTCTAGTCAGATGACAGGGATTAACATCATCCATCTGGCCTTGGAGTAGACATGTTCAGAGAAGATGGGTTTTTTTTTTTTTTTTTTACACCAGCACAGAAACATATAAGGGAACAAGCCGAAAGCAGCTTCTGGACCTCTGTCACTCAGATCTGGCTAGCGAACAGCTCTGCTCAGGCAGACAGTGTGTGTGTAGAGGAGCAGTTCCCAACCTGTGGGAGGAGTCACATAGTAGATATTTACAGTACGATTCACAACAGTAGCATATTTACAGGTATGAAGTGGAAATGAAATAATGTTATGGTTGGGGGATCACTACAAGGTGTGGAACTGTATCAAAGGGTGGCAGCACCGGGAAGGTTGAGAACCACTGATGTAGAGGAAGAGAGCAGATCAGCATGCTGGAAAAGCCCTGTGCACACATCAGGACTGGGGTGCATTCTCAGAGGGTGAATCCTAGAATAAGAAAGTACACCCAGGACGAAATGTAGGATAGACCGACGCTTCACATGAGGTAGAGAAGGGTTCTAGGCTGAATGTGCATGCCCACAATGGTGCAGCCAGCTCACAGAGGAGCAGCAGCCTTGGGCTCAGCTTCCTCACTGCAGCAGAGTGAACAGCACACATAGGGACTCAGTGCAACGCCAGGCTCCATCCACACTGTCTCTTCAGTCACAGCAGCATTCTCAGCCCTGAGCTCACTGCATGAGAGCACCCACATTGGTGCCCTGTTCTGGGAGGGAAAGGGGAAGGTGGAACCTCCATACTATCCCAAGAAAAGAGGAAACAGCATTTCAGAAAAGGAGAACAGAAAGGCCAGTGTCCTCACAACAGCAGCCTCTAGGACAAGCCACAGGAATGGGAAAAACAGTGGTCACACTCTCTCGGGCCCTGTGACACCTCATATCTGCACACCACATGAGCCTGAAAGAAGAAGCTTGCCTAACTCAGCAAACCCAAAGACATGCCTAAATGCACCCTAGCAGCTCTGGAGCTCCGGGTGGTGAGGAGCCCAGCACACCCTGAAGGCTCTGAGAAGCTGGTGGGAGCATAAACTATCCCTGGAGGGCCCAGTTCCGGTGGGCTGGGGTGAGTCAGCATTTTAGAGATGCACAGCTAGAGGACTGGACAGAGATGAGAAGCCATGTGCTATGACAGTCGGACACAGAGTAGTGACTTCTCCAGTTCAAACCCAGTCTCTGCTTACAAGCCACAGAGCTCTGAGCAAGCTTCATCTGTGAAGGGGAAACCACAGTCCTGTGCCCCACCAACCACTATGAGGACTGGTCTACTAAGTAAACAATCCCACAGCCCTGTCACCAGCTCTGGGACTCCCACCTCCACAGCACAGGCACAGCTGCTCCAGAGGCCAAGTGGAGCATCCACTTCTAGGTAAAGTCCTTACAGCCAGCCCCTTGCTAGCAGAAAGCTTGATTCCTGGTGCTAGACTCCTATCACAGAATGGCCTGCAAGACTCCACATGGCAGGTACTGAGAAGTCAGTCATAGATCTCTGGGAGAGGAGGGTTGCTAAGCTGCAGAAGAAGGTCATTTATTCATTCAACTGCCCACAACCATGGCATGTTACCATGGCTCTTGTCCTGATGGAGCATGGAGATCCAGGGAAGAGAGCAGAGCAGGTCTCTGTATTCCCTTTGCCACAATCCTCTTTTTCCCTGGACACAGCAGGGAACCTGAGCATCTACTTGCTGCCCTCATGGTATATTAACTACATAAGAAATAATTCCAAATCAAAACACTGAGGCTTTGGTTACTGGGTTTGGCCCTGAGAGATGCCAGGGCCTCACATATGCCAAGCTAGGCAAATGTTCTACCTGTGAGCTACACCCAAGCACACAGGATTTTTTTTCTTAGTTTTGATTTCATTTAAAATTAATTCCAGTATCGATTTGCTATATTAAATATGCAAGGGAAAATATGACTCACATTTATTTTCAATGGTGCTGATGAAATGAGACATCTGACAGGGCAATGTGAAGTTCTCACTGAGGGGTAGGAAACGAAACTGTATACACATCAGAACCACCTGCTAATGCCTCCACACACCCCCAGTCACATGGGGGACCCTCCACAGCGAGAGAATCGCTCCTCTGAACACAATCTCTATAGGGAGGCAAATTTCAGGATTTCTAAGATGCTGAGAAATACAAGTGTGGGTACCACAAAGGTAAACAGCATTTCAAAGCTACAAATCAGGAGACAGATCTCTAAAAACAGGGGGCAACAAGGACAAGAGAGGCAGACCTGTTTAATGCCAGGGTTGGACAAAAAGGACACAGAATAGAAGAGTCCCTGCTCACTTCCAGCACCCAGAATAACGGCACTTTGCAGTGACTATCCGACAACTTTGAAAGCTGCTAACCTGAATAACCAGCCCATGGTCAGGAGCAGGACTCTGCTGAGGGAGGTGCTGGGGACCACGTGCAGTTCCCCCTCACTAGATTGCCTTAGCACACTCCATACTCTCTGTAGAGCACAAGTTAGAAGGTGGTCCTGGGTATCAGCAGGCTAGTCTAGATGTGGACCATTCTATGCTGGAAGTTCAAGGGGGAAATCACTTCTGCTCATTCTAGTTATGGGCAGAATCAGTTTCTTGCAGTTAGAAGAAAAGCATTCCCACTCTCCATACAATGCTGCTCCAAGCTTGTCAAGACAGCACATTTCTTGACATCTGGCCCCATCCTCCCTGTGCAAGGCCAACAGCTGTGGACCAAGTTCCAATCACACTGAACCACATTCTCCAACCTTTTTACAAGTTCGCATGGTTACACTTAGACCCGCCACAGGCCAGGACTAAACCCTAGTCTAGGCCAACTGGTTGATCACTTTGACTTCCCCCTGTCATGTAACATGGCTTACTCACAGGGTCAAGGGATGGGGACACAGACCTTTGGGACCATGATTCTGCTTACCAGGCCACAGGCTAGTAATCATGCCCACCCCTGACATCTAGGCTGTCAGTGAATGTGCAAGTTCCATTTGGCAGATCCTTGACCCTGTCTACTCCTCTCCAAAAGCCCGTAGCCTGCCTGCTTCCTCCTTCCGCTCTGCAAGGCTGAGCACCATGCCCTGCTTAAAGCTCTTCAATACTCTCAAGACTTGGAATTCTGACCCAGATCTTCTCCACAGCCTTCAAAGGCCTCCAAAGCCTTTGCAGTACAGTCTGCTATGGCTGCTCTCATTCCTCCTCAGCCACAAGTGTCCCCTACAGCCCACCCTGCATTTCTGAGGACAGTCTGGCTCCTTCTGCACTTCTAGGTCCCAGCTTGAACAGAATGTCCTAGGAAAGGAAGTGATCATTTCCCCTTGCAGGATCCTGGTATTATGCCAACATGCCAAATTATGACCTTCACAGAACTTCAGGCAGCATGCATAATCACATGTGCACTGACCCTAACCCCTGCTGGCCTCCATGGGCTACATTTGCTTGTCCAGCAGTCAGTCTCTGGCACATCAAAGGTGCTTATACACATGTGAATGGCCCCATTATCCCCAGCACTCCTCCCCCTTTAGTTGAGACTGAATCGGACCTATTGAGCAGTCTCATTTGCTCATAGACTTCATGACCCCAACAGTAAGGGCTGAAAGCTCTCCAGGGCACAGCCAGCACTAAGGCTGCCCCTCTGCCCCAGCCTTATCCCAAGAATGCAGGCCCTCACCATAACTGAACTTGGCCTTTCTGGCCAACATTGCCTTTCCAAATACCATCCTGCGCCTACCCCAGCATCAGGCACTCCTGTCAGCAGGACTCAAGCAGAGCCATGCTAAAATATTAAGCATCAGCTCCACACTGAAAGGCTGCCTGTGTTCACAAACCCAATGTGTGGGAGTCTGTCTTGGCATTTAAAGTTAAGTGTGGCAGGAATTCCAACTGTGATGATGGCCGAAAGCAACAGCTCCTCAGGAGTCAACAGAATCAGTGGTTCCAGAAAGAATCGACCCACAAGAGACAGGGACCTAGGCCTTCTGATTTTTATTACCTACCTACTGCCTTCCCCAATTCAATAGCCGCCACTTCTGTCCTCAACCTGAAAGTGTCCCCAGAGCCTCCCACATGGTCTCCCTGCTTCTGCCCTTCTCCTCTCTGCCTTTCTCTCTTCATTAAAGCAACCAAAGCAAACCTGTTACACAGAGGGCTGCCCCCGCCACACATCTACTCAAGTTCTCTGAAGACTCTAACCTACTCAGAATGAAAGAGTAACAGTCCATACCTTGCTTTGACCATATAACCCTGTCCACCACCTCAGCTACAGCAACCTTGCTCCTTTTCCTATCCTCACATGCCAGTCCTGTTTAAGGAGCAGAGCCTCTGGCTCTTGCCATCCCACTGCCTAGAGCCCTCTTCCTCCAGCTACCCATAGGGCTTTCCCTCACTGCCTATAGATCTGTACACAGAAGGCACTTCCTCAGTGAGAGGTGCCCAGTCACTGTATCACCATGAGACCCTCCAGCTACATGTGGCTCTAAACTATCCACCCCCCTTCCTTACAATGATTTGATAGTGGTTACCACCTTCCAACAATCAGCTCTCCAAGGACAGAGCACAAATCTTAGTCAATTTTGTTCCTGGAAAATAGCATGAGTTAAATAAAAATTAACTGGATGAATAACTTATCAAGCTCTCAGGTAGTCCAAGAGATATCTAGCTCTATCTACCTATCTATCTATTTCTATCTCTGTCTCTATCTCTGTCTGCCTGTCTGTCTGTCTGTCTTCTGAAAGAATGGAGCTAGGCTGTGCTAGATAGTCCGGTGTCAATGTGACACAAACTAGTTCTCTGAAAGGAAGGAACCTCAACTAAGAAAAGGCCTCCATAAGATCTGGCTATAGGACATCTTCTTAATTAGTGATTAATTGTGGAAGGGCTCAGCCCATTGTGGACAGTGTCATCCCTAAGCTGGTGGTCCTGGGTCTACAAGAAAATAGGCTGAACAAACCATGGAGAACAAGCCCGTAGGAAGCATTTCTCCATGACCTCTGCATCAGCTTATGCCTCCAGGTTCCTGCCCTGCTTGAGTTCCTGTCTTGACTTCCTTTGATAATGAACAGTGATATGGAAGTATAAGCCAAATAAGCCCTTCCTCCCCAACTTATTTTTGGTCATGATATTGTGTTGCAGCAATAGAAACCCTCACTAAGACATAGGTCGAGCAAATCTTCTCTTGGCTGCCACACAGATCTACTGGTCCCATCCCATTACAGATACAGTAAGTAACCAATGGCTTCAGGAATGGCATAAATTGAAAGTATCACACAAATCACAGGACAAGATGGCTAACAGCCACTCAGATACCCCCTCCTGGTAGAAGATATAATCTTTCTATACATTAGCTCATCCAAAAAAAAAAAAAAAAGAGAGAGAGAAAATTCTAAAAAAAAGACTCCATTAAATATACATACAAAGGCCAAGAAGTGCACATAAGAGAGGCCTTAAGACCATCTCTCACACAACTCTTAGCCAAATCTTTTCCTCAACCCAGGCTAATATGGGATCAACCACCATTTCTCAGTCCTTCACAATGAAGATGAGAGCAGGGTAATTCCTAAACAGGCAGGGCATGTGGCCTAACTGAAGAAGCCAGTGCGTGAAAGAGTACTTGAGTCCGAGCTGCAGTTGAACCAGCAAGGCATTAAGGAAGCAGGTTGCAGATGAAGTGTGAAGAGTAGAAACGTAATTGAGGAGGGAAGCAACATTCAGTCAGCTAAACAGGGCATGAAAATGCAGTTTTCTGGGTATATGGAAAGTACCGCCTGGGATGTGGGAGGTCCTAGAAGCAAAAGCCACTAACACTGCAAAGGACACAGTTCAAAAGAACGAGTAGAAGTTGGGGCTAAAAATCTGAGCAGTGGCCAGGTTACAAAGGTGTGACAAGGTTACATGTGTGTAACAAGCATTTCTAGAGAAACAGCCAAGGGCTTTAACCCACCCTACCTTGCTGAGTGTTGCCTAGAAGACAAAGCCATGGTTTACAAATGGCAGACTCCTAATAGACAACAGATCAGTGGAACACCAAGAACAGTGTATGGCAAACACCAGGACCTTGATGGAACTCCATCCATCATCTTCACCATCAAGGAATTGAAAAGGGTCCTGCTATACAAAACTCCCTCACTGTCTGGAACTCAGAGGTAAGACTCTTTGGTCACACACACACACACACACACACACACACACGGCTTCCCTGGTTGAAGACAACAATCATGAGGCCCACTTGAAGAGTAGCCAAGACCCTGGGAGCCTGGCCTAGACCTCTGCTGGCACTTTCCTATACAAGTAAAAACCCAGAATGTGGGCACTGAACAACTCAGGAAGGAATGGGGCATACCTTTGCACATTCTCCTTCTGGGAGACTTCCAGACTGTCACCAAAATCAGAAACACTACCACATGGGAGAGCTCCAGGGCACAAGGGCAGCACAGAGGCTGCACAGGCTCTCGTCAGGGCCCAGCCCCTCCCCTGTCCAGTCCTCAGCAGTATCCTCCAGCAAGTCACAAGACTCCTCATCAGCTCTGTACCTTAGGAGCTGTTCTCAAAAGTACCTGATATACAAAACAGCCACAAAGCTGAGAGGAAAGAAGTCTGTCTTTGGTAATGTGGGCTCACAGCAAAGACTGGGACGGTGTCAGTTTCTTGTGACATCCATAGTAGCCTAAAGAGGTGGAAATATTTCCATTCTTGGCTCATGAAACCAAGATGTCAGCAGGTGGTGCTGTCAGTGAGGGCCATTTCCCACCACATCTAGCTTCTCCTGGTTGCCAGAAATCCCAGTTTTGACTTGTAAACACATCCTCCCTCTCCCTCTCTCTCTCTCTCTCTCTCTCTCTCTCTCTCTCTCTCTCTCTCTGTATATAAAGTTTTCCATGTTCTTATGGGAACCAGAGACTGAATGAGGACCTCCCCATTGCCAAATAATGTCCACAAAGACCCTACTTCAAAGCAAGGTCACAATCACAGACACAGTTCAAGTATTAAGGATGTCACTGCTTAGGCCAGTACAAAGACAAACTACCACACCAGGTGTAGTGACCCACTTGTCTAATTGGGAGAAGGAGGCAAGGGGATCAGAAGCTCAAGGCCAGCCTGCACTATAAATGAGACACTATCTCAAAAAACAAAAAACATCACTATCAAGAGACTGTATTTGATGGAAAGGGTCACTGAATTCTACAACTCCTATTACTTTTTATATCTCACTTGACTTAACAATAAATTACAGTTCATACATACGGGGAACCAAGTTTCAAAATGTAAAGGCAGCAACAGAAGTCACACTGTCACATGCTTCTGTTTATCTGGCTCTAGGCTCTACATGCTTGTTCCTGTCACAGTAGGACCTGCAACTCACTCTTAGTCCAGCATCTTACACTCATCTTAGTTGTTATAGAAGTTAACTATTCAATCAAGTCCAGTCCTGGTAGTGTAGTGTGTGTGTAGTGTCTGGGCACCCCTGAGGACTTCTATCTTCCAAGTCACTGTGGCCCAGCAGTCAGTAACCTCTGCTAACCCCCAACCACTCTGAAAAGCACATTTTGTGGTTGAGTACAGTGATGTCAACGTTTACAATGTTAACACTCACACAATGGTCTCTTATGAAGAGCAGGAAGACAGACCATTTTCTGTGGTTATGAATGGTTCTACTTAGGTTACTTTAATGTCAAAATCTTTGGAGCTGAAAAGGTGGCTAATTTTGGATCTTAAATTTCATATGTCAGACTCTGGTTTGGGAATAGAATAAACTACATTTGAAATCTTGAGACGGACTTTTCTGAAATATAGTGTAGTCAGTGAATGACTTGATCTTAGGTATTTTCCGGGTACGCTCTCTTCATTCCCTGAGGCCTAGAGAAGCATCAGGCCAAAAACCAATCACAGAAGGACCCTGGAGCTCGATAGTTTCCAGACTGCACCCAGGTATTTTTATTATCATTCTTTGTTTCCTATTGCTGTCAGAAGACTGGTGTCTAGAAGTCATTAGGTGGGACTAAAGAAATTAGCAAGGCGCTTCCATGCTCAAAGTAAAAGCAGCAGCCCACAAGAGGAATGAGAGAAGAAAATCCAAGTGGTCTAACCACCACACACCCTGCAGAGACCAACCTCCTCTGCAGGTGCTGCCTCTCCCTGGCCAGTTTCCTGACTCCAGCAAACTCTCCAGGGCATGACATGGGTCAGTTCCTTCCAGTTTCCCCAAGGAGCCAAGGAGTTTCGTAGGAGAGAACCTGACAGGCTCTGGAGGCACTTGGACAGCTTCTCATCCTTCTTGCTCCTAGGTACGGCGACTGTCACCTTCCAGACCCCACACTCCTATCGCCGACCCCCACTCCCCGAGACCCTCACATCGTCCAACAGTCTCCTTGGAAGCCCAGGTTCCCTTCCCCAGACTCCTACTCCAACAGGACAGCAGGGCCACCTGACCTCTGACCCCTGACCCCGACCCGGCCCTCCCCGTCACACCCACCTGCCCGGGACCTTGCTGTTGCTGCGCTTCCAGAACTGCTTCCTGGCCCCGTCGCTGGCCATGGCCGCTCCTCATCCCTCAGATCCGCAATCCTGACACCCCAGAGCGGCCGGCCCAACTCCAGCGGCCCTCTTCTGTACCCGGTTGGCCCCTCAGAGATACCAGGACTCCGGAGCGTAGACCGGAGAGGCGCTTCCGCCTCCGTCCGGAAGTTGTGACTCGGCGATTCCGGAAGTCCCGCCTTCCTTTCGGGCTGGGCTTGACGCCGTGAAAAGGCGACGCAAGGACGTGTACGTGGCTGTTGTTCAGGGAAGAAGGCAGATCTTCATGTAGCTGTTCGGGCGCTCATGTCGAGCGGCACGGACCGAGGCCGCTAGATCCCGGCCTCTGATCCCCGGGGTGGGTTGCCCGCCATGAATTTCGGGGCAGAGTGCGTCTGGGGTCCGAGTCGGCCTTAGTTTGCTCGCAGCCGACTAGCAAGTGCAGAGAACCAGAAAGAGCAAAGCACGATACGGACCCAGCTGCGGGGCGGGCAGGCGGGAAGGTGGAAAGCCTCTCCTGCTGTGGTGTGGTCCAGGCCTCTTCTCCAGGGCATTGACCACGGATCAGCAAACACAGCACAGTAAAGTGAAGGAAGCAACTACCACCGGAGCATGTCTGGGGCGATGGCGGATCCGCCCGGGGATTCAGCTAAAGAACAAATAGGCACGGAGACATGAAGAATTCATCTTGCCGGCTCTCGCGTGCTTCTAAGTCCGCAGTAGTGTGCTTTAATCGTAAGATACATGCAAGATCCAAACGTTTAATATGAAAATGTTAATTATAATTTTACATTAAATGATACTTTATATATTGGGTTCTGTAGACTATGTTGTAAGCTTACTTTCGCTTTTTGCTGTGTAGCGTAGCTACTTAAAATCACTTATGTGATTGACGTAAATTTCTTTGGTCTTAGACTTAAGGGTGAGAGGCTGACAAATTAGGCCGGAACTTTAGTGTAACACTGGTAGTGACAACTTTACTACTGAGAAACATTAATCACTGCTGTCTCTGTCTCTCTCTCTCTCTCTCTCTCTCTCTCTCTCTCTCTCTCTCTCTCTCTTTTTTCTGCCTTTGACTTTGATATCATCTCCCTGTTTAACCAAGGCCCTGATTATATTCCCAAGATCCAGGCTTCTAGACATATTGACAAGTGGTGTTGGTTTAACACTTGGTGGATGCAAGAAAAAAAACACTAAAGGACCTTACATGGCATAGCCCCCTTGTATGCCAGACTTGTCCTCAGTACTCAGAGCAGGGAGAATGGTCCAGTACTCTGTATCTCAACTTCATTCCCATTCTTTAAGAATAAAGACTTCTGCAGTTCCCTATAGACTTCAGTAGCTACCCAACTCTACTTTGACTCTGCAGAAATGGGTGGCAACTGTTCCTCATTACCTGCACAGCCATGGCTTAGGGAATAGTACATCAGAAACATCTGCTGCCTGGATGACAGCCCCAGGCCTCTCCAGGAATCCCTTTTGATACAAGCATAGAAATACCAAGAACAATGTCAACAGGTCCTGTGTGATCTCTTCAGGGACAAACCTATAGATCATAGCTTCAGCTTCTCCCTGCAATCCCATTTCTAATAGTCCTTGGAATCTGAGAGATCTGGCAAAACTAAGATTAATAACTATTTCCTAGAGAGTTCCTTGAAAGAAAACTTTGGTGGTGCCTAGCTATATAACCCAGCTTCTCAAGGGGCTGAGGCAGGAGAATGGAAATTAAAAATTGTGTGTGTTCACTTTAGTGGTACACATACTAAAATTGGAATAGTATAGTCACTAGTATTTGCCCTAACAAAAGAATGGCACAGGGAGCTGGAGAGATGGCTCAGTGGTTAAGAGCACTGGCTGCTCTTCCAGAGGTCCTGAGTTCAAATCCCAGCAACCACATGGTGGCTCACAACCATCTGTAATGGGATCCAATGCTTTCTTCTGATGTGTCTGAAGACAGCTACAGTGTACTCATATACACAAAAAAAAAAAAAAAAAAAAAAACAAAAAAAAAAAAAAAGAATGGCACATAAACTGGTAATGTGTTCGAGAGCTCGTGTGCGTGTGTGCGTGCGTGTGTGTGTGTGTGTGTGTGTGTGTGTGTGTGTGTGTGTGTTAGAAAGAAGCAAGCATTCAACCTCTGCTCTCATCGATTGCCTAGACTGTTCTAGAGAATCTCCCTTTCTCTGCCCACCCAGCATTAAAGTTGTAGGACATACCAGGATTTTACATAATGCTAAGGATCCAAACTAGACCCATATGTTTATGCCACAGACACTTCCTATGAGCCATCTGACCACCCCAGTGTATCATGTTTTTAAAATAAAACCTGAGCATTGTGGCATAGGTGTGTAATCCCAGCCATCAGAGGCCATAGATAAAAGATCCTCAAGTCTAAGTTTAGAGGGTATATAGAAAGACCCTCTCTAAAAGGGATTAAAATAAATATATATGTATGTATATATATATATATTTATTTATTTATTTATTTTATATATATATATGTATATATATATACATGTACATACACACAGACACACTAAAGGCTGGGGACATAGTGGTAACAGTGCTACTTAGCATATGCAATGTCTGGTGGGAAGGCTTAGAATCCTCCCCTAGTAGAGTTCAAGAAGGTCACAGGGGCCAGACTTGGTGGCATAAGCCTTTAGTCTCAGCACTTGGGAGGCAGAGACAGGAGGATTTCAGTGAGTTCAGAGCCAGCCTGGTCCACATAGATCCTGACTTTAAAAAAAAAAAAAAAAAAGTAAGCTCCAGGGATCTCTTCCTAACCTTAGCCATGAGACCTCACCAGACATAGGGTCCCAGTAGCCTCAGGAATCTCCTTCAGGCAACACCAAAGATGGTCCTCTCCAGCTCAGTCTGGCTTATGAAAAGATTAAAAAAGCAAGAAGCCAGCAGTAGGAGGAACACTAGAGCAGAAAGAAAGAAAATGCTGTGTAAGAGCACAGGGGAATCAGTGGCTGCCCTGACAGATTAGGTGTGACAATGGTACCCTAAGTTCAGCTGTCAACAGCCTGTAGGCTTCCCTAGTGCTATCCTGGGGCAAGGAGTGAAGCAGGACTAATGTTTGCAATATAAGGTTATGTCCAGTCTGCCGTCTCTCTCGGACACTTTGCTAGAGAACACATATCCATAAATGAGGCTGGTGGGGAGGCCAGGGGGAAATAAACCCATAGTGATTGAGGACAGCACTTTCATAACTGACAGTCGCCAAGACAAAGCCAAGGTGGGAGATGTGTAGAAATGGCTATGGGATTCAAAAGGAGCACGTAGGAGGATAGGGTTAGAAGTCAGAGCACTGTGGAGCTGGGATTGGGACCTGTGCGAGAACCAGACAGGACAGAGTCCCAAATGCCTGAGGTAAGAAATCTGTTGAGTGGACCGGTTTGGGGAGGAAGACAGAGCCTGGCTGTTACTCAGGCTGGCAAGTATCTAGGACTGTAGGTGAAGCAAACCGTTGTTGAGCAGCAGGCAGGCTTCCATTCACTGGGGTTTACATGAGCAAATGGAAAGCAGCGGGGAGCTGTGTAACGGAGAACACTGAAAACTGACGCCAAGACGGGTAAAAGCGTAGGTTTGTAGACAAGACAAGCTTTTATGACCTGCAGGAAGGGATGCAATGCATTCAATAACTTGGGCCATTTACAAATTTCTAGTAGATAAAGATATCGTGCAACTCAGCAATTTCCCTCAGGTTATGTACCCTGGAGCAGAGTACCCAGCTGTGCAAGGAAAAGAATGTTCATTTCATCTTCCCTCCTAGTGGAGGTGGGAGTTGGAAGAAAAGCAATCAAAATGTCATCTGCGGGAGAATTGACAAACGAGTTTCCCACTAAAATACTCTGGTAATAAAAATAAATTCACTTTTACAGACATCAACATTAAATGTCACACGGTCGAGAGAAAAGGCTATAATGGATACATTTGGCACAATACCATTTAGTAGTGTTCTGCTTTATTAATACCATTTTTTTTTAGAGCACGGGAATGCTAAAAGCCAAATTCAGAAGAGTGCTTGCCTCTGGGTGTTGGAATAATAATCAGAAAATTCATAGGTTTCCTTGTACTGATGTGCTTGCATCTTAAAGCAAACTACATTCGGGTGCTGGCGACAGTCTGTATGATTTCCCCACATCTGTGATCTTTGACTGTACATTAGCATGTGTTTGAGCTCCTGCTCATCTATGCACTGAGCTGCTTTGAACTTAGGGGTGAGGCAAATTCAAATAATGCAACTGAGACCAGGCAGGGTTCACGGGGAGGCTTGAGGGACAGGGAGGATGGTCACACTGGTCTCTTGTGACCATCGCTTGAGGCTGAGTAGATAAGACAGGACAAAAATGCAAGGAGCATCATTGCTTAAGGAAAGAGAAGACTCTGAACTGGCAGCTAACACAAACGTCTCAGTGTAACTGCTGGGAGTCCGTGAGTGGAATGGCCACGCCTCGGCCATCAACCAGCACTCCTTCCCAGACCCCAGCTCTGACACTTTATTTAGCAAAACAGCCTATGACTTCCCCAGCCGTGAACTTTTGACCAGGCATGAATTATTTGCGGTACAGGGCATGAATTTCCTCCTGTGTAACAGCCCTCAAGTCTAATTTTAAAAGTGGTTGATTAGCCCGTATCAATCACACCACTCTTGCACAACTTTCCTGGCAGATCAGGTACCAGAGCATTCAGGATCCACCTGTGGCCAGCCTGGGACGCACAGGACAGTTCCTCCTTGGCTCTGACTGTTGTATTCTCTGAACATTCTGCCCAAGGACTGCAAGCAAGATGAAAATCTCTGGTTCACCCAAGGTCCCTCAGAGACTTACCTACCTGTATTTGTTCCATAGGACCTGACAAACTTCTGTGGCAGCTGCCCAGTAAGAAGGTTTGGAAGTGAGATGTCCCCCACAGGCTCCCCTATGTAAATCCTTAGTCCCCAGCCGCTTATGGATTTAGGAAAATCCTAAATCTTTAGGAAGTAAGGCCTCAGTAGGGGAAGCTTATTGTAGGTATACTTTATGGAACTAGCCTGGCCCAAGCTCTCTTAGCTGCCTGTACAATGCACTCAGACTGGGACCACTCACACTGTATCCTCTCAAAGCACGAGTCAAGATTAATCCTTCCTCCCTTGGATTAAGTATTCTCACTACAACAACAAAGCAGGAAACTTGTGAAGACTGGTCAGTATATTAAAAAATTGTCAAAAAATAACGGTTGAAATGAAAGTACACACACAGGTCACATGACATAAACTGGTAATGTCAGCACCCAAGAAACAGAAACAAGGATCTGGAGTTCAAGGCCTGCCTGGGCTACACAGTGATACCGTCCCTCAAGAAGAAAATGAGACTTAAAAACTTAATAGAAAAATACATGAAATACCATTCATCTCTAGATTGACAAAGGAGAAAAAGAATGATAGAGAGCCAGGTACCCGAGAAGCTGAGGCAAAACAACCACAGGTTCAAGACCAGCCTGTAAAACTTAGTAAGACCCTGCCTCAAAATCTTAAAGTTTAAACATTAAAAGGACTGTGGATATAATTCTAGATAGGATGATTACCTACCAGGCTGGAGAGCCTAGGTGCCATGTCCCCGGAAACAGAGTAGGCACAGAGGTCCATGCCTTTAATTGTAGCACTTGGGGAGGCAGGTGGATTTCTGTTAGTTCAAGGCCAGCTTGCTCTCTATAGAGGTCCAGGACAGCCAGGGCTCCATAACAAAACCCTTTATCCAAACAAATAATCCTCAGTAAAACTCATGTATGTGTACACACACACACACACACACACACATGAGATGTAGCTGTTATGAGAGCTGAGAAGCTACACACTCATTAAGAGCATAAAGCAGGACCACATTTCTTCACTGCCATTTAACAAACTAGATAAGTTCAGAATTCTACAAATGTGTAACTTTTTTGACACCGGCATCTAGGAGTTTACCCTGAAGAACTGGACAAAGAGACACACATCTTTAAGTGCTGTTTCTACCACTACTGGAAGCTGAAATATCACAGTCAAATATTGAACTATATAAGCAGTGGGTTAGATGAACTTGGAAACAGCTGTCCTTTCAGGGCAGAGTAGCCATGGTCAAAATGAGCCACCAGCATCTGTTTGTTTGTTTGTTTACTTTACAAAGGAAGCTGTTTAAGCCAGACCTGGGAATTCAGATGTTCTTCACATTTAAGGAGGTGAGGCTAGAGGATCCTAAACAGTTCAGGGGCCAAGCAGGAGATCCATATTCAAGAGGACGTAGGTCCAGTTCCTAGCACTAGAAGAATAGAAATCATTTTTTAGCAACTATTAATTGGAAAGTCATATTTTCATCTTTTGTTAGATTGTGTTGTAAATGTAAACCAAGAAGATTCTAGAAATCTATTGTGTGAGTTAAAATGTTTCCAGATGAACAAAACATACACTGACTTAAACAATTACAGGAAGCTACTAGTTGAGCAATGAGAAGAAAAAAAAAAAAGTAGAAGTCACACTCTGGATATAGCCAGCCCAGGCTGCAGTCACTTAGGAACCAGGCTCTTGCCTCTAGCCTCCTTCCTATGGTTAATAAAAACTGCGAACTGACTTCCCTCATTATCATAGGTCTGCTCCCAGTACCCACCCAGTGGAGCTACAGGCATTCTAGTTCAGAGCAGATAGCCCAACAAGTGACAACCTTCCCCACACTGCCTCTGGTCACTTGTTCTGGCAGCAGCAAGCCGGATGTTCAGAAAGTGCTCATTAAATAAACCAGATAGAATTTAGACCCTTAACCCAGAAGGCTATAGGGCCCAGAAGCCTTGTCCTAAAGTGCAGGACACTCTTGGTCCTTCCTGATCCTACCATTCAGTTAATAGTGGGGGGAGGGTCAAGTCTGCAGGTTCTTCTAGGGTGATGTAAGCATTGAGAAGATCCGTGCTTAGCTTCAGGGCTGGGTCACCTGCTTTCACCCTAGTCCTTCCTGGTGTAGACTTGATAGTGTGTTGGGAGGGGGTGGGGAAGTGGCCTGGGCTTCACCTTTCCTGCCTATAAAGTGGGGATTATGGTTTCTGCCCCGCCCAACCCACAGACATTCCGTCAAGATCTGGGGGAGGCCGAGGAGTCAGGGAAGAACTGGAGTAGGGAGGGGAGAGGATAAAGGGGACAGAATGCTTAGTCAGAGCCTCCTCTTGTTTAAAGCCTAAGTTGAGCAACTGGATAGATCCGTAACCTTGGGCTACCCCCTCATTCCTAAGGGCTGTCAGAGCTGGAATGTGGTTCTCGGGCACCAGGCAGATGCCAGGGAGGGCATGGCAGACAGAGCAGGAGTCAGGCATGAGAGCACGTGCTGCTCACTTCTTTCTGTCTTACTTCTGCCAGTCGCTGGCCCCAGATGCTGCTATTGCCTGTCCCAGCCACAGTTGGTTTTCCAACTGCCAAGTACCCTGCCCATGGCACAGTGAGGACTCTGCAAGCCAAGGAAGGCCTGACTCCCACCAACTTCCCCAAGGATCTCTCCCTACAATGACTGCACATTCTCCTCCAGAGGAATGTGACCATCACACAGTGACTCCCAGTGTCTATGGGACAACTCTACTGTTAGGTTCCAACTTCTCAGAGGGTTCTTCTTCCCCCCCCCCGACCACCACCAGTTCCTTCTGTATTGACCCCTGGACCTTTTCAACCTGTTGCTGAGATCCCTGGAACCTCACAGCCCCAGGGTGTCCAGCCTCCGTAACCAGGGCTTGCTTCTTTAGTTTGTGCCTTTCACCAGAGGCTTTCCTGTCCTGAGTGCCAGTTGACTTGATGATGTCTTTCTGGGGCATCTCTAAGATCCCAGAGCTGTCTCTTAGGTGACCCAAGCTTCATGGGACTCAAGTATATCCTAGCCACGCCTCTCTCTGAGCCTAGCCACGCCCACCTGTAAAAGAGGGAACCGGCTCCATCATGTATCCCTCATAAGTGATTGCTCTGGTGGAACACAATCTCCTGCCAGCTCAGGGACTGGGATTTAGTGAGCACAAAGGCAACTCAGCAGACAGCTCTTCCAAGAAGGATTCTGAGAATTGGTAGGAGTGAGAGCCCCAGTACCCAACAGATACTCCTCAAGTCCATGAGTGACCAGATGGCACCATACCAGGCTCAGCCCTACTTCCTTGAGGCAAGATGCATGGGCGAGTGGTCACAGAGGATCCCTGCCCTGGCTGTCAGCTGTTCCTGCTGTCCTGATGCAGAGACTCTTGGCCCCCATGGAATGGCAGCAGCCTGGCAAAGGGGTCTCTTCCTTTCTTCCTTTTTTATTTAACTTTTTATTGATTCCTTGTGAATGTCACATCGTGTGCTCCAGTCCCACTCATCTCCCCATCCCTTCTTACCCACCCTCCGCCCTTGAAACCTCCCCCTCAAAAGAAAATAAATAAAAATAGAAAGCAAAATGAACTGCCCAACAAACAAAAGTCTCATCAGGGAAGCTTTAGTGTGTGATACACACAGCTTTTTTTTTTTTTTTTTTTTTTTTTTTTTTTTTTTTTTTTGTCCACACCTCTTTACTTGCAAAGGTTCATTACAATGAGTCATTGGTTTGGTTCAAGGCCTCTGGCTTCTGCTGCGCTATCTTCTACACTGGATCCTCACTGGACTCCTCTCCAGTATCCTGCTGTTGCCCTATGACACAGAGATTCTGCAGCTTTGGATCTGCAAGACCTGCAGGGGGTCTCTTCCTAATGCCTCCCTCTGGCTATGGTCACAGTGACACACTGCCTTGCTTGCTTCAGGCTGTTTCCCTTTCTACAGAGGAAGAAGGTGGATTTCTTTCTGTACAAGTTGAGGCAGGAAGCAAAGCAAGCTCTGTGCACCTAAAACTCACCTCTCCGGCCCAGACGTGTTGCTCCCAGGACTGTCACAGAATGCACACAACAAACAGAACTTGGTCTAGTGACTAAGGGGCAAGGATGCGACCTGAAAGACTTAGAGTCAGAGACAGTGGGGATTTCCATTGCTCCATCCTGAACTGTCCCCTCTTACAAGTGGGCAAGCCTGGGCCTAGAGACCAGTGAATCCTTGAAGGAAGTTGTGAACTAGCCCTGCATTGCTAGCTGAGACTGTGGCTGGAGCCCCTCTACTCTGTATATGTGTGTGTGTGTGTGTGTGTGTGTGTGTGTGCGTTTACATGTGTGTGCACATGTGGCAGAGGGTTATGTGTAGAGGGCACAGGTTGATGTCAGGTACCTACCTCAGTTTCTTTCCACCTTTCTTTTTCAGCCTGACCTTGAGCAAACACCAGGAATATCCCTGTCTCCACCTCCCCAGCTCTGGAATTACAAGCGCGTGCCAACCTTGCCCAACCTTTTTTGAATGGGTTCTGGGGCTTGAACTTGAATCCTCATGCTTCTGTGGCTGGCACTTCACCAACTGGAGCCATCTCCCCAGCACTACGTTTTGTCTTTATTGTAAGCAATTAGTTAATCATTCATGCGTTCCTTATTTTCACAGTGGTGGAGATGAAGCCCAGAGTTTTGTGATCGCTTTAATACCAAACCACGCCCTTTCTCTGCTTCTTCACTCTAGACAGAGTGAGCACCCTCTTCCCTCCAAGGGAGGCAGGACAAAAGAGAGAAGGACCAAGGGCAAACAGCAGAGGGTGGAGGGGAGGATGAGAGGATACAGATGGGTTAGGGGCTTTCTGAGACTCCCCTCTCAGCCCAGGGATGACTTCTGGGGCTGTGATTGGCCACAGGTCTGAAGGGTATTCCTAACAGAGACTTATCTACATTCTGACACCCCAGGCACAGCTAGCTACAGGGTGGCCCAGCAGTCTGGGCTCTGTTCACTGAGAGCCAAGCTTCTGTTTGAAATGTGGGACCATAGTCCGGGCCTCACAGTCAGCACGTAGGACCCAGAGAGACCGCCACCACCCCCTCCTGGATTCCTGCATCCCCTTGTCTGCTTTCAGGAGAAAGAGAACCAAACAAGAGAAAGGGAAGGCCAGCATCACCTGGCTGGACCACAGAGGTCTGATGGCTTCCAGCCAGGGACCCACCTGCCCACCTGTAACAGAGGCCACTGTTTTGAGTGCACAGTAGTAGAGGCTAGGTCAGGTCCCACCAAGACACTGACCCCCCCTCAGCTGTCTTTTGTGGTTAGAGCTATAAACAGTGCATCAGGTCCCTGCCTTTGGGTGGGACAGAATAAGACCCCCTACTATGTTGTACTGCCCAGTTCGAGGACCGACTGGGGATGATCATGTCACTGAGGATTGTGTGAAATATGCGGGTTCTCTCCTGATCCAGCCCCCAAACCCACAGAATCAGTATTAGTGTGGGGGGCAAGGGGGCAAGGGGTGCTGTGCCTCCCCACCCTAAATGCTCTCATGAGCAAGCAGCACAGTTTGATGCGTCCCTAGGGGAAAGGACCTCCTGCCCATCACCGGAGGAAAAGTGGATGGAATTTTCCACATCCCAGACTGTCAGAAGCTGTGGCCCATTTGCAAACCCTGCTGATGAGCTAATTAGAGCTGCTGGTCTATTTCTGCTCAGTACTTAAATGAGGTCACCAGCCTGGTGTTCCTGTGAGGAGCCTGGTGAGGAGACTAAGTGTGGCTGGGCCAGCAGGCGGGGCTTCATCTCTGAGCAGGGTTATGGGACCTGGAATTTTGGATTTAGGACTGAATATTGGATGTAGGAGTTAACATGAAAAAGCCAGGGTTGTCCCAGCAGGATAAGGAGTGTTCACTCCAGCCACCCCAAATTGTCCTCATGTAACTATATCCCTGGTTCCTTCTTTCTTCCTTCCTTTCTTTTTAAGACATGGTTTCTATGTGTAGCTCTGGCTGTCCTGGAACTCACTCTGTGTAGTCCAGGCTTGCCTCAAACTCAGAGATCCACCTGCCTCTGCCTCCTGAGTGCTGACATCAAATTCAGGCACCACCACCATGTCTTAGGAACTCACCCTTCACGCCGGCCAAAAAGACCAGCATCTGGATCCTTGGATGCTCCTCCTCTCAGCATCAGCAAGCCCCACCCTCCTCCAGGTGGAACAGGAATCTGCACGTGTCCACAGCTGCCATCTTGACCTAGCAGTCATCCCAGAGGCCTTTCTGCTATCCCCAACACCAGGCTCAGGGAATCATGATTTCGTGACTCCCAGATGTCTCCCACTGTGCCCCAAACTGTGGGCTCTCACTTTGTGAATTCATTTAGTAATCTCTATGCTCTATCAAGTGCTGTGTGTATACTGGCTACACTGGGTAGCACCATGGCATCCCATATGGTGGGTTTTAGGGTCTATGTTTACAGAGTGTGGAGGTGATGTATGGAGACAGTGTTTCTTCAGGGGTGCATCTGACAATATCTAAAGGTGGTTTATTCTTATCATACTGGGAGCTATTATGGGCATCTAATGAATAGAAGCATCCCATACTACTGGTGACAGCCCTGCCATAAGGAAGGTAATATTTGCCTGAGGGACCCTGGTGAGCACACTCTGCTACTGGCAGAGCCTGGGTTTGATTTCTAGTCTTTGCCCACTTGGATCTGGAATCCGACTCTCAGTTCTCATTGCAGAAAAGCTGAGGCTTCAAGGGATGAACACAGACTCTCATCTCTAACGTACACAAAGCTGGGTCCCCAAAGCCACCTCCCCCTCTCCAGACTCCCGCCATCCTCCTTGCTGTCTTGCTGCTGTCATAGTGTCCTTTTGGGATGCCCTCTTCCACAAGCTGTCCTTACATGTTGTGGGTAACAAGGCCACTAGTCACCCGCAGAGCTGCTTTGGAGAAGAGAGCCTGGAGGAACAGTTGTAACAATGTTGACACAGTAGGTACACATGAGGACCCAGAGGCTTGGGGCTCACTGAGCAAGTCTACAGTCACATGCTCACTGAGTAGCAGTTTCAAATGTAACCTCCGGCCCAGACACACAACCCCATTGGCTTCTTGGAAAACTTTTCTCACACAATGACAGGCACCTGCCCACTCAAGACATGATGCTAGGCAAATGTGGGACCCAGATCCTTATTGCCCACACCCTGTCAATCACTATAGACATCAGTTATGCTTTGGGACCAGCCTGATCCAATCTGCTCTGACTGATCTAGAATACCCCAAGCTGACACAGAAACTACCTATGCTTTGCTGCTTTATTTCCAGTGCTGGGAATCAAACCGGAGAAAGACAGAGAGGCAGACAGAGATGGAACTGGAAAAGAATAAATAAACCTCAGCCCTGTCAACGAAAAGCCAAGTGAGAGGAAAGGTGTGCAAGTAATACAGATCAGATCTGTTTTCTCACAGATAAGCCGAGCCAAACCCAGTGAAGCAATTTACACCAACTATGATAATTCAATGCAAAAGCAGCTCTCAAGTCAGTGGTGATAGGAGATAAATTGCCCCAAACCTAAAGTGACCATAAGCTCAGGAACACAGATTTAGGTTACTCCAAACTCTGTGTTTTAACATGAAATAGTGTCATGAATTTTTTTATAGTCAAAAATGAAAAAGTCAGAAATCAAGGTGCTTTGCAGGAACCTTGGTAGGGGTATCAGAGAGATGGCTGCAGCAAAGAAATCTCAGCTACGGGCTTCAGATGTCCGATAATTCTTCACTGTGAGGTTGGTGGAAGCTAGTGGTCTGCCAAATCAACACATTCCAAGAGGGTTTTATCTGTTAGTCTTGGAGCATTGGGTCTGACCCAGAGGAAAGCAAAGAATGATTGGTTATTAGGGACCTGAAGATAGTCGAAAATAATTGTAATTAGGCCCTGGATTTGTAACATTCCAAGCTGTCCACAGTCGCTGATGTTCTGACCATTGGCTTTGCAGAAGATTCAGTAGAAGGCACAGCTTCTTCATGTGAACTTTTGTTTACAGATGGCTACAGCCAACAGGAAACCATAAACGACAGAGCAGGCATGCAAAGGCCGGAAGTTTCTGTGCCTTTCTGGACTTGTCAGGCAGTGAGGCTAAAGGGGAAATGGTCTGAGGAGTTCTCAGACAGTTAAACAGAGAGGGGCAGAAGACACAGCAATGCCACTCCTCTGTGTATCCACAAAGACTTGACCCAGGATGTCCAGAGTCACATTATTCCTAATTCCAAAGAGTGCAAGCAACCAAACGCCCATCAGCCCATGAATGAATAAATCAATGCAACACACCATGACAGAATACTAGTCAGCTGGGCTGGAGAGATTCAGTGGTTAAGAGCACCGACTGCTCTTCCAGAGGTCCTGAGTTCAATTCCCAGCAACCACATGGTGGCTCACAACCATCTGTAATGGGATCTGATGCCTTCTTCTGGTGTGTCTGAAAACAGCTACAGTGTACTCATATAAATAAAATAAATAAATCTTAAAAGAAGAAGAAGAAGAAGAAGAAGAAGAAGAAGAAGAAGAAGAAGAAGAAGAAGAAGAAGAATACTAGTCAGCCACGAGAAGCATGGACACAGACAGAAAACGTGGATAGACTTTGTGGTGGTTTGAATATGCTTGGCCCGTTGAAAATGGCACTCTTAGGAGGTGTGGCCTTGTTAGAATAGGTGTGGTCTTGCTGGAGGAAGTGCATCGCTGTGTGGGTGGGCTTTGAGGACTCCTATGCTTAGGCTCCTCCTGGCTGCCTACAGAAGATAATCTGTTCCTGGATGCCTTACAATTAAGATGCAGAACTCTCTGCTCCTTCTCCTGCACTAGATCTGCCTGCAGGCTACCATACTTCTCACCATGATGGCAATGGACTGAACCTCAGAACCTGTAAGCCAGCCCCAATTACCTGTTGTCCTTTGTAAGACTTGCTTTGGTCATGGTGTCTCTTCACAATAATAAGACCCTAACTAAGACAGACCTTGAAAGTGTTATACTCGATGCTCAAACCGAGTCCCCTGTTCAGTGACATGGAGACAGGGACCTTTGAGGAAGAAATTGTGACAATTTTAAGTGGACATCCTATGTAAATGGATGTGTGGCCCTGTGAGCTTGAGAAAGCTAGCTTAGGGCCTCTCTGCTCTCCTATTTCTCTACCACATGAGGACAAAGTATTCACACCTTTGACCTTTCTGCCCTGTCTGAGGACTTCATGGGATACTGGACCTGCCAGCACTTTGGTTCTTTTTGTTGTTGTTGTTGTTCATAAATCCTTAGGTCCCAGACAGGCATGGTGGTTCGTGCCTGTAATGCCAGCACTCAGGAGGCTGAACCGAAAGGTTTGCTGCAAGTTTGAGGCTAGCCTGAGCTGCACGATGTGTTTCAGGTTGGTCTGGGTTACAGTGTGAGTGAATGAATGGAATTATTCAGTAGTCTTTAGTTTCGTGGCAGCAGAAGCACCGAGACACCAAGTCAGTGGTTCTCAACCTTCCTAGTCACACCATCCTTTAAAGCAGTACCTCATGGGGTGACCTGACCATAAAGATATTATTGCTACTTTGTAACTGTAACTTTGCTACTGTTATGACTCATAATGTAAATATCTGTGTTTTCCTATGGCTTTAGGCCACCCCTGTGAAAGGGTCATTTGACCCCAATGGGTTGAGAAACACTGCACTAAGTAGAAGTCAGACAGAAAGGCCACCTAGTGAGACTGGAAGTGTAATCACATGGTGAGGCATTTCTCTAGTATGAGTGAGGCTTTCTCTGTTCCCAGCAGGGAGCTGGGGGAAGGAGTAGCATGTGATTCTACTTCATGAATAATCTAGAACGGGCAAAGCCAGTCAGAAACAAGGTTAATGGTCCCCAGGGCAGGATGCAGGGCAGGGTGCAGTGTGGAGTCTCAAGAGTATAGGGATCCTTTATGGGAAGCTTTGCCTTCCGTGGTGAAGGTATTGATAAGCTTTAGCCTAGACTGAACTACCAGGCACATGAGTCATATAGTTCCCTGAATCAGCAAGTAAAACAGAAGTAGGCTGCAGGATAGGGCTCTTCTGTTTGTCCTTTTGACCCTGGTACTTTCCTAATCCCCGACTATCCCCACCCATTTTCCCCATCAGCACCAGGCTGCAGCTCCCCTGTGAGCCTGGGTCTCCAGGGTAAGCTGGTACCCTGGATTTGGAGGCTGCCATAAAAGAGGTTTTCCCTGCTGGCTCCCAGGGACGGGAGGGTCCCAGTGCAACCTGTTCAGACCCAGAGTGTCCAAACCCAGCACATCTCTTGGGTATTTGTATCCTTCTGGTCTGAGCATTTACATACAATGTTATTATGAGTTCATTCATCTCTACTACTGAGACCTTTTAAGTCTAGTTTAACTCTAAGCTGCTAATCCAGCCATCACAGACTGGCCTTGGGATGCCGCAGCCTACAACAGGACTTTATCAGGCTGCAAAACGCTTTCCACTTTAAAACCAAACCCAATGCTGTTTTAGAGTCACTTATAAAAGTGTCATTTCCTGTCTTCTCTTGAAAGTTCCGCCAAGCTAGCCACAGGGGTCCTTGTCCCTAACTGGCAACAAATGATTTGGAGTTTTGAAGCCCTGTCACCTTTTGACAGGCAGATCTCTGCAGGGGAAGAGTATGGCCCTGCTCTCTGCAGAGGCCACAGTGGGCTGGCCTGCATAGAACTGAGTGTCAAGGGCTGATGGAGAACATCAGAAGTGACAGTCCTGGGAGGAGGATGGTATAGGGAAGTGGGGTTTTTTTTTTGGGGGGGGGGGTGGAGGGTAAAATTACTGGGCCAGCAAAACAGAGTTCAGCAGGCAAAACTGCCAAGCCTGATGACCCGTGTTTGATTCCCATGATCCACATTATAGAAGAGAACTGCAAGTTGTCTTCTGACGTTACACACACACACACACACACACACACACACACACACACACACACGCACGCACGCACGCACGCACGCACATGCACACTACAGCATCAATTTTCCTGTCTGTACGTGAGGCTTCCTGATCTCACATGGTCAGCACTATTCTTAAGGTGCAGCACCCTCTTTCAATTCAGGTTTCCTCACTCCCCACCCCAGGCTTCTGGCAGACTGTTGAGGGTGGTAGAGTTGGCCCGTCATCTTCCTGGATATCCTTGTGGCCACCCATTCTTCTCTGCCAGGTAGAGCTTTTCTTGGGGCCACAGTATCTTCTTTGCCACCCATAAACACTGAATTTAAGGGTATTCAGTTTCTACTGATTTTTTTTCTTTTCTTTCTAGACTTTTAAAAATCTCTTCTGGTTTTGATTTTGGGTTGGATCCAATACTTTACTCCCCAGGTTACAGAGTCTGTTGCCTGTCGGGGCTTTTGTTCTCTCTCGGAAATGGTCTTCTCCAGAGGGAGTTGCTTCCAAGACCCTGGGTTTGTCTGAAAGGGGCTTTCTCCTTGTACCTTCGCTTGAACACACAAAGACAAGTGGAACATTCGCAAGCTGAAGAAAGTCTCCTGCTCCTGATGAAGGCACAGCAGTGGCCTCTACATTCTCCCCTGTCAGGGTCCCCAGTGGTTCAAGGCTACCCAAGCAACTATCAATGTGCAAAAGCCACTCAGCTGAGTCTGGAAGGATCACAGGTGTCACTAATGGTTTTCACCCAACTCCTAAAGCTGAACGTTGTAGCAGCTTCTGCTCTCTAGAATGAATCAAGGCTACATTGTATCATTTACTGAAGCCTGGGAAAGCTGGGCACACATTCTGTTCTCTATCTGAGTCCTCCCTGCCAGCACCATTGTCAGTGACCTCCCCCTCACATGATCAAGAGCTGTGGGTCTCCAAGGCTGTTTATCTTTCCTCCAGCTGCCGGGGAAAGCAGGGAGGGGGCGTGTCTCTGTAGCCCTGACTGTCCTATAACTCACTCTGTAGATGAAGCTGGTCTCAGACTCAGAGACCCACCTGGTCTTGCCTCCACAGTGCCTGGGGTAAAGGCCTGTGCCACCACTGTCGAGCTCAAGTTCACTCCATAAGAGGTCGTGTGTTTCCCAAGAAAGGCTGCCAGAGAGCAAACTTTCTTCCTTGTGGGTTGACATCCTGGGCAACTCACAGGATGCTCTCCATCTGGAAAGAAATGCAGACAGTGGCCAACAGGCTAAGGGGCAGGGGAGGCCAGACTCTCCATCTTGTAGCTGTGTTCCTTCCCACAAAGCTATTGTCTTGCTTTGTGGGCACAACACCCTGGGACCACATAAGCTTCAGCTAAGCAGAGTACCCAGCTCCTGTCCCTCCCTGCTCAGGATAGGTCACCCCTGCAGATCTGATGAACTTGCAGACTCAAAGCAAAGCAAAGTCTGATCTCTGTCCCACCCCCATCCTAGGCAGGATATTCCCCCAGCTCTACAAAGGAGTAAGTGCCCTAATCTCTGTCTGCAATACAGGATTATTCTGGCCAGATTTACCCTAAAGCCTTTCCAGACTCTGTCACACTAAGGGTCACCTGCTCTTCAGTCCAAGCCTAAATTTCTTAGATGAAAGAGGACACTTCTGCCACTATATTCTTTTCCTACTCGCCCTCTTGAAGGTGGACTGGCTGCCCCAGTGAGGTGCCTGAGAAGCCAGCATAGCCACTGCCGGCACTGAGCTCGGCTTATGCTACTTTCTGACTTCGGTGTTGGGGGACAGGAGAGCATGACCACCCTCCCATCTAACTACTTTCCTCCGTCACTTGAGCAGGTCAGTTTGGTTTCTTGAGTCTCCATTTGCCATCTGTTAAATGGAACAGAGACTGGGTGTTTCCAGTCATTGTCAGGGCCCTGAGGGCAGGTTAGAGTTGTGCATTTTATGACTCTTGAGCCTGACTCTCAAACACAGATCAGATTTCCAAGCCCAGGATGTTTCTTTCAGACAGTGAGCTCTGACAGCTAGTGTTTGAAAGGCTCTTCCTCAAGGGTGGAGGGCAGAGGGCAGCATTCCTGGCAGCCTGTATGTATGGCCTGCCAGATTCCCTGGCCCCGCCCAGCCGTGTTCCAGTTTCTGATGTCAATTAGTCCTGCTGACCTCATCAGGGAGGAAGCCTGGGAAGATAAGCAGGCAGGCCAAGTGTAAACAAGAGCATAGGCTCCTGGAGGAAGAGGAGCTCAGGAAGGACTAAGTTGGAAGGTGCTACCTCTCCAGTGGGTGACCCAATGGATCAGACGCTCATGTTAATGGCAATGTGTGGGACTAGACAGGATCTCAGGAGCCAGGCAATTTATGTGTGAGAGAATCTGGCTCCCAGGAGGGAGGGTGCTGGCCACGGTTGGTCAAAATCCCAGAATTGCATGACCCAGGGCATCAGGTCAGAAACTGAATGTCTCAGCTTGACATATGATGGGGGGAGCACAGGGGGCAAGGCGGGGACAAGACCGTATGTAGCTCATGAGGACTCCAGGATGCTGAGGCTGAACCTATGCCCTGGCCTTCCTGTGCATATGACCCCTCTAAAACTGGGGTCAGCTGTGCATACACCAGGCCAGCAACAGGCTGGGGCATCATTGGCTGTAAGGCATGGGTTGAGGTTCTAGGACAACCAGGGGCCTCAGCAGCACAAAGAGGTGGTTGTAGATAAGGGGAGATAAGTAGAAACTTTCCAAATAGACAGGTAAGAAGGAGTTTGGGTCAGGGGCCAACCAGGGCAGGGTATCCCTGTCAGGTAAGAGCTGAGCCAGGTAGCTTGGGAAGCCATCAGGGGGGACTAGGTGTGCGTCCCAGAGTAGAGGTCCGCATCCCAGGACTGATCCAGGCTGCACGAATGTTTCCAAGGCTCTGTCAGCTGCTCTGCCATCTGCTTTCACACCCAGCAATTGATGAACCCCAGGGGGACTCCGAGGCAGCGAGGGCCTGCCAGCTGCTCTGGAGAGAGCAGCCTCCTTTCTTTCCACCTCCGATGCTGTGCTTGTTATGGTCTCCGGCCTGGAGGGGCCGAGCCTTTCTCTGCTGTCTACCTCAGCTTCCCAGAGCACAGCCTTCATTAGGCAGCCCTCCCCTTGGCAGAGGCTCCCCAGCGAGTCCTGGCACTGCAGCTTCCCAAGTTGGCAGGCTAATACACTAGTTGCCCAGGGTCACCACAGAACTCTTAAAACCCTGGAAGCCCCAAGACCAAGGGTCCAATCAGGCTGTTGTCTCCTGAGACCTGTAGATGGCCATTCCTCGGGTGCTTCTCGTAGTTTGTTCTCTATGTATACATCCCTAGATCTATGTTCAAATCTCCCCTATCACCAGCTGATCTGAATTGAGACAACCCTCACGGTTTACTTTGTTTGTACACATGTCCATAGATGTGCAGGTGAACATATGTGGATGAGTGTGTTTGGAGAAGGAGCAACCTTTGTCCATGAACTAAGTAAGCCTCCTGCCCCCCCCCCATCCCTCTTTAAAGTCCCTATGTCCAAATAAGCCCCTATCTATGGCATTCAAACTTGGAGCTTCAGAATTCGAGTGGGGGAGGGGGATGGATACACTTCACCTTGTAGTAGCCACTGGGGGATCCTGCTTCTTACTAGTGAGCAGTAATTCACACGGGGGCCCCTCCTCAGGTTTTCTAGTATTCTGTGGTCTGGGTAGCTGTGTCTTCCTGGATGGGGGACCACTAGGGGTCAAGTTCTCTTGGAGACCCTGTCTGGCTACAGATATCTATATCTATCTATATATCCCTATCTATCTATCTATCTCTATATATAGATATAGATACTACATGATTTTTCCAGGCATGATGGCTCATACCTTTAATCTCAGCACTCAGGAGGCAGAGGGGGGTGGATTTTTTTAAGTTCAAGTCTATAGAGTGAGCTCCAGGTCAGAGAAGCCCTGTCTCAAAAAACTAATAATAAAAATAAGTCATGCATGTTTAAATGTGAAGGGGCAGGAAGATCAGAAGAGACCCCAACAGAGAGACTGCTGTTCTAGAGCCCTAAGCCCTGTTGCCCTTGCCTGGCACAACCCCTCACATGGAACAGAGGCAGCATCACCAGCAGTGACACCAGGTTTCTGAGGAAGTTTCATGTTCACATTTCCCAAGCTTCATCCAGACAGCCATGGAAGGAAAGAGCTGGGGCAGCCCTTGCTTCAACTAACCACTGAGCTAGATCAGGTCCAGCTTGCTCAAGGGTGGGGCTAGGATTCTGCCTGGGTCTAACCAACACTCCAGAGCTGTCAGGGAGCCTACAACTGGGCTGGGCTTCCAGGAAGCAAGTAGTGATTCATGGCTGTCCCTGCCCTGCAGATGGACACGGGGCACTGAGAGGATCAGACTTGTATCTTAGTCCTCTGGTGCCAGGCACAGGCAAGGTAGACTTGGCCTGCTCCACCTCAGTCTGCAACAGCAGGAGAGCTGAGCCGGTGGGTAGGAGGCTCTCCAGTCTTCTTGAAAGCTGACCCCGCGTGAGGCTTAGCTCTGTAAAACCAGAGTCCTGCACCTTTGGCTCAATTAGCATCTCTGAGGAGACTCTTCCTTGGTCAGATGTAAACAGATGTCACCATGCAACCAATATTTGAGTAACACTATGGACAGGGACCATTTTAGACACTGGAGAACCAGTAAGGGACAAGCCCATATGCTCATGAAATTTTCACTGAAATGGTTAGATACGCTTTGAGTGCAGTGCTGAATTCGGCCCTGCTGTGCCTTGAGACGCTTTAGCTGGGAGAGACGGAGTCCAAGAAGACTTCCCTGAGGTGGACATGTTGAGCTTGAGCCCCATGTTAAGCAGCATCAGGAACAGCAGCAACTCTGGTTCCTTGGACCTGTTTGGTAGGGAACAGTCAGGTGACTGATAGCAAGACTCCTTCTGTGTCTCTCTGGTGGTTGTAGACCCGCAACCATCCACACAACCAGCTTTCGCTCCCCTGAAAGGTAACCCCTGTCTTCTCCCTCCTAGCCTTCCTGCACCGACCTGCAGGACTCTAAGTAGCCGCCAGGAGACTAAGACCTAAAAGGAGACGGATGCTCAAGGTCACATCACTCACGGGCGCACACCGGCAGTTCCAAGGCCTCCCATCGCCTGCAGAGGACCGCCCCGGCAACATTTTCACGAGGCTGGGACTCCGCCTGTCTATGCAGCCCTTCCCACACCGTCGCGCGTGCAGACTCAGCTGTGCCCAGAGGCAGCGAGAGCCATAGACTAGCGTCTTTCAGCGCACCCGGCTGCTTGGACCGCCCTCCCCACGGCCAGATCCCTCAAGTCCACTCCTTTGACCCCTCCCGTTCCTTCCTAGGCCTTTTCTGCTTCTCAACCTAGGATTCCCTCGATCCTCTGTTTCTGACTCTTCTCTGTCCCCAAGTCCAGCCTCTCCTGTCCTTACCCTGGTCGCCTCCTCCCGGATCCCCGCCGCCCTCTCTGCGTACCGGGTGACGCAGCGCCGCCTCCCGCCTCCCCGCGCCACCGCCGGGCAGACTGCAGGGGCCGCTAACGGTCCCGCGCCCCCCGGCGTCCGCGCGCCCCGCGCCCGGCGGACGAGGCCGCGCCGGCGGCGATGGGCGCGATGGGGGCTGCCGAGCCGCTGCACTCGGTGCTGTGGGTGAAGCGGCAACGCTGTGCTGTCAGCCTGGAGCCCGCGCGGGCTCTGCTTCGCTGGTGGCGGAGCCCGGAGCCCGGGCCCTCCGCTCCGGGTGCCGGTAAGTGTGGCCATCCCGGGTTGGTGGGGCTGGCGCTGCATCCACACCCAGCCTACGTAGCCCGAGCGCTCCGGGCAGACTGGGATGGGGCGGAACTCAGGGAGGAGACCCAGGGAACCCGGAGAGGCGGCCGGGGCACCCAGGCGCGGGGGATCCTAGACGCAGAGTCCGGGTGCCGGACGGGCTAAGTACTCCGCGGCCTCTGGCGGGGAACCGGCCAGGCGCTGAGAGCCCAGATACTCCTGGAACTGGGATGACAAAGCCTCTGGAGGTGCTGGAGGGGGAGGGGAAGAGCGGACGTCCACAGCCTCCCCCCCACTCCCCACACCCGAGCATCCGCGGGACCCCAGGGGAGGTCTGTTGCTGGTGCTGCAGTCCGGAAGGGTACCGGCACACCTGGACTGGATTGGTTTCTGCTCGTCCTCTTCCTCCAATACAATGAATCCAAGTACAGACACATGCTTCTCTATGGGAGAAGCCCAGAGGCGCCCTGGTAGGGACTTCCTGCAGTTGAGCAAAGGGCTTTTGACTTTCCGATGGGGTGTGCACCCTGCTCAGAGGCCCTCAGGGTTGAAAGAGGAATAGCTTAGATGAGGGCGGGGAAAGACGCAACCCACCCGCAGTGACTGAGATGATGGAAGGACACTGGAGCCACTCTCCCGGGCTTTGCTGCTGGTTGTCTGGTGGTGGAGATTTTAAAGATGCCATTCAGTCCTTAGAGGGTGGATTACAGAAGATTGTGTGCAGACACCCCGGATGGGGGCATCCAGGGCTGGCCTTGTAGGTGTATATTCAATTTTATTCATTCCTTGCTCTTTTGTTTCTGCTGTTGTTTGTTTGTTTGTATTTTGAGACAGTTTTCCTATGTGGCTCAGATCAGCCTCAAACTGGGATTACAGATGTCTGCCACCAAGCCCAACTTTTTATTTCCTCTCTCCCTCTTTCTTTGCTGGGAATGATAGAATCCAGGGCTTGTGGCTTGCTAAACACAGGCTTTACCACCAAACATCAAAACATCCCCTGCAAGTTTCCCTTGAGAGCCTGCTAGGGATGGACCCTGGGATTCTAGGTTAGTTGCTGATGGAATGGGGGCTTTCCCACTTAAGGAGACACAGAGAGACATCTGGGGATATGTGTATCTAATGGACTTGGATCCTGAGAAGAACCTCGCTTGAGTCAGAAAGGGCAGTCATTGACCAGTAAGGATGGGTTAAGCAGGTCTCACTTCCTTGGTGGCACTTGCCCAGAGAAACCTGGAGGGGCTGAGTGCTGATGGCAAACTGATAAAAACCAGAAGAACCTCAAGACATGGGTGTGTCAGGGTCAAGTTGATGGGAAAGAGCTGGAGAATAGGGTCTAGGACTCCCTCAGTGTGGCAGGCTGAAGTAGGCATTGGTCTTTATTGTGGGTATCAAGTGGGGGCCTGGACAGTGCTTTCAGCTTGATTTTTTTTTTTTTTTTTTTACAAAGACCTGGTGACCTCTTCGGGGAGGATAGAGAGGAGAGACAGAACAGAGTAGAAGGAAGGCAGTTGACCCAGTCTAGGTAGGGACGATGGTGGTGGGCAAGGTTGGGTGAAATGGGACTGTCACCTTGAGAAGGCACCTGTGGAAGAAGCATGGAGTTTCTAGTCAAACTTGTTGAGAGTGGGAATAGTGGGAGTCAGAACTTGAGTTTCAGGACTCCCTGGAGGACACTGAGTTTTGGTTGCCATTCATTCATTCATTCGTCATTCACTCATTCAACCCAGAATGGCTTTCCGGTGTTTATGCATTGTGCTGTGAGGCTCTGCAGACTGAGCTGAAGGTAGGTAGGGCTAAGGTAACCCCAGTTTCTGGCTTTGGGATCAAAGCAGCATTGTCTTCAGAGTGCCTTTCTGTGGCTCAGTGCCTGGGACTCGATTACCCTGAAGTTCTTCCTATTTGCCCTTGGCATATCCTTCCAGGGCTATGTCTCTTGCTCTCTGAGTTTATTACCACTGTTCTGCCTAGGCCTGTGTGGGTTGGATTTCAGGTAAGCCTCTAGGGCCTAGCATCTAGGCTTAGGATAAAAATGCTGTTGTAGGGGGGTGCTCAGGATGTGTGAGCTGCAGCCCCTTTGCTCTGGGTCTTACAGACGTGGGCTCCAAGATGGGGAGCTCAGCTGACTCAGCTGAGGCTGAGCAAACCCAGTATCACGGGAGAGCACTGCCTCTTCTGGGTCAGGGAGGCCATGAAGACTCGAACGAGACCCATTCGCCTTTGTGAGACGTGGGGTGGGACATCACCCGTTGCCCGCTGTCAGCGTTGGCACAGTTGGTCAGCTGCTCTCATGGTTTCCGGTGCCCACACTCTAGGCTTGGTTTGCTGGCAGCGCCCGCTTCTCATCGGCTTGTTTTTGCTGGCAGGCAGCTCCACAGCTGGCCAGCACTGCGAGTATTGCATCACCTCTGTGAAGTGTGTAGCCACTTTTTGTGTAGGCTCATCCACGGCCACTTGGGTAGCAGCCCCAGCAGACCGGTCTTCTCTAGGACTGGCTGTGAGGGACCAGTTGGTAGGCTGCCGCAGAAAGCACCGGGTTCATTTCCTTTTTCCTGATGATCGCCACCTCCATGGTGAATGCAAAAACAAGCTGGAAAACTGTGACTTGGGGTGGCCATCTTGGTTTCCCCCTAAACCCCATGTTTTCAACGCCCCCAGAGAGGTAGGCCTACTTTAGAATAAGGCGAGATTTGAGTCTATGGAGTCAAAGAGCATACCCTGAGCAGTTCATGGCACATTTAATTCAGTTAGCCAGTGGCACTTCCAATCTGCCACTCCCCAGGTGTGTCCAGACACACCTGAATTGCCGGGGCTGGGAACCATGGGCAGAAGATTGTGCAAAGACAGGTTGTAAGACATTCAAGAGGCCGGCAGCCCTAGAACTCCCAGACAGCCCTTAGGGGCTCTGTGCAAGCCGGAGGGTGTTTCATCTCCTCCTTCATCCTCTCCTGCTGTAGACATGAGAACTGGGAGACATGGATTACTTGTTCCCTGGGTGCCTGGTGCACAGCAGAAGGTGGCTCTGAATCCGGACACACATTCTTTCTTGGGCGGTTGCCACGCTCGATGCCAAGTGCCCAGCAGCAGAGATAAGGACTCAGTCTTAGGAGGGGGAGATCAGCACGGGAGGAAGCTGAGCCAGCAAGTGCTTTTCTCTCCAGGCCACAGCCTGAGCGGAAGTGGGGCAGACTAAAAACAGGAAGTGGGGGGGCTTCTCTAAGTGGGTCACTGGTTGAACTTGAGACAGTCTGGAGTGATGGCTGCCCACCCCAACACCCCAGCTGCGGCAGGGCACACTATCAATTCTTCGTCTGTTTTTTCAGAATATGGGCTGTTTTTCTGCGTACATTGGGTGCACATTGGGGCCACTGTCTAGGCTACACCTTTGTGGGGAGAACTTCCTTTGTCTTCTACCAGCCCCCAAAGTACCCCAAAGCTGGCAGTTAGCTCATGGACAAGTCACTGCTGTCTTTTGCCTACAACCTCATCATTCCCCACCGTGGGCCATGAATAAGCAAACTTTACAAAAAGCAAGCTTTACAAAAATAAATCATGGGACTGGGGGTATAGCTCAGCTGTAGAGTACGTATTACACCCATAGGATGGGTCACCAGCATCCCCTTGCCAAAAAAAAAAAAAAAAAAAAAAGTAATAAAATCCTGAGAGCTGGGGCTGGAAACCCAACTCAGTGGTTAAGAGCGTTCGCTCTTGCAGAGGACCAGAGTTTGTTTGCCAGTGCCCACATCAAGCTGCTCACAAACACCTGTAACTCTAGCTTCAGGGTACCTGTGCTCACCTGTACATACTCCCACTGACATAGATGTCACCTTAAAGCAAAAATAAATCTTTAAAAAAAAAAAAACCTAGAAAGCAGAAAAAAATACTTTAATACCATATGTACAGAGGGCTTAATGTTCGTGTTTCTGTGTGTGGAAAATGCATGGGGAAAAGAATGGGGGCGAGGAAATGAACAGCGATTTCCCATTCTATAGCTTGCTGCTGTGAAACGTTCTAAGAGTGGCTTCACTGAGATCTGATTCTCCTGCAATAAAACCCTCACATTTTTAAGGGCACCGTTTGATGAGTCAATAACTGCACCTGTGTAAGCATTGCCAAGCTAGGGCATAGGAGCCATAGCCCAGAACCTCCCTCCACCTGCAGTTCTGGGGAAGCTCTCTGCCCAGCCCACTCCAAAGGATGGGTTTATTCTGCAGGTGGTTCACAGAAACACAGTGGAAATTCCTGACATCTCTGTCTCTACTGTTTTTAAAAACCATGTATCTGTGGTTAGTTCTTTTGGCTTAAATAGTGTGTGTGTGTACTTGAGCACACACATGCACACCAGTGAGTGTATTCACGCACACACATAGTTTACACATTGTTGCATTCATGGCCTTGTTTCCACCTTTGAGTAAGAATTCTGGGATCCTCTGGGGACACCTGCTTTCCTTTCCCTTGGGTACAACTTTAAAGAAGAAAGCTGGACTAAGAAAAAGGACTGTTTCAAGAAAAGCTTTTTATCTGTTGCACTTCATTATATGAGAAACCACTCCTACCCTTTTGTTGTTGAGGTTTTGAGATTGAGTCTTGCTCTACAGCCCAGCCTGGTCTCTGTAGCCTAGGTTGTCTTCCCATTTAAAGAGGTCCGCCTACTCAAGCCTCCCAAATGCTAGAATTAGAGGCATTATCTATACTGGGCTCTTCAATACTTTGTGAGTGATTGGTGAGAAGAAGTTTCTTAAAGTCGGAGCCAGGGGGATTATAGATGTTTATCCAAAAGCAAATTATTACAAGAAACATGAGAAGCTGTGGATAGGGGATAGGCCTTCTTAGCCTATGAAGAAACAGGGAAGACTAAACTATATAGTTATCACAAAAGTTGTAAGACATCCATAAGATGCACCCACAGTGGTGGCACATGCCTTTAGTTCCAGCACTCAGGAGGCAGAGACAGGTGGGTCTCTCTGAGTTCAAGACCAACCTGGTCTACAGAGTGAGTTACAGGACAGCCAGGGCTATACAGAGGAAACCCTCTCTCTAAAAAAAAAAAAAATAAAGATGGTATGTGTGTGCCTGTGTCTGTCTGTGTGTAAGAGAGAGAGAGAGAGAGAGAGAGAGAGAGAGAGAGGTGATAACAAAGCTTAAAAAGTTTAAAAAAAAACCAACAACAGTGGTAGGAAAGTGGAACCAGGCATGGGAGTGCACAACTATAATCCCAGCACTTGAGAGAGGTGGAGGCAGGAGGACATGAGTTCAAAGCCATCGTGGGTCACATTCAAATAGGCACTCCATCAGAGTGGCGACAGAGAATAGGAGAGTAGATAATAATAGAAGGTATGACGATCAATAGATAAATTATTGATAGATAAGTAGAGGTAGAAAGATGGATGGTAGATGACTGATAAACATCAATAAAGAGATGACTGATAGATAAATTGATAAATTATTGATAGATGGGAAAAGGTAGAATGCCGATAGGTAGATAAATGATAAGTAGGAGGTACAAAGATGAATGATTGACAAGAGATGCTATTCACAGAAGCTGATCCTGGAGTGGAGGCCACAGAGATGCTGTCCTCAGCCTGTGACTTGGAGGTTAAGCCAAAGAGCAGTCTTGATGGAGATGTTTCAGGTACCTCAGGAACTGCCCCCCCTACTCCTCTCAGGGGGGTGGGGACAGCATAGTGGAAGGGCCAGAGCAGTAACTACTCTGGGGAAACTATCTCAATATCTTGAAATTTTGAAAATAGTTTTCTTTGACTTAGACTTTATTTAGTTAATTTTTCTTTCTTGGTGCCAAAGGCAGATCAAGGTCCTCTCACATGCCAAGTGCCAGCTTTGTAAATAAACTCTACACCCTAAATTCAAGAGACATAGAAGATAGAATGTGGGGTACTTACTTCTTACTTTGAAGAAATAATGTCTGTGTTTGTTGAGACCTTGCCAACATGTTTACCCAGTATGTTTATTTCACATTCTCCAACCCGCAGTCATTCTTGTCGGCCCTCCCCTTTCCCTTTGGCAGTTTATTAACCCAGATCCCTATCCTCGGACTTGATACTCTTCACTGGTAGCTACCACCTGTCCTGATCTGTCCCTGAGATGTCAGCTTGAGACCCTATATGGGTCCCTTTCTTCCACTTTTGGCCCCTGTAGGGCTTGAAGGATATGAACCCACCACCATTTCTCTGTAGATCCCCATAGATCTTGACCATGAAGCCAACTCCAGTACTGCTGGTACAGGCCCTGTGGTGTGTGGAGCCAATTCTCATCACAGGGAGAAAGCTGGTTATGTCTGGACAGCTTGACTGTGTCCACCTGTCTGGGGACCCAAGGAGGGCTGCTAGAACCAGACATAGCTGTTGGTTTAACCTCTCCCAGTGACTCCAAGCATTGTATGGTTTCTACGATGCCGGCTAGGGAAAAGAGCTGTCCCTGCTTTCTCTTAAGAGTTGGTTCTAACTGTAGGCCTGGAAACAGCCAACATCTCACGCAACACAGAGGACCATGAGCCGGCTGTTCTTGTAGGTGGGTTCTCTCTTTCCTCTGGCCCAATTCTTCTTCTCTGCTCTCAACTGAACCCAGTTCTGTTCTTTCGGCTGCAGATTGGTTCAGTTCATGGTCCTCCTACCTCTGACCCTGGCCTTGGATCCTTTATCCTCACTGTTTCCTTCCGTTGGAACACTCCTGTGATGGATGGACCCCAGGCATCAGGATGGAAAATTAAAAAAAAAAAAAAAAAAAAATTCACCCAACTCAGTCCCACTGGCTTTTCAGCACTGTGGATGTCTGGCATGCCTCTGTGCAAACATAGCTGCCCATCTTCCTGCACCTTCTCCCATGACAGAACCTTGACCTTGCTCACATGCCCCCTCCCCCCATCACGCGCTCCCTAGCGCAGCTGAGCCATTGGCGAAGCCCTGCATCCTGACACTTCTCACTGTGGCCCTCTCTAACCGAAGTGTTTTTCTTCTATTTTCCCATGTAAGCCTTAGTCTCACTCCTGTCCTTCAGGAGTCAAAATGCACTTTGCCCTTCCAGGGGGTTTCCCTCTGCTGGCCATTTCTTTTTGTCTCTTGTAACGTAACATGTTCTTCTAATCTCCCTCCTTCTCTGAGGCGGGATCCTTGCCAGAATCCTCTTCTATGTGCCTCCTGATCCTTCAAGGACACCCCCATCCCCTGAATAGATGCTTACAGGACAGGGAGTGACAAGGACAAGGACAGCATACTGTCCTTGCTCAGCGGTAGGGTCAGACTTTAGGCCCTCTATCAGGGGGACTTGGGCCCCTGGCTCAGGACCCTCACTCTCCCATCAGGATCAGAAGTTGCAGTTGGTTGGTGGGTCTCCAGAGGTCATGGAGTGTGAGACACAAGAGGGAGAAAGGGGTGGGGGCTTTCTGGTGACATCACTCATCTTTGCTCGCCTCTGAAGGAGTATGGGTTGGAAGCCATCAGGGTGTGAGGAGGCTGAAGAGTTTATGCAAAACCCCCGGCACTGCCCTGGTATGAAGGGGGCTGGTGTTAAAATGCTGCCCGTGAGATCTCAACCTAACGGGGCCTCGCAGACACCATTCATGCCCTCTTATGAGGTCAGAAGCAACAGAAATGACCAATTTACCGAAAGCTGATGGCACACTCATTCCCTCCTAGTGTCTGGGTAAGGAATAAATGACAATCAGGTCAACCCATGTCGGAAACAGTCTCCTTCCAGACCCATCCAGTGATCATGAACGCCTTCGGATCGCAGACGCAGCAGCCTCTGCTGGTGTTTCAGTGGCTCTCGAGAGATGACAGGTCTCAGAGGTCCTTACAGTAGTCACAAACTCCTAATCATTCTGGATAGATTTTCTGGTTAGCTTTTGGTAATCAAAAATAGGTCAGCAAGTGGGTGTGGCTGTCCCTGCCTGTAATCCCAGCTCTAAGACTTAGAGGCTCAAAAATGGTAGGCAACCTGGGCCAGCTATGGGACCTTGTTTCAAATGAAAATAGCGTGTCCCTTAAGGCAAGCATTGTCTAAAAGGGACTAACAGGCTTTTTGGCTCTGTGGGCCATTCAGTTATTCAGCCCTGCCTTTTGAGTGTATAAACCACCAGACACTAATGTCAACAAAGGGTCATGGCTGTGTGCCAATAAAGCTTTATTTACAAAGGCAGCCTGAATTGGGGCCAATTCCCTTCTCTAAGTAATAATCATATTATTATTATTATTATTATTATTATTAACCAAGAAGGACTAAAAAGGGTGTTATCTCATAAAAGTATTGAATCCAGGTGGTCCAAAACAACTTAACTTAAAATGCCCAACGTGTGATGAAAAAACACTGCTTCTGTTTAAGGAACATGCTCCCTTGGCAGCTGTGGCAGGTAGCTGTCAGGGGGAAACCCATAGGTTCAGGGTAGACTCAGCCCCTCTGAGGAACAGCAGCTGCAGCTGCAGAGCCTCAGGCCCCCTGTGACTTGGACTCTCACCTCCCAGACCAGTTCTATTCATAGATCAACTGAAGCCGGCAATCAAGGTGTAAGTGTACACGGAGCCCCAATCTGTCCTGGTGTACCAGAGTGTTGCCAGAGTTTTCATCCCAAAGGGGCACTAAGGAGTGTCACCACCCCCCCTCTTCATAAGGTCCTAACAACAAACCAAAGTCCACACTACCGGAGAGCCAATGAGTTCAGTAGGCTTACTTAGAAAGCATAGTGAGAGGTTACAGGCAGAGTTGTGGGTGGCTCCCCCAGCCCCACCCCTGCCAAAGAAGCCATCCTGGAAGTTCTGCAGTTCTTCCCCCTTGCCTTCCCCAGCCTCTATACACTCTAGCCCCTCCCCAGGACCACCCCCTACTCTACCCCCACCAGTTGCAATTAGGGCAAAATTGTATACAGGTGGCTGGAATCACCAGTGGGGCTCCACGGACTTCTCCCCTCTCCCTCCTTCTCTGAGGAAGTGCCAAGGTCCACAGGCCTTCAAGGACAGATCGGTGCAGCCTCAGGCACAGCTGGGCTCACCATGGTGGCTCAGAGGATAGCACTGTACAACACAGGGACTCCTGGGCAGGTAGATGTTTGAGGTATATTTTGGGGGGGTCTCCTGGTGAAATAGATGGTTTTGGGAAACTAAGAGTCAGACTCCCTGTTGGACTGACAGCTAGTAGGGGGAGGGTGCCATAGCTAGGTGATAAAGGTGTCCCGTTTCCAAGCTTCTTTCCTTGTGCTCCAGACTTGGAACCAAAGTCTGGCAGCTTAGAACAAAACCAAACCAAACCCTTTGTAGGTTTTTGTCTCCCACCGAGAGGACCCCTGCTCATGCACCAGCTCAAGTTCAAGGCCTGCTTAGGGTATGCCACATGGTAGTTCTGAGATGATCAACCAGCCTGGCTTTCTTCAAACGGACCAGCCCTAAAGTAAGGCGGCAAACTCTTCTGTGGCTTTAAAACCCACCGGCTTCCAGAAGAGACTGGATTTTGGCTTTCTCAGTCACCCTCTGCAAGCAGAGGGAGTTCTGTCTCCCTCTCCCCCCTCTCCCCCTCCCCCCTCCCCCCCCTCTCTTTTTCTGCACGCTTGTTTGTATATCCGTCCTCACTCCCTATAAACGCTGTTCTTCAGCAGCTGATTCTTTTCAGACGTCTCTGCTGCTCCCCCTCGTGCTTCAGACCCCTCCCCCCTTTAATTCTCTACGAGGCAGAGAACATGGACCTGATAAATGCCCCCAGACTGTATCAGTTTTGGTGTAAGTTTTGAGGGCTCCCAGGAAGGATGTGTGCACCCCTAAAGGCAGTGCTGAGTTCTGCAGGCTTTCTGCTTTCCAGACCTGTGTCCTGCCTGTTCTTGGGGTGTTCAGGTACAGTTGGGGTTCATTCATCTCTCCCATCAGCTCTGCCGGTCTCCACCTCTCTGCAGCCAGGAGGCTTGCCACACCTCCATCTCTGGAGACTTCCTTTGGTTTGGGGGCATTAGCACGGCCACCCCTGCTTTCTTTCCCCGAGTGGCTATGATTTCTGAGCTTCTAGCCTCACCCCTAAAGTGCTTACATCTTGAAGACTGCAGTGAGCTCCTCAGTACAGGAGGGCTGGCATTTTCAGTGGGGAGTGATGGTTCTTGTTCAAGGCTCTCTGTCCTGAGAGGCTGCCCCCTGCCCCAGCCTTGTGTTGACATTCTTGTCTGTGCACACCGGTGTTTCCGATAGTGGTTTCTTCTGTTCCAGATCAGAGCTCTGTGGTGTGAAAGGAAACCCACAGGTCCGTTGCCTGCCCTCAAACCCCAGGCAGCTGCCCTGTGCCTCTGCCTCTCAGCCTCTGTAGGTAGGTTTCATATCCGAAGCCCAAGAAGGAAAATCAAGGACAGGCACATCCAGGTCCATCTCAAGGGTTTGAAAGTGTCTGTGTTTTCAGGATAGACTGTTCCTACTGACCCACTTCCTAGGCACTGCCTCTCCCCATTGCTCCATAGGCTATCACTGAGCACAGAGAACGGCTTGGCGTGTCCTTTTTAAGCTTCTGACACAAAGCTTTTCAGCGCTGTCTTTGACTCTCTCCAGAGAGCCTCTGTGTTCCCACTCAAAGGGTTCAGGCGTGCCTCAGCAGGTGTGGAGCCCACAGCCACCTCAGAGCTCCCATTTAGTGACTTCCTTGTCTGGCCCCTTTGTTGTTTGCGCCCTTGAAGATGCACCGGGCAGAATTTGCATCCCCATGGAAGAGCCCAGAGGGAAGAGAACAGAAAGATGAACCATTCTCAAAAGGGGATCATTGCCCTGACCTATGTGGTATTTCTGCACTCCCAGAGGCCAACGTACAGAGCTTTAACGAAGGCCAGTGTTCACTCGGCAAATGCTGCCGAGTGGCCCGTTGCCAGGAAAGTGTGTCTGACTCCTTTATAATTGCAGGGCAATGAGACTTGTTCCTCAGCCAGCTCTCTTGGGCACCTTTGTTGCTCAGGTCCCCGTACAGACTGGGTGAAAACAAGCCAAGGTGCTTGGAGCCACTTCATACCTATTTTCCATTTGGATGTAGTCTCAGCCTTTGCATGACCTGTAAACCTCCCTACTGGGCACTAGGGGAGTGGTAGTCCTGTCCTAACCCCTCTTCTCCTGTCACATCAGGCCTCGAGGTCTTGGAGAGCCACGGGCAACAGTTGTGACCTTAATAAGAAACCTCTCACCCTTTTGCCTCCATTTCCCCAGGCTGGGATTCTAAGTGTGTGCCACGGTGCCCATTGTATTATCTTGATCTTTATCCACTTCAGAGGCCCGACTGAGTGGCATATCCCCATTATCTTGACCCTTGTCCGATATGTGGGGGCTTACATGAGTATGCACCTGGGTCACTGGTGAACCTTTCTGTCCTGGAGGCATGTGGGGAACTGATAGGCATCCCAGAGCCTATGACATCACAGTTGGGCGGCGGCAGACACGGTTTTCCTTTCAGTGAGCTGTGGTCACAACTCACACACACAAACAAAACAGAACCAGCAAGTGCTAGAAGCTCACATCTGTCTACTCCACGAGCCCATGTGATGACTGCAAATACCTCAGCGGGCTGTGGAGAAGGTGCTGGCAAACCCAACCCGATGACGGGGACCAGCAGGCCAGCCTCACCTGCCAAGGGCAGCTGATGTTTCTGGAATGTGATGGCCTTTTGTTGCAGGGTGAGCTGCAAACTCACATGAGTCGCCCTGGGGTGAACAGAAGGGCAGGAGAATTTCTCTCTTGTCAGCAAAAGTGTTCAGAGTCTTACCCAAGATTCACTTACAGGTTTTCAGTTCAAGTTCAGAAAGGAACAGGCACAGTGTTGAATTTAACGTGGATTGGTTTTTGTTGTCGTTTGTTTATTGTTTTTCCGAGACTGAGCTTCTCTGTATAGCCTTGGCTGTCCTGGAACTCAGACCAGGCTGGCCTCGAACTCAGATCTGCTTACCTCTGCCCTCCCAACCCCAAGTGCCGGGATCAAAGCCCGCTAACGTGGACTGTTTTAATGTCAGGTGATGAATAGGGAATGGATGGTACGTTCAGGTTTAGTCTGCTGGCTGGAAATGGAGTAAAAGCCCCAACCGGTGTCATGGGCTCCTTCACAGTGAAGAACCCGGCAGGCCAGAGACAGAGGAGCTCTGTGATTGGGACAGACACTTCTAACGTCCCTGAGCTGAACTCCCAAAATATGAAAAACTGTTTAAAATACAGAGACCAGATCCCACAGCCATTTGCTGTTCTCTCTAACTGGTGTAGTGTTTGTGGAGGTTCGTGTGTGTGTGTCTGCGTGCATGTGAGCAAGGCGTGTGTGTGAAGGCACATGTGCATGTGTAGAGGTCAGAGGTTTATTACATCAAGCATCTTGTTCATTCTCTACCTTTATTTTAGTTTAAAGAATCATTTTAATATTTATTTTAGGTTATGTTCATGAGTGTTTTGACTTTGTGTATGTACATTTACCGTGAGTTCCCGGTGCCTTCAGAGGCCAGAAAAGGGTGTCGGATCTCCTGGAACTGGAGTTACAGATAGCCGTGAGCTGCCATGCAGTTGCTGGAAATTAGATCCATGTCCTCTGCAAGAGCAGTCAGAGCTCTTAACCACCGAGCCATCTCTCCAGCCCTGCCCTGCCCCGATATCTTTTTTCTTTTAGAGAAAGGCGCTCTTCCTGGGACCTGCGGCTACCCTGTTTGGCCAGTGAACCAACCCCTGGGGTCTGTCTTCCAGTCTCTACCCACCCACCCTCAAGCCCCGGGATCACAAACACGCACCACACCAACTGGCTTTCTCAGTAGGTGCTGGGGATGGAACTTGATCCCTTATGTGTGTGCAGCAAGCATTTTACCAACTGAACCATCTCCTCAGACCCTATGAAGACGGTCCTCCTCACTCTGCTTGTGATTGGTTTTGCAATTAATGCCACTGCTTCGGTGGGCTGTCGAGAAGCTGGAATGGTGGTGGTGGAGGACTCCTGAGGCAAGGGTGTCTGGAAGGGGCCCCTGGGAGGCGCTGCCAACGCTCACTTGGCCAGACCAGTGAAGGCAGAAAGGGGCAGGGGTTACACTAAAAGGGTTGATTTCTCTGGAGGCAGAAACTCGCACTGGTTTGAAGGAGATAGTGACTTCTCGGTGCTCATGTCGCCGGCAAGGAGGTGACACTCTGAGGTGGACCTCACTGCTCCGACTAGGCTCTCTGGTCAAATATGTAGAATGATTTAGAAATAATGGCTGGTAATAAGGAGTCCAAGGCTGGACCCACGATTGGCTAGGTCTTCGTTCGACAGGCTAATGGGGCACATCCAGAGTTCCGAATGGAGTGGGCAAGGACACTTGTGAAGGCTTGCCTCATCTGCAGTGTTTGGGCACCAGTGTCAGTGTGAAAGGGCCCTGTAGCCACAATAGGTTGGGGCCCACTTTCAAGTACTCAGGACTTCAGCACCACAAACGGGGCCACTTCTCAGAATGGTGGGGACACCAGGAGCAGCACTCTGTGTCCCCGAATCAGGTGTGTGACTGGCAACGGTGAGTGGCAGACTAGGTTGGCGCTGTGGTCCCTGGGAGGGGACAGGTAGAAACTGCACAGTAGGGGCATAGGTTTGGCCCTTAGGGCGTCTGTCTCCTGTTTGTATCTGACACTCACTAAGGCTGGCCCGAAGTCTCACTGTGGGGTCCTAGAAAGGAAGTTCATATTCTTTGTAATGATCCAGGACATCTGGCTCAGAGTCATAGCGGGACATTATTTTATTAAAGGGAAGGGGACTCATCTAATGACTGTCAGCCACTGCTTTTCTGTGATCAGGAACAGGATCCACAAGACCCTGGAGAAATACCCACCACTCATGGCAGAAGCTTCCTGGCAAGCTCTGAGTGTAGACCAGGGAGGCATGAGAAAATTACGGCTGCTCTGGGCACATCGCTAGACAGCACAGGACACAGCAAGACAGGACACCATTCTTGGACCAGATGAGCTATGCTTAGCCCTGGTTTTCTCATTCCTTTCCCTTCAGAATGGAAAGATCCCTGTGGGGCAGCCATTGCTAACGTCACCATCACACAGGCCCGGGGCCCGCCTGGTCTGGGAAAACTGCACTTCTCATCCTGGGTCTCTGCGAATCTTCTAACCTTGCTGGCAGTGTATGAGGACATATAGCTGAGAAATATTAGCATCCTGTAGGAACAGAAAGGGCCCAGAATTCCACCTCTTGGCCAGCTGTTTGGCAAGGTCCCCGCCTGTTTTCAGATGCTGCGGTTGATGTCATCGAGTGTTCATGCGGCCACCCTGGTGTGTGGACATCTCCCCACATGATCTAAACTACACAGCAGAGAACTTGTGGAGGGGCATTCCGTCCCAAGAGGACCAGCCGCTGGCTCCTCCAGTGCCTCTGTGTCACGCAGTGTGGTCCCCACTGACCTCTGTGATTGACAGTCTCAGTTTCCTGTGACATAGCATTGGATGTGGAGGTGGCCTTGTCTGCTGTTGCAGGGATGCAGGCCTGTAGGAAGCACAGCCCCACCACTGATGACAGCTCAGGTTTCCAATAGGTCACGTTCATCGAAGCATCCTTCTGTGTCAACAGAGCCTCACTCCTTACCTTCCCTTAGCTCCACCCAGCCCAGCCCCTAGCAGGGTGATGCCACTATCTCTTACACCCGATATCACATTCCCATTCTCTAGTCCCTCCCTCCCTCCATCCCCGACTCCTTGTCGCTTGTTGCTTCTTGACCTGCCTTCTTCCTCCTGTCGCTCTCTCACAAGCTCCCAGACCACTAGCCTGATCACAAGATCTCCCCAGCCCCTCCCTGCCAGGCCGAGTCCCTCCTGACAGCTCATGTGACTTACTCTAGTTCTCTGTTTTCTGTCTCCCAGTCCACCCTCGGGTTCTGCCTGTGGGGATGCGAGCAATGCTGGTTTTAGAGCTTTGCTCCTACCAAGGGACAGTGCCAGTATCACATGAGCGATGGTGTGGCTTGTGCGCCGCAGCAGCTGTGGAGTGTACGTGGGCTGTGTGGCTTTGTGGGGCCCCTGGTGCAGCTTGGCCTTTGGGGTCTGGCCAGCAGAGCATGTGACACACTAGGACACTGTTCTCTTCTTCCTTGGGCTGAGTCTCCCTCTGAATATGTAAGATGGTGCATGGTTCGTGGGCACGCTTTTGAGAGAGTTGTCCAGGGTCACTGTTACCCTTTAGTTATTTTGTGATGCTACACAGGACTCCTGCCTCCTAGTCCTCTGAATATCCGCTTATCTCATTCCACTGCTGTGCCTAGCAGCTGTGACTTCTGTCACCTGATTCTTAGGGACAGTCACAGTTACGAATAGAGGCACTGGGAGATGCTTGAAGTCTGCTCTCAAGGGTCCTAGACTCGAAGCATGGGTCACTTTAGCAAAGGGTCGCAGCCTCAGGTCTGTTCCTCCCCTACCGCTTGGTACCTGTTGTGAGCCCGACAGGTGGTCCATAACCACAGAGCGATGTGCCTCTGTCACCTCCCATTGCAGGAAGGAGGCAGTCAGAGGTCAGGTGGGCACAGAGAGTTGAGTGCAGGATTTGGAGGGGACTCGATGAGGGCCAGGTTAACACCCCCAGAAATGGGGAATTTGCAGAAAAGGGGGAGGGGCCATGTTGGAGAACTGGCTTGCTGGTGGTGAAGCTACTTGCTGGGTAGGTGTCCAGATGTCTGCCACAGGGGCTGTCCTGGGTAGCATCTGTGCAGAAGTAATGAGGAGCTATGTGTGGGGAGGGCAGGGAGGAGGATCAGGGAGGAAGCAGCTAAAAACTGAACTTTGGAGGCACAGGGGTATAAAAATGAGCATCCCTGAGAAATGCTGAGGGTGGCCCCAGACTAAGGGTGAGCACAGGGTCCACACAGCAATGGGCTTGATTCTGCTCAGTTCAACCCCTCCCTAGTCTGTGTGCCTCTGGGGACTCTGGGGGCACGACTACAATCCTTTCATGGCTCAGATCGAACCTTCCAGGGTTCTGATGACCCAATTTTAGCAGTAAAGACTTGGAAGAACTACCACAAAGGATCATGGGGGCCGCCACAGCATGGTCTGCTAATTTGGCTGCTAGCAGAGACACAGGATTTTTTTTTTTTTTTTTATAGCTAGACTTATAGGGTTGAGAGCCAACCTAGGAAGCCAGCAGGTAGCAATGTTCATCTGTAGAAAAAAATCCAAGGTGAGTCATAAAGAAGCATCCGGAGTCCAGCCTATGTTCAAAGAGGGTGCTGCCGTCTGTAATCTTCTCCGCCCCCCTGACCTCGAGCGTAGCCTCAGCCCACAGCTCCTGTCAGAACCTGTTATTTCCCACGCCTGTGTGCCCAGCCTAGAACTTCCTTTTGATCCAAGTGAAGTAATTGCAGCATGCATCAAGCAAGTTCAGATCAATCGGCCTCTCTCTGGGCTACTGGGTTAGGGATTGTTAGGCACCAGACATGATGGAACACACTCGTAATCCTAGCCCTCGGGAGGCTGAGGCAGAATTGAGAGTCCACGGCTAACCTGGGATACCTAGAAAGACCTTACTTAACTCAAAGCAACAGAATCAAACCAAAAGATTGCCTGGCACTATGATCCTCTAGGCCAGTGGTTCTCAACCTTCCTGTGCTGTGGCCCTTTACTGCGGTTCCTCATGTTGTGGTGACTCCCCCCCCCCATCATAAAATTCTTCCGTTGCGCCTTCATAACTGTAATGTTGTTCTACTGATAAGAATCGTAATGTAAACATCCAATATCTGAGATGCAGCCCGAAGGAGTCTTGACCCACAGGTTGAGACAACGCTACTCCGGGCCTAAGTCTTCCCATCTTCCTGAATCACTCAGAGCCCAGCCTCTCCGGGATACGTCTCCACAGGCTGGACCCTGACTCTTACATGCTTTGTGCCCCTGGCATCCTGCATTATGTATCTTCCAATCCCTCTTGGATTTCTGAGCCACTTTCAGCCTCAGAACAGAGAACTCGTCTCACACAGTACAATAGCTGACTCAGCACTTGTGGCTTAAATGGCTGAACAGACCATGTAAGGGTCACGGCTTGAGTTTATCCTCTGATGACACCAAGCTGCCTCTTGTTCTGAGTGTCATGACCTCTAACCTTCCTGCCTGCCTTCCTTCTTTAAAACGAAAAGAAAAAAAGATTTCAGTTTACTTATTGGGAGAGGGTCGTGCTATGGTGTTCTCGGGGAAGTTAGAGGAGAACCTGTAGATGCTGGTTTTCTCCTTCCACCCCAAAGATCGCAGGATTCCATGCAGTTCATCAGGCGCAGTGGCAGGCACTTTTATTCCCGGAACCACTTTGTCCACCCTAGTCTTCCTTTCTGTTTGGGGTAGCTAATGAGAGTAGGAATGAGTATCCCGAGTCTTTGGAATTGGGGGCTTCTGTCTGTGTAGCTCTGATGGGTCCTTGGATCTAAGTGTGGTGTCTTTGTAGATGCCTGTTCAGTACCAGTGTCAGAGATCATCGCCGTTGAGGAAAAAGATGTCCAGGAGAAACAGTCCTCCAGTGGCCGATGGCATAAAATGGACAATCCGTTCGCATTCACAGGTGATGGAGCCTCAGTGTTTGCCAACCCCCCAAACCCTCCCCTGTCTCTCCGCCCCCGCCCCCGCCCCCGCCCCCACCCCAGTTAGCTCCATGAAGAGCCAGTGACTGCTTCATACACTCTGATAGCAGTTATTCAACATCTACTTTTTGGGCTGGGTAAACGTGAGTGCGAAGTGCCTCCACGGGTTGCTAAAAATTCTCCCTCCTCCCAACATCCCAAGGACACCCCCCCCCCACGCCTCCCGAAACTTCACCCTCCGGGAAACCGATGTATTTATTGGGCTTCCTTACAGAGCCTAGATGAGGACTGACTTATAAAAGGGTGTGGGTGCCCCTCCCCCATAGGCTGTGCCTGGAAAGCCTCACCCAACAGAGGTTATAGCCACATAGCCTGAGCCCTTGCTTTGTCTCCCCAGCCTCTCTCTATATATATATGTGCAGCACTGCCAGGTCGTAGAGGGCAACTGTATATTCAAGTGAGAATCTCTTGCTCTCATCTGAGCCTCTACAAAAGGGGTGTAAACTGTCAACCAGCCCCGCTGGGGGTGATTGTTTGCTAGGGAGCACAGCTGAACTCCTCAAGATGGTGGTTTGGCCCTCCAGGCATTCCTGCATCGAGACGAAGGGGTGGAGACAGGAGACTCCTATGGGGCTAGCACAGTCTAGACCTGCTAACCAGGGTTGGTTTTCTGTGCAGTCCACCGTGTGAAGCGAGTTCGACACCACCGCTGGAAGTGGGCGCGGGTCACCTTCTGGAGCCCCGACGAGCAGCTGTGTCACCTGTGGCTGCAGACCCTTCGTGAGCTGCTGGAGAGCCTGAGTACGTGGGCGAGCTTTCGGATTTGTTGCCAGGCAGCACAGCTGTGGTGGCACTCGGGACTCAGTGACCTGACCCAGGTGGACGTGATGGATCCCTTTGTTTTTTTTTTATGTTCCCTACTTAGAGGGTCACGGTGGAGTAGCCGAAGTGTGTAGACTCTGCATCCGCAGTACTGGGCCAGCCCTTGTGAACAGTGAGACTAGGGCATATCCCTTAGGCTCCCCAAAGCCTCATTATCTTTCTCTGTGAGCGGGGTGGGTGCCAATATTTTCCAGGTGTAAATAAGGACTGGATAGAATATGGGAGAACGACCTCTTACTCTCGGAGTGTGGCCTTAATGGGTGCCGTGGGACCAGTTTTTGTCACCTTAAACATGGCGGCCTGTTCTTTGTACACCTGTAACACTGGGTTGTGTTATAACTTTATGTACAAGGCAACAGCTATTCTATAGACTTGGACTACAGCTTCAGGACTGTAGGAGTTAGCTTTTTACCTTCACACACACACACACACACACACACACACACACACACACACAGGATTTCTCTGTGTATCTCTGGCTATCCTGCAACTCACTCTATAGACCAAGCTGGCCTCAGACTCCTAGAGGTCTACCTGGCCCTGCCTCCGAAATGCTGAGGTTAAAGGTATATGAATTTTAAAACATAAATTGTAGAACCATTGAGGTGGCTCAGTGGGTAAAAACACTCGCCACCAACACAGAGGACATGAGTTCAAGCCCCAAGGTCCCTATGTGGTGGAGGGAGAGAACCAAGCTGTGCTCTGAGTCCCACACATCCTGCACGTGCACTGGAGAGTGCGAGCTATGTGTACAGGCGCTATCACGTGCCGTACACACACTAAATTCGGGAATAAACATGATACAGCAAATTAAGAGTGAATTATAAAAGACTGGCATAATGGCACATTACCTGTGATCCCAGCGCTTGGGAGGGAGGCAGGGCATTTCAATTCCAGGCTGGCCTGGGCTGCATGGTGAGACTGTCTCAAAGCACTGGGAGCAAAAAGAGAGAGAGAGAGAAAAGGGGAACAGCCACTAACAAGTTCACTTCCATCCCCAGAACCCATATGCTAGAGATACAACCAATTCCTTTAAATTGTCTTTTCACTTCCACACACATAATATAAAATATAATATAAAGTATAATTAATATAATATATAATATAATAAGGGTTAAGGAGGGGGGAGGGGGACAGGGAGCAGGAGGGAGGGAGGGAGCAGGAGGGAGGGAGAAACAGGATTATAAGGTATTTGAAACAGCTGAACTCCAGGTCTCTTCATCAAACACTTCCCTCCCTCACCCTAGGGAGGTTCAAACTGTTTTTCTAAATTCTGCTTTGCCCTGGGACTGGCTTCCCCTTGGCTACCTTCTAAAATCACCCTGAGTTTCTAGACCTTCTGTCACTAGCTCTGTCCCTTGGCTACTACTCTCTGTGCTGTCCCAGTTTCTCCTGCTTTCTGGTCTCCAGATTCTTCCTTCCACTCCCCCCCCCGCCCCCGTCCCCTTGTTCACCTCCCCCAGTCTTGTTTCTATGAGTTTCAGTCGGGCTTGAGCCCATAGGCTCTGTATGACTCCCCTTGGCATGCTGGAGGTTTGGGTTGTTTTTGTTGTTGTTTGTTTGTTTTTGAGACAGGGTTTCTCTGTGTCTCTCTGGATGTCCTGGAACTCGCTCTGTAGATCAGGCTGGCCTCAAACTCACAGAGATCCCACCTTCCTCTACCTCCCAATCACTGGGATTAGAGGCATGCGCCGCCACTCATGGAAGACTCCCACAGACAGAAAACAGCACATGAGCCTGCTCTCAGCCGCTCCACTTTTGGCTTCTAGTTCCATTATTGCTGTGTGTGTCTGCACTGCCTGCCTGGCTGTCACTCTATCTGTATGCATGTCTGCACAGGCCATGTGGAGGCCAGAGGATAACCTCAAATATTCCTCCAGAGTCTTCCGACTTTTATTTGAGACGGTGTCTCTCACTGGCCTGACCCTTACCAACTGGCCTAGGCTGGCTGGCCCCAGGGCATCCACTTGTCCCCACTGCCTCAGCACTGGGATCACAAGTGTGTGTACCAACACCTAGCTCTTGGATTATGAGCCTAGATCCTGGTAATTAGACTGGTCCTGGTGCTTGCTTTGAAAGCGTGTTATCGAATGCACTGTCTCCCCAGCCCTGTTTAACATATTTTAAAAATTCTTTTGTTTTAACATGTATTCACTTCATTTCATGTGTCTGAATGTTCCATTCACTGTTATGCATGTACATATACATGGGGGTTGGAAGAAAGCATCAGCCCTGCCCTGAAATTGGAGTTATGGGTGCTTGTGAGCTGCCATATGGGTGCTGGGGATTTTTTATTTTAAAGATTTATTTATTTATTATATATAAGTACACTGTCGCTGTCTTCAGACACACCAGAAGATGGCATAAGATCTCATTACGGATGGTTGTGAGCCACCATGTGGTTGCTGGGAATTGAACTCAGGACCTCTAGAGGAGCAGTCAGTGCTCCTAACCACTGAGCCATCTCTCCAGACCCAGGTGCTGGTGATTAAGCCCAGGTCTTCTGCATAAACAGCAAGTGTTCTAAACTACTGAGCCATCTCTATAACCCTAGACTTTTTTTTTTTAATGTATCTTTAAAAGTCTATTTTATGTGTATGAGTGGTTTGACTCCATGTGTGTGCGTGCGCACATCATTTTGGTGCAGTACCCACAGTGGCCATAAGAGGGAGCAACAGAAGGCTGTGAGCCCCGTGTGGGTGCTGGGAACTGAACCCGAGTCCTCTGCAAGAACAGTAAGAACTCTTAACCATGAGCCACCTCTATAGCCCTGCTTTAGTGTTTTAATGTTTTATTGAAACAGAGAAGTGCTTGTATCCTGAGTGTGTGGGCTTTCACACGGAGCGTTCTGTAACAGCATGGCAGGGCACTCAGTGAGTCCCTAGGACCCCACTTCTTCCCAGATGTCACCTTGACCCTGGGAAGGTCTAAACAACCATTTTTATGCTTCACAGTTTCAAACGGATCAGCATTAGCTCGTTTGTACCTGTCACTGAGAAGAACACTGTGATTATAAAACGAGCCCCATTGCATTGTCTCCTGCGTGGGTGTGGTTGCTCATTCTTGTGACTGCTCAGCATCCTTAGCCTGGCTGCAGTCACTCCTACTGGGGCTCATCTGCATGGCTTCCATGTGGGCCTGTTGCATTTCTCCAGGGAGTGCTGAGGACTAGACTGTGGACACTGTCAGATGATCTCCAAGGGTCCCCGGCACACACACACCGTTGAGTCCCTTCCATTGGCTCCGAAGCCTGTGTGTTAGGGTTAGTTGCTGTATATTATGCTATTAATCTAGATGTGACATACATCCATATGTTTTCACAGGCCAGTGGTGTGTTCTCTGGTGAGAGGTCTCACTGTCTACTTCAAGTTCAAGGCTTCAAACTCATGATCCTCCTGCCTCAGCCTCGGAAGCACTGGGATTATAGGAATGAAGCATCATACCTGACCCATGTTTTCCTTTCTTGCTTGCTTCTTGTTTATTTGTAGACATTTAATAGGAGTCCATGACTTTCCTGGTCAGACCTATTTACTGGTTCTAAGGCTTGCATGGGTCACTTCCTTTTTTGTCCCTTCCTACAAGTGCTGCCCAGTCTGAGCCTTCAGTGTGGAGTGACAGCAACACTGGTGTCTCAGTCCTGACTTGGGGACGCGCCACAGGGAATGCAAGGGACCTGTCAGCTTCCTCACAATCTTAACCATCTCAGAAGGGGGCTGCAGGGGGACAGGGTGGTTGGTCACAGGTGTTGGATTTAAGGACTGTTCCCACTCTGGTCTGGTTGTTAATGCTCTTCCCAGAGTGGCCATCCTGCCCGTGACCTTCGACCTTTCTGCATCACTGCATCTGACTTCCTGAAATCTCGTGTAGGAGTTTCTCACCTAGGTTAAGGGAGAAGTAGGCCTGTGACTTCCTTTCCGGAACATCCCTGTCTGGTTTTGCCTTGGAGGCCACAGTGATTTCTTATGGATCACTCAGAAATGCTTTTTTTTTTTCCTGTCCTCTGGAAAACTTCACATATGATAGAGACTGGATTTCTTTTTGCTTCCTTCTTTTTCCTTCCTTCCTTTCTTCCCTTTCTTTTTCTCTTTCATTTTTTTTTTCTTTTCTTTTCTTTTTACTACACAGACCAGTGTAGCCTGGGACTCACAGAGATTCTGCCTGCCTCTGCCTTCCAGGTTGTGGGATCAAAAGCGTGTGCCACACTATTGCCCAGCTTTTCTGTAGGCACAGAGGATTGGAACTCAGATCCTTCTTTGTGTACGGCGAGCTCTTTACCGAGCCATTTAGACCCTGCACCTGGGTTTTATTATACAACTAGAAATGACCAAATATGACACAGACATGTTGTAAGTCTCTTCACTGTGTATTTGTTTGTTTCTGCTTATTTTGAAAGTAGGTCTAATATGCCCCAGGCTGGCCTCATATTTTCTATGCAGCAAAGGCTGGCCTTGAACTCTTGATCTTCCTGCCTCTAACTCCCAAGTATTGAAATAACAGGTGTGTACCACCACACGTGGCAGATTTTGAAACCCCTGAAATTCCCTTAAGGTTTGATCCTTCCTTTTTTCCTTCCTTCCTTCCTTCCTTCCTTACTTCCTCCCTCCCTCCCTCTTTATCCTTTTTTTCTTTCTTGTTTCACTTCCCTCCCCCCACCTCTCTCAGTCTTTTACCTTTTTTTGTAAAAACCCACTTTGTGCTCCACTCCCAACACACTGTATTTCCGATTTCTCTAGTTAGAAGAGCATCCTCCCAGAAGTCTTTGTTTTTATCACCACTAGACCCTAATGCAAATGGAGTGAGCTGTCTTGTATACCCCCACGGTATAAATCCACAGTGCTTTTGACACCTACCCGCTTGGTGGTGCCCTACCTCTGGGTATTCACCCACAGCCATTCACCCACCCTCTGGGTATGTGCCCCATGGGTAACCACTTGCTCACCCTCTGGGGTGTCTTGTGAACTAGAGGTTAGCCACTCAATCGCTCCATGGGTAAGTAAGTGCTCCATATACAGCCGTTAGCCATTCAGTCAACCCCCACTCACTGGTATTGGGCAGCCCCTTTGCTAGCTAACCTAAATAGCTCAGCGTCCAAGTTTGGGTATAGACTTTCATCTTGGGTTTCCTTGGGCATCTTCCTTTATGTTACTGTGATTCGATAGGCTTAAGTGGCTATGTACTTTCATCAGCCATGTATGGGCATTTCATAGGAAAACAGGGGTGCCTCAGGAAACCCAGCCCCTGGTGGGGACTCTGAGGAAAGGCCTGAAGCCAGGCCTGTGGTGCTGTGGGAGGGAGCCTCTCTTCCCACTGCATCCGGTCGACTCATCCGGTCTCTGCGTGTGCCTGCCTTCCTCTCCCTGTGCTCCTTTCTGTATTCCTATCTCATTCTTGTTCTCAAAAGCCTAGTCCTCCCCATGGCCAGCCATGCTTACAGCTCCTGAGACTCGGCCAGGACAGGGACCTTCCTGAGGCCCTACCCATGTGCAAAAAGCCCTGCCCCTCACCTCAACAGATGGTCCCTCTTCTCCTTTGACAACCAAGAACTCTTTGCCCAAACTTATCAGCTCTTTACCGGCAGCAGTGAGCCGCACTGAGTTGGAATTTATTGCACCCATTGTGACTGACTGGGTGTGCGGATGTTGTTTTGCAGCTTCGAGACCAAAGCACTTGCTGGTATTTATCAACCCTTTCGGAGGGAAAGGTCAGGGCAAGCGCATCTATGAAAAAAAAGTGGCGCCCCTCTTCACCTTGGCTTCCATCACCACCGAGATCATTAGTAAGTGTTTCGGGCACCGGGGCAAGTATTCAGGGCCGGCTGGAGAGGGACTCACATGCGGCCCCTGGAGCAGGCTTTATCCTAAAGCAGTGGTTCTCGAAGACTATGACCCTTTAATACAGTTCCTCACATTGTGCTGACCCGCCCCCAACCATAAAAGAATTCTCGTTGCTACTTCATAACTGTAATTTTGTTACTGTTTTGAATCATAATGTAAATCTCCGATATGTGATGCCAGTGGGGGGTCCTGACCCCCCAGGTTGAGAACCACTATCCTCCATGGTCATCTCGAGCTCAATTGGAGTTTTTATACACTCGGCTGGAAGAAGGCAAAAGAAATGATGTACTGGAGGGGGGGTTGTGAGGGTGATCCTGGGAGAAGGGGGGCTGGGATCAGATGTAAAGTGAATAATAAATAATGGGGAAAAAACCCTAATGTACTCAATGTGCTTTGCCTATAAAGTACTCACAGGAACAATGAAGAGATTTAAAAACAAAAACCAACAACTAAACAAACAAACAAAAAAACAGTTCTCAGACAGGAAGTCATTGCAGGAAAAGATATAAGCAGTGGATGTTTCAGAATGTCACAGCATAGGTCATTTTTGTAACCCCACGTCATAGCACACTGCCATCAGTGGAATGCTGGTTTCAGAGGGGGTGATAGACATGGTCCACTGCTCCTGCAGGCCTTCGGGGGGCGGGGGGGAGGTTAGTTTAACCCGGTTAGTAAGACACTTAGTGCAGCTGGGCATGGCCGAAACCCCAGCGTTCAAGAGGCTAAAACAGGAGGACAGGTTGGAGGCAACCCTAGTTACACAGAAAGACCCTGTATCAGTAATAATAATAATAATAATAATAATAATAATAATAATAATAATAATAATAATAATAATAAATAGCAATGCAAGTCAAAAGTCTAAAAGTGAAAATGTTATCCCAATATCCTCTGCTTCCCAAATCTGAGCACAGCCAGGTGCACAGGTACACCAAGACTGGGCACTCAGGTATCCCCGACACACTTCATGATAACTGCATACTGGTAACACTGCAGATGTCCCCAACAGGAGATGTGAACACGAAACCCTGGTGGCTCCAAAGGAACAGTGGGCAGCAGCTTTATAAAGTGGCCTTTCCCAAGGATTCTCCAGCATGAGAGAGAGAGATTGTGATGTGGGGAACCACAGGCACAGAGTCAATCGTGTGAACAGAAAATTTTCACTAGCATTTTTACATTTTCACAGTGGGCACGAAGACTGTGGGCTAGCCTTATCTCCTTCTTACATTCTGATATATTCTAAAAACAAACAAACAGAATGGTCTGAATATTAAGGAATAAGTGTAACAAGCTACAGTTAATGGCTGCCAAAGAAATTATTTGTTGGGGCTGGAGAAATGGCTCAGTGAGTGGTCAAGAGCATTTGCTGCTCTAGCAGAGGACCAGGGTTCCATTCCCAGCACCCACCCTGCAGGCAACTGTATGTAACACTTGTCTGGAGAGATCCACTGACCCTCTCTGTGGGCACTGCATGCACACAGTGCTCATACATCTGTGTGGGCAGACACTCATGCACATAAATTAAAAATAAAAAAAATTAGTTGTCGACATGTGCCAAGTGTTGTGTTTTATGAGACAGACAGAGAGACAGACAGAGAGAAGGCTGGCCAATAACATGTTGAGAAGGAAAGAGAGAAAGGGAAGGGGAGGATGAGAGAAAGGTGTCTCAGAGAGAGAAGGCAGAGAGAATAAGAGAGCAGAGAGCAAGGAGGGGCAAATAACCCCTTTTATAGTAAGCCAGGCCTACCTGGCTGTTGCTAGGTAACTGCTGGGCGGAGCTTAGAAGAAATGGCTAACACCAAGAATGTGAGGTCCTGAGATGGCTGTTTCTCACAGAGGCCACCCTTCTCGTTTGTAAAAAGGCAGTGAGGCAAGTCTGGGGTGGGACTTGCGAGAAATCTTCCTGGAAGCTTTCTGGGTCCTCCTATAAAATAGCATCAGTTGGCAGTTAGCTTACACACGGGTTCCAAGGTGTGAAGATAAACGGTCCCATTGCAACATTTCCCCCACAGTTACTGAGCATGCCAATCAAGCCAGGGAGACTTTATACGAGATCAACACAGACAGCTATGACGGGTGAGTTACAGACACTTGCTTTCCTCTTGGTCGCAGACAGTGAATGCTATCCGAGACCTACCTTGCGGGAGCTCTTGGGTTACCCTGGACTGTGGGCATGTCCTTGGCCTTCCCTCCATGACGTAGGACACGTCTGTCCTCCACATCTCTATGTTACTCTCCAGTCATCCCCAGCATACTGTAAACCCTGTCCCGACCACCCGATATGTCCCCTTAACTTTCCTCACCCACTTACTCGACCTGACTCTCACCCGGTCCCTTCTACTCCTGTTTCCCCGGGGAGTTGACAACAGGAACAGACTCCCCCTCTTATCTGGGCACAACAAGGCCACACAACTAGTTGGCCCCTCCCATGTCAATCAAGGTAACCTCTCGAAGACATGGATGGCCATAGGTCAGTCTGATCCAGACAGTTCTTCATTTGAGGTTCCTTCTTCCCCGGTGAGTCTAGGTTGTGACAAGTTGACAATAAAAATTAAAACACCAGGGGCCAGAGGGATGGTTCAGCAGTTCAGAGCATTGGCTTCACTTCCAGAGGTCCTGAGTTCAAGTCCTGGCAACCACATGGTGGCTCACAACCATCTGTAATGGGATCTGAGGCCCCATGAGGGCCTCTCAGCAGCCACCACACTGGGGTGCTATTCCTGCCTGAAAAGCCTGAAGGTCGCTATGTGATGCCTTTTAATCTTTAATATCCATTTTTGCATTGTTGGGGATGAAATCCTGGGTGTTTGTGTGCTAGGCAAGTGCTTGCCACTAAGCTATCCCAGTCTGAGCAATAGTTTGTTTGTTTGGGTTTTTTTTTTGTTTGTTTGTCTGTCTTTTATATTATGCATGTGTTGGTTTCCTTGCATGTATGTAAGTAGATGTACCATATGCAAGCCTGGTGAGCAGAAGAGGGTATCAGGTTCCCTGGAATTGAAGTTATAGACAGTTGTGAGCTGCCATGTGGGTACTAGGAATAGAACCCAGGTCCTCTGGAGGAGCAGTGTACGCTCTTGACCACTGAGCCATCTGTCCGGCCCCCAAACCATAGGTCTTTGATGATGGCTGACCAGGTCCTGGCACTTGGATACCCTATGCTTAGAAACCATCAAAATTCCACGCCCCTAGCAGGAAAAGCCGAGGTTTGTGAAGAATCCTACTTGGAAGAGTAAATTAGACAGGACCTCATCACACAGGGAGGGGGTTCAGAAGCTGTTCCCAGGCTGTCTGCCAGGCCAATCTTGCAAGCTGCCTCTAGCACCCCTCCCCACCCCAGCCCCACCCCAGCTACTGAAAGTAGAGGACTAACAGGCTCAACAAACCTATGCTCCTCCTGCAGCATCGTGTGTGTTGGCGGGGATGGCATGTTCAGCGAGGTGCTGCATGGGGTAATCGGGAAGACGCAGCAGAATGCCGGTATCGATCCCAACCACCCCCGAGCCGTGCTCGTGCCCAGTACCCTCAGGATCGGCATCATCCCTGCAGGTATGGCACATATAAGGCTTTCTCTCCACGGCTGAGGTTAGGAGGAGGTCTGCATGCGCAGCCATGGAGCGTGTCTGGTCTTATGGTCACACCGCTGCCCCCCACCTTCATTAGCTTTCAGCTAGGATTAGGGCTTCAAGTCAGGGGATAATCGTTCCTGGCTCACACTTCATTTAATTTGTGATTCTGCAATCCGGAGGCAGAAGCAAATTTCAGTTCATCCTCCTTTACATAGTGAGTTCAACCTAGGCTACGTGAAACCCTGTTTTTGTTGTTGTCCTTATTGTTTTGTTTTGTTTTAAAGTGATTTCTCAGGGGTCTAGAGAGGTGCCTCACAGTTAAAGCACTGGGCTGCTCTTCCAGGGGACCTGGGTTCAATTGCCAGCACCCCCATGGCAACTCATAACCATATGTAACTCCAGGATCCAGCACCCTCATGCAGACATACATGCAGGCAAAACATCAATGCACGTAAAATAAAAGTAAATAAATTATTTTAAAAAGTGATTGGGGAGGGGGGCGTCTGGAGAGATGGCTCAGTGGTTAAGAGCACTGACTGTTCTACCAGAGGTCCTGAGTTCAATTCCCAGCAACTACATGGTAGCTTGTAACCATCTGTAATAGGATCAGTCTGATGCCCTCTTCTGGCATCCGAAGACAGTTACTCATACACATAAAATAAATATTTTTTAAAGTGATTTTTATAATTTCCATAACTACAGTCCTTTCTGTGAGATAATGCATGGGTAGCAGAAAGAACATGACTGTGTGTCTGGGAAGATGCTTGAAAGCCGAATAGCAGACAGGACAGTTTCTACTCTTAGAGAACAGATAACTGGGGGCCCGTGGGGCTGCTGTCCTGGAGTCAGGAGGAACTGGAAGTCTGGAAGAAGTAGCTTCTAACTGAACTGGGACTGGGAGGATACCCAGATGAGGAAGCTATGGCAGAACCCAGGGCAGGACTTCACCCACTTTCGGAGGAAGGTGTGATGGCCAGGCTGTGTTCTAGGGGTGTCCGTCCACCTGGCTCGATGTGTCTAATGCCTGATGCAACCTAGACTCACCTGGGAAGAAGGAATGGGAGATGAAGAACTGTCTTGAGTAGACTGACCTATGACCATGTCTTTGAGCAGTTACCTTGATTGATGTGGGAGGACCCAGCCCACTGTGGGTGGTACTATTCCCTAGGCCGATGGGCCTGAGTCATATAAAGAAGCTAGATTAGCAAGAGCCAACAAGTGGTGGCATGATCCTTTCCTGGCACGCAGGAGGCAGAGGCAGGCTGATATCTGAGTTCAAGGCCATCCTGGTCTACAGAGTGAGTGTGAGGGCAGCCAGGACTACACAGAGAACCCCTGTCTATGAAAACCAAACCAAACAAAAAGAAGGGGAGCAGGAGAGAAAGCTCCTAGTTCTGAAAAAATTCTATGTGACAATCTTGATTTTTACCTCCACTGGGTTGAAAAGCCACTCAGAAGATTGGGAGAGCATACTCCTGGGTATGTCTGTGAGGGTGTTTGGGGGCAAAGTTTGGTGAGACACTTGCTGTGTCCAAGGGAGGAACTTCATCTGCAGGCTTAGGGAACGTGCTTACCAGAGACCAATTCTTCTTGATGAAAGAAGGCTGGCTGAGAGACTCCGAGAGAAGATAGGATGGATTTCCAGTTAAAGATATAGAGCCCTTACTCTTAGCGGGTCCCTTACGAGTCGTCCCTTGGCCATTAGAGTGGCCAATGGGACCACCGCTGAGCCCCCCCCAATTCTGTGGAAGTCACCACATGAATAAGTTGTGATGCTTTAGTGGCACCAGCTTTTCTAAACTTTGCTGAGCAGTTCCTATTGTTCATAGAGCCTTGGGGAACTGACCTCTGCTCAGTACGTGCTGAACCCAAAGCCTGGGCTTTCTTATGCCACCAGGACTGTGAGCTCCAGTTGGCTGCTGACCTGTAGGTTAGGCAGGCCGAGCACTCCCAACATCCTGTGTGTAGGAAATGCCAGCTGTCACTGTGAGCACAGATCACTCTTTTGAACTTGACCCTCAAGGTCACACTCAGCCATGCCAGTAGGGTGGCAAATGAAATGAAAGCTTTTGAAGCCACATCAGCCTCATCACAGAGGAACAGCACGTGGAACATGAGAACCACCTGCCCTTGGATGATGGAATTTGAATGGATGGCTTTGTGTGCCTTCCACTACTTCATTAAAGCCAAAAAAAAAAAAAAAGAGTCCCTCTGGTAGAATAGTCTCATGGGTCTGATGCTGACACAGCTCTGACTTCTGCCCCAGCTCCGTTTTAGCCAGGCGACAGCTCCCACGCTGAGCAGCACACAGGCCTGCAGGACAGGGCAGTGTGGATGGTGGGAGGGTTTTCTGGGTTGCAAACACTCTCCCTTGTGCATCCAGCAAAAAAGGGTTGGCAATGGTGCTCCAACAAAGCTCGGTCCTACCAGCCTGTAATATTACTTCCCTCTCTGTTGCTACGGTGAAGCAGTCTGACCAAAAGCAACTTGGGGAGGAAAGGGTTTGTTTCTGCTTACACTTCCAGGTCACACTCCATCAGTAAGGAAAGTCAAGGCAGGGACTCAGGCAGGAACCAACGCAGAAACCATGGAGAAAGGCTGCTAACTAGCTTGCCCATTGGCTCATGCTCAATTAGCTTTGGCCTAGGGATAGTACCACCCACAGTGGGCTGGGTCCTCCCACATCAATCAAGGTAACCTCCCGTAGACATGGCCATAGGTCAATCTGACTGAGACAGGGGCTGGAGAGGAGAGATGGCTCAGCAGTTAAGAGCACTGACTGCTCTCCCAGAGATCCTGAGTTCAATTCCCAGCAATCATATGGTGGCTCACAGCCATCTGTAATGAGATCCTGAAAACAGCAACAGTGTACTCATATATTAAATAAATAAATAAATAAATAAATAAATAAATAATTTAAAAACCATACGGAGAACCTTCACAGTTAACTTTGTTTTGTATGCTTTCTCATGATGATGCTCTGTGCAGGCTCCGTTTTTTCTAGGGTGGGCTGTGATGAAACACTGCTGGCTATATAAAGTTAGGCAGGGGCTACATAGCTTCCAGAACCCTGGAAGGGAGGGAAGTGGCTGCTGCCATTACTGACATCTCTTAGAAGCTCCAAGAGGGTTCAGGATGGTCTCTGTGTCCGGGTCTACCACTGGCCACTTTATAGAGCTCTGCTCTGCAACGTCACCATAAGGCTTTTTCGAGACAGTTTCTTGGTATAGCCTTGGCTGTCCTGGAGCTTGCTCTGTAGACCAAACTGGCCTCAGACCCACGAAGATCCACCTGCCTCTGCCTCCCATGTGCTGGTATGAAAGGCGTGCGCCACGGCTGCCGCCGCCACCTGGCCAGTCACAGGGCATTTTTAAGTATTTTTAACATTCATCTGGTGGGCAAACTCTTATTCTCCAGCTACTTCAGGGTCACAGAAGGACCGGATAAGGTGCCACTCACCTGACTGGAAGTCAGTTACAGTTTCCGACACTTACATCAGCGCTAAGGGCTTTCTTGTCCTCTTTGCAGGGTCCACAGATTGTGTGTGTTACTCAACAGTGGGCACGAACGATGCAGAGACGTCGGCTTTGCACATTGTTATTGGTGAGTCCTGTCTTTTTTTTTCTGAATTCTTGTCTTTTTTTTTTTTATGTTATGTGTGTTGTGTTTATAAAAAGATAAAGAGATGGGGGACATGTTCTATGGAGGTGTGGGGGAAGGGGTGCCACCAGCTAACCCATGTTGAGGCATCCCTTCTCCCTGAGGGACCACCACATAATGGTATAGTATAGAATAGAATTCACTTATGGCATAGGGAGGGGAGTTAAGAGGATAGTGGCGGGCGGGGGGGGGGGGGGGGAGGGAGGAAGGAGGAGGAGGAGAGAAGAAGAGGAGGAGAGGCCGGCCATGGAGAGAGACAAGTGGGGGGTTGGCAGGAATGAGCAAGAGGGCAAGAGCAAGAGAGTGAGGAGGGGGCAGGCAGCCCCCTTTATAGTGTCAGGTAACTGTGTGGAGCTTAGATAGAATGCTAACAATGTGTATTAGAATTTTGCCTGTGTGTACATCTGTGTACCACATGTACGCAGGGTGCCTAAGGAGGCGGTGAGCCTCCACGTGGGTGCTGGGAATTGAACTCAGCTCCTTCTCAACAGCAGCAAGTGCTCGTAACGACTGAGCCACCTCTCCGGCCCCAAGTCTTGTTTTCTTTTGTAACCTTTTGTCGATTCTTTATGAATTTCACATCATGCGCCCCCAACACCACTCATCTGTCCCCCCAATACCACTCACCTGTCCTTTGCAATGTCCCCTGCAAAGGAAAAAACTGAAACAACAAAACAAACAAGCAAAAAACCAAGCCAAAACAAAATCTCCCCATGGAGGCTGCAGTGTGTCACACAGTTTGCTCTTTTACCCAAACAGCTCTTCTTGCAAATGTGGCCTCTGGCATCTGCTACACCATCAATACTGGATCCTCTTGGGGCTCCTCTCAGATACCCTGTTGTTGCCCTGTGTCTTGGAGATACCTCAGCTGTGGATCTGCAGGCTTAGTCCTGTCTTATCCACGTGAATGCCCCACAAAGAGCCCCAGGCCCTTGCCAGCTCCTTCGTGGTCCTGAGTTCTCCTGTTCTCCCTTGCTCCCTTCCCTTAGCCAGCCACGAGCTAATCCCCATTGTGAAACACCTGCAAGGCTTTAGGGTGAGTTACCCTGTGAGTGACAGACACACCCAGCCCCGCCCCCTCTCCTCCAGACCTCGTGAGAAAACCCAGAGGAGGCTTATGAGAAATGGCTGGTGTCCCCACCCACCCCGTTTCTCTTTACCGTGCCCTGTCTTACTTGCAATCATGGAAGTATAGCCTCAGATTCAGTCTCCTGGGTGCAGGTGTATATGCCTCCACACCTAGCAGATTTTATTTGGGATTTTAAGTGCCAAGTACCAGTTTCCAACCTCTAGCCTACTTCTCTTCCATTCAGTAGCATGGATGCCCCACCCCCACCCCCAGGCACATTCTGTTCGTTCAGAACGTTTCTCAAACCTGATTTGGAAACGTGAGCCACATTATTTCTACTGGACACCTCATTTATGTTTTTTAAAAAGATTTATTTATTTTATGTATTCGAGTACACTGTATCTATCTTCAGATGCACCAGAAGAGGGCATCAATCCCATTGCAGATGATTGTGAGCCACCATGTGGTTGCCGAGATTCTGGCTCGTTTTTTTTTTTTTTTCACGTTCCACCACATACATACCCTGGGCCCAAGAATGATCCTCCTGCATCCGGGACTATCGTTCTCTGACAGAGTGAACAGCTTCAGGAGGGACACAGATTAGGATATGAAGGAGGAAGGCGACCCCCACCCAACGTGCTCGTGATGGCGCAACAGATGTCTTAGCCAGAGAGCCATCACATCCGAGTTTTGTCGCTCAGATTCCCACACTGAGCATGCATTGTATCTGGTGTTCGCAGCAAGCAGACGCCTCTGTGTCTCCAGAGTGCTGTCTGGGTCGAGGCAGAGGAGGTGAGAATGGAGACGGGGATCCCTAATAGCTCTTCTCTCCCACAGGGGACTCACTGGCTATAGATGTGTCCTCTGTGCACCACAACAGCACGTTACTGCGGTACTCTGTCTCTCTGCTGGGCTATGGCTTCTACGGGGACTTAATCAAGGACAGTGAAAAGAAACGGTGGATGGGCCTTGTCCGGTATGATTTCTCAGGTACGCTCTGTTCCTGGACATCAAGCTAATCCACAAAAAAAAAAAAAAAAAAAAAAAAAAAAGCATCCCCAGACACTTACAGGGCACTGGGGTCCTGCTTTCCAGAATAGGGATGGGACCTTGAATCTGGCTAGTGTGACCCAGATCCTGTTCCCCCGAGAGTCAGAACCCAAGGTACCAAGGCAGCTGGTTTCATAGAAAAAGCTTATTTTTGTGATCACCCTGAGCCTCCAGCAGCTGAAGTAGGAGGACCCCCTCCCTGTGAAGAAGGTCAGCCCTGGGCATCTGTACTTCCGGCTCAGGTTTATTTCTTCCTTTTCTGCAAAGCTACGGTCTCCCCAACCTTCCACAGTAGCGGTCGTCACCCTTCCTGTAGGTCAGTGGCTCTCAGAGGAGACGGACATCAGTGCCCCGGGAGGTTTGTTAGAACCCAGACCTTGGGTCCTTCCCAAAGTGCTGCTGACATGTCTCGGAGCCGCAAACAGTGGGTCCAACAGTTCCCCATGGATGCAGATAGAGCCCTTAGTGATATCCACGTCCCCTTACCTAGTCACCAAGCTAGGAGGAACAAGAAAGGCAGGTCAGCTTCGTGTTACACAAAGTTACCACCTGCTGGCTTCCGGTCATGTGTGGGCGGGCCTCCCTCCCCCATCAGGTTTAAAATGCCAAGGAGAGGAGCTTAGGAAAATATTAAAAATGCAGCGTATGGCATTCTGATGGTCCAGACGAACCCTTTCCTGTGTTTATTGCATTCCTTTGTCTGAGCCCTGTTCTCTGTAGTTCACCATTAGCAAAACTGTGTAAAGTTTAACAACTCCAAGCGGCAGAACATACCCTTTTTCTTGTGAGAGGGTGGAAGGCCACCCAGAGTGTTGGGCAGCTTCCACACTGTGGTATGACAGAGGCGTGACATACACCCAGCCATTCTGAAAAGAAGGGCTCTCTCTCTGGGCCAACTGTGACCATTTCCATATTGACGTACTAAACATCCCCCACCTGCCAGGATGCCACCTGGCAGGCCTGAGGAACCCCCTCCCCCACTGTCCACAGCCTCTTGCCAGTGCCTTCCCTGGCAAGCTCTCCTGGTGTTTGTTCCCCACTTCGAGACAATCCTTACACAACCAATCGAGGGTGTGAGCACACACTGGTTGACGGTGTTTGGTTGCAGTGGGGTGGGAAGCGTCCACTGTGATGGGCAGCTGAGGGTTTTATGAAGGAGAACGAGGTGTGAGATGAAGCCTTCTGTCCTGGACTCTCGGACATTCCAGGGCCGGCCAACTGCAGCCGGAGGTGGGAACCTAGGGGCCGGAAAGAGAATAGAAGGCCAACATGCAGGCAGAGGCAGCAGAAGCCCCCAGGTCCACAGACATCCTCCACAAAGCTCCCCCTGGCATACTTTCTACACCTAGCACCTGGAGGGGCACCCAGACTAGGGTGAGAGGAACCAGGACCCTCCCCAGGGGTCAGGTGCTTGTGGCTCTCTGTAGCTGACAGTATGATGAAGTGGTAACTGGCCCCTGGACGGAATGGTAGGGCTCAGATGGGGTGAGCGCCTCAAGGTGAGCATTTCTCCACAGTGTACAGAAACTAGACAGAGTCACGCAGGACCAGGGCAAGCCCAGCTAGTCCCAGAGCAGGTGGTCACCCTCAGACTTGCAGGGCACACCTAGACTCTCCAGTGCCTCCTGCCCACTCCCTACTCTCCTGTTCCCATGTGCCATCAGAGGCCCAGCGACCGAATCTGCTGGCCTCGCCCATCCTGGCTTGCAACTGGCAACATGGATAGTGTGGCTCAGTAGGCAGTGCCACCCTGACCTTTGTCCTAAGTTCACCCAGGGGACACTGATGCTGTGGATGATAATGACTCTGGTGGGCGTTAAGCATGCAGGAGGCAGGGGCATTGCTGACTATATCAAAGAGGGGCAGTGGAGACCCTGAGCTGTCAGGACACAGGACACTTGGCTTTCACACAAGGTCACTGCTGCCAAATATGTGGCAACTTGAATATGTGGCCAAAGCCCTGACTGTACTGCATGGGTTTTTGGTGGTGCGGTACTTGGGCCACTGCGAGGAGGGCGGAATCTGTACCTCCTTCTGGTATAGAAGCATTGTCACCTGCAAGGGCCTTCCTGTCCCCTACAGACTGGTTAGCTCCTAGTATTTTCTTTAAAAAAAAAACAAAAAAAAAACCTTTTTAAAAATTATTATTTTGTATGTCTGAGAACTACATACATCCCCAGTGCCTGTGAAGGACAGAAGAGAACATCAGATCCCCTGGAACTGAATGAAGTTAAATATGGTTGAGAGTCACTAAGTGGGTGCTGGGAATCAAGCCAGGGTCCTATGGAAAGACAGCCAGTGTTCATATGTCCTGAGCCACCTCTCCAGACCTCTGTTTTCTGGATAACGGTGGTGGCGGTGGTAGTGGTGGTGTTGGTGTGCACCTAAGGACACTAATAACCAGGTAGTGACAGCTGGGTGCTCTTTCTCATCTGCTTTTCCCCCAGGGCTGAAGACCTTTCTCTCTCATCAGTACTATGAAGGGACAGTGTCCTTCCTCCCAGCGCAGCACACGGTGGGATCTCCGAGGGACAAGAAACCCTGCCGGGCTGGGTAAGCAGGTGCATGTCCACTTGGGTTTTCATTGTAAATTACCTGATGTGTGCAGGACTGTTTAGGAGCCTTTTCTCGTTAGGGCAGTGGATGCAGAACTTCCCAAATGTAGAGGGGAAGACTCCGAGTTTCATAGGTTTGCCTAGAGCTTCCCAGTTTGTAGATGCTTCGAGAAGAGCTGGCCTGGCAACTCTGTCCTAGTGATGTGCACAGCAACTATGTTTTCCCCAAGGCTCAGACTCAAGTGGTATGTCCAGTACTAGGCTAGTCTCAACCACATCCAGACAAGAAATCTGCGCCAAGTCAGTGACTCAGCTCCAAGTTACTGACGAAAGCATAGGCTCGTCACGTCCATCCCCCGATCCTGCGCTAGGCAGCCAAGCTTACCCTAGAGATATTTTTGCAAACACCGAAGAAGGAAGCTGCTGATTAATAGGCGTGAATTTAGGTCTAATCTTGAGAGTTCAAAAGTAGCACCCTAAAGAACGACTTCAGGGGGAGCCTTTGAAACTTGAGCCTTTTAGTGTCCGAAAGGCGTTTAAACGCTTTCCTATGTGTCGAGACCGGGTTCTTGGTTGTTGAAAGGCACTCAGTGTATGCACTAGAGGCAAGGCGAGCATGCTGTCTTCCAGGTGCTTCGTGTGCAGGCAGAGCAAGCAACAGCTGGAAGAGGAACAGAAGAAAGCATTGTACGGCCTGGAGAACACCGGTAACCATTGCGAGCGTGTTCTTGCTCGCCCCTCACAGCACACGACCACTCCTGGCTCTCCACCCCACCTCCCTCTTTACCTGGTTGTATTGTGTCAATTTTTCTGCCTAACCCCAGGCAGCATCCAGTCATTTCAGCTTAGGCGATGCTAGGGAGCCTTGATATTTGTAGAAAGGCCTTCCATCACTGTCACGAGGCTGGCCAGAGCCACAGCGGCCATTCCAACTGCTGTGAAATATGGGTTGGCAAATGTCTTGCTTGGGCTTGACTGAATGCGTGCCTTCCACTACAGTCACCACAAGGTCTTTGTTGTACCCCTTCCCTGCAAGAATGACAGCTACAGTGTGTAGATAAGTGCGTGTCACATGCCTATAGCACTGACTACTGACTCTTGAGATTGGAATTTTGTGTAGTAGTATTCTTTTACAAGCTATTGTTCTTTTAAACTTTTTTTTGACTACCCGAAATCTGTGGCAACCACCCTTAGCCTTTAAGCCACACCAAAAAAAATGCTAGGTCAGGCTGAGCCCTGCATAGGGCTGCTCACCCTTGTCAAACTCCCATCCAAAAGAGAAACAACCTGCTCCTCATAAGACCTGCTGGGGGTCCCGAGGTGAGTGGGTGATTCCGTGGTAGGTAGTCAGGCCAGAATGGAAGCCAAGAGCACACAGCAGGAGGGAGAACATCCAGCACCCCGCGCAGGCTATGCGGCTGCCCCTGTGCCACACTGACCCTGGCACCTACCTTCTGTCCTCTGCAGAGGAAGTGGAAGAGTGGCAAGTGGTGTGTGGGAAGTTCCTGGCTATCAACTCCACCAACATGTCCTGTGCGTGTCCTCGGAGTCCTGGGGGTCTGTCCCCATTCGCCCACCTGGGAGATGGGTCTTCCGACCTCATCCTTATCCGGAAATGCTCCAGGTTCAACTTCCTGAGATTCCTCATCCGGCACACCAACCAGGAGGACCAGGTGAGGCACACTCTTACCCCGAGAGGTCCTTTACATTTGGGCCATCCCTGCTACACTGGTCCGTAGGATCTGTCGTTAACTCCAAGGAAGACAAATCTTTGGATGTGCCTATATCACACGCCTTAAGCTCCTTGTCAGTTCCTGCATGTAAATTTTCACTTAAAAATATGAATCTAGGGGGCCAGAGAGATGGCTCGGCAGTTAAGAGCATTGGTTTTCTCTGCAGAGGACCTATGTTTAATTTCCCAGTACCACATAATGGCTCTCAACTGTCTATAATTTCAGTTCTAGGGGATCCGATGTCTTTTTCTGGCCTCCATGGGCACCAGGAATGCACATGGTGCATGGTATACACACAGGCACACCCCACCCTGTAGGTTGATGTGTATCAACCTACAGGTGAGGACTGGCACTAGTTAGGTCAAGGCACCACATGATTGGATGGTAGAGAGTGGGGTGGGGACAAAGTTTTGGTAAGGTGGAAGAGAAGAAGGAAGGGGAGATTCAAGATGGAAGACAAAGATAGATGGCCCATTGGCGGCGTGGCTCTGAGTAGTTATCAGTGGTTATGTGTACTTTCTAAGGGCTGGATTTTTATCTGTCAATTTATCTTATCTAGATGGGTGGCTTCTATCTTTGTCAACTGGTTGTAAGCTTGTTATGTGGAGGGACTGTGGATTGAGAATTTAACATATAAATCTGTTTGATATGTTGTTGCTTGTTGTGATTTTACCGGGCTGTGGAGGACAGTGTGTGAGAGCAATGGCTGAGAGGAAGCTGGAGCATGCAGATCTAGCTCGGGGGTAGAGTTGCAAGGCTTAGTAACTAAACCGCCTAGGGGGACTGCGCTGGGCTCCACACTGGATCGGCTCCCGGAGTGAGAGCTTCCACAGAGTGAGACCCTGCGGGACCAGT